>NC_060185.1:101542247-101852247 GCF_021184085.1 Oncorhynchus gorbuscha | reverse complement strand
TAGAGAGAATAGAGAGATTAGAGAGACTAGAAAGAGACTAGAGAGAATAAAAAGATTAGAGAGCCTAGAAAGAGAGTAGAGACTAGAGAGAATAAAGAGATTAGAGAGACTAGAAAGAGACTAGAGAGAATAGGATAGGTTAAGTAATCCCTCTCACCCCACCCCCCCTAAGTTTTAGATGCACTATTGTTAAGTGACTGTCCCACTGGATGTCATAAGGTGATTGCACCAATTTGTAAGTCGCTCTGGATAAGAGCGTCTGCTAAATGACTTAAATGTAAATGTAATGTATGTAAATGAATAAAGAGATTAGAGAGACTAGAAAGAGACTAGAGACTAGAGAGAATAAAGAGATTAGAGAGACTAGAAAGAGACTAGAGACTAGAGAGAATAAAGAGATTAGAGAGACTAGAAAGAGACTAGAGAGAATAAAGAGATTAGAGAGACTAGAAATAGACTAGAGTCTAGAGAGAATAAAGAGATTAGAGAGACTAGAAAGAGACTAGAGACTAGAGAGAATAAAGAGATTAGAGAGACTAGAAAGAGACTAGAGAGAATAAAGAGATTAGAGAGACTAGAAAGAGACTAGAGAGAATAAAGAGATTGGAGAGACTAGAAAGAGACAAGAGAGAATAAAGAGACTAGAGAGACTAGAAAGAGACTAGAGAGAATAAAGAGATTAGAGAGACTAGAAAGAGACTAGAGAGAATAAAGAGATTAGAGAGACTAGAAAGAGACTAGAGACTAGAGAGAATAAAGAGATTAGAGAGACTAGAAAGAAACCAGAGAGAAAAAAGAGACTAGAGAGACTAGAAAGAGACTAGAGAGAATAAAGAGATTAGAGAGACTAGAAAGAGACTAGAGAGAATAAAGAGATTAGAGAGACTAGAAAGAGACTAGAGACTAGAGAGAATAAAGAGATTAGAGAGACTAGAAAGAGACTAGAGAGAATAAAGAGATTAGAGAGACTAGAAAGAGACTAGAGAGAATAAAGAGATTAGAGAGACTAGAAAGAGACTAGAGAGAATAAAGAGACTAGAGAGACTAGAAAGAGACTAGAGAGAATAAAGAGATTAGAGAGACTAGAAAGAGACTAGAGAGAATAAAGAGATTAGAGAGACTAGAAAGAGACTAGAGACTAGAGAGAATAAAGAGATTAGAGAGACTAGAAAGAGACTAGAGAGAATAAAGAGATTAGAGAGACTAGAAAGAGACTAGAGACTAGAGAGAATAAAGAGATTAGAGAGACTAGAAAGAGACTAGAGAGAATAAAGAGATTAGAAAGACTAGAAAGAGACTAGAGAGAATAAAGAGATTAGAGAGACTAGAAAGAGACTAGAGAGAATAAAGAGATTAGAGAGACTAGAAAGAGACTAGAGACTAGAGAGAATAAAGAGATTAGAGAGACTAGAAAGCGACTAGAGAGAATAAAGAGATTAGAGAGACTAGAAAGAGACTAGAGACTAGAGAGAATAAAGAGATTAGAGAACTAGAAAGAGACTAGAGAGAATAAAGAGATTAGAGGGACTAGAAAGAGACTAGAGAGAATAAAGAGATTAGAGAGACTAGAAAGAGACTAGAGACTAGAGAGAATAAAGAGATTAGAGAGACTAGAAAGAGACTAGAGAGAATAAAGAGATTAGAGAGACTAGAAAGAGACTAGAGACTAGAGAGAATAAAGAGATTAGAGAGACTAGAAAGAGACTAGAGACTAGAGAGAATAAAGAGATTAGAGAGACTAGAAAGAGACTAGAGAGAATAAAGAGATTAAGAGACTAGAAAGAGACTAGAGACTAGACAGAATAAAGAGATTAGAGAGACTAGAAAGAGACTAGAGAGAATAAAGAGATTAGAGAGACTAGAAAGAGACTAGAGAGAATAAAGAGATTAGAGAGACTAGAAAGAGACTAGAGATATACTTGAGAGATTACAGGAAGACGATCCAGTGATTCTGAGAACAGAATTGATGGTTTCTAACAGCCACTATAAACCACACCCCCAAACTCACACAGGAAGCTCTATCTGAGATCAACTTGAGACAGAGAAAGTGAGTGAGAGAGAGAGAGAGAGAGAGAGAGAGCGAGAGCGAGAGAGAGAGGCAGACCGAGACAGAGAGCGAGAAAGGTAGACAGAGGCAGACAGAGGCAGAGAGCGAGAGAGAGAGAGAGCGCTAGGGAGCGAAAGAGCGAGAGAGAGAGAGCTAGGGAGCGAAAGAGCGAGAGAGAGAGAGAGAGAGCTAGGGAGCGAAAGAGCGAGAGAGAGAAAGCTAGGGAGCGAAAGAGCGAGAGAGAGCCGCACACAGTACACACTGATAGAAACAGAGAGAAAGAGGTTGAAAGTGAGACATTGAGACAGTGTAGTGCTAAATGATTTAAATGTAAATGTAAATGTAGTGATACTGATTGGAAGAAAAGAAGAAGAACGGAGTAACAGACTGACACAAAGTTAGACCAGGAGGGCAGAGAGATAGACAGAGAGAGAGACAGATAGAGAGGCAACATGTGTCTGGTGTGATAAATTCTACTCTTTCCCTCTAAATAGACTGGGAGACGAACCTTGAGGACAGGCTGAGGTGAGATACAACACTAGCAACTATACCATTACGTGTGTGTGTGTGTGTGTGTGTGTGTGTGTGTGTGTGTGTGTGTGTGTGTGTGTGTGTGTGTGTGTGTGTGTGTGTGTGTGTGTGTGTGTGTGTGTGTGTGTGTGTGTGTGTGTGTGTGTGTGGTGGGGGATAACGGACTGCTTTAGCTGTATAGTCATGCCTCAGGGAGTAGTCAGGTGTAGTCAGGGTGTAGTCAGGTGTAGTCAGGTGTAGACAGGGTGTGGTCAGGGTGTAGTCCAGTATGGTCAGGGTGTGGTCAGGGTGTAGTCAGGGTGTAGTCCAGGGTGTAGTCAGGTCAGGGTGTAGATGGTCAGGGTGTGGTCAGGGTGTAGTCCAGTGTAGTCCAGTCTGGTATGGTCAGGGTGTAGTCAGGGTGTAGTCAGGTATGGTCAAGGTGTAGTCAGGGTGTGGTCAGGGTGTAGTCTGGTATGGTCAGGGTGTGGTCAGGGTGTAGTCCAGTATGGTCAAGGTGTAGTCAGGGTGTGGTCAGGGTGTAGTCTGGTATGGTCAGGGTGTAGTCAGGGTGTGGTCAGGTATGGTCAAGGTGTAGTCAGGGTGTGGTCAGGGTGTAGTCTGGTATGGTCAAGGTGTAGTCAGGGTGTGGTCAGGGTGTAGTCAGGTGTAGACAGGGTGTTGTCAAGGTGGAGTCAGGGTGTAGTCAGGTATGGTCAGGGTGTAGTCAGGTATAGTTATGCCTCGGGGTGAGGTCAGGTATATTCGGGGTGTAGTCAGGTGTAGGCAGGGTGTAGTCAGGTAAAATCAAGGTGTAGTCAGGTATAGTCGTGTCACAGGGTGTAGTCATGACTCAGGGTGTAGTCAGGTATAGTCAGGGCGTAGTCAGGTTAAATCAGGGTGTAGTCAGGTATGGTCATGCCTCAGGGTGTAGTTAGGTATTTTCAGGGTGTATCCAGGTGTAGTCAGGGAGTAGACCTGTATAATCAGGGTGTAGTCAGGTATAGTCATGCCTCAGGGTGTAATCAGGTGTAGTCAGGTATAATCATTCCTTGGGGTGTAGTCAGGGTGTAATCAGGTGTAGTCAGGTGTAGTCATGCCTCAGGGTGTAATCAGGTATAGTCATGCCTCAGGGTGTAGTCAGGTGTAGTCATGCCGCAGGATGTAATCAGGATGCAGTCGGGTATAGTCAGGGTGTAGTCAGGTGTACATATGCCTCAGGGTGTAGTTAGGTGTAGTCAGGATGTAGTTAGGTGTAGTCAGGATGTGGTCGGTATAGTCAGGGTGTTGTCGGGTGTAGTTTAGGTGTAGTCAGAGTAGTCAGGTGTAGACAGGGTGTAATCAGGTGTAGTCAGGTGTAGTCAGGATGTAGTTAGGTGTAGTCAGGATGCGGTCAGTATAGTCAGGGTGTAGTCGGGTGTAGTCAGGGTGTAGTCAGGGTATAGTCCGTTGTAGTCATGGCGAAGGGTGTAGTCAGGATGCAGCCGGGTATAGTCAGGGTGTAGTCAGGTAGAATCAAGGTGTAGTCAGGTATAGTCGTGTCACAGGGTGTAGTCATGACTCAGGGTGTAGTCAGGTATAGTCGTGTCACAGGGTGTAGTCATGACTCAGGGTGTAGTCAGGTATAGTCAGGGCGTAGTCAGGTTAAATCAGGGTGTAGTCAGGTATGGTCATGCCTCAGGGTGTAGTTAGGTATTTTCAGGGTGTATCCAGGTGTAGTCAGGGAGTAGACCTGTATAATCAGGGTGTAGTCAGGTATAGTCATGCCTCAGGGTGTAGTCAGGTGTAGTCATGCCTCAGGGTGTAATCAGGTGTAGTCAGGTATAATCATTCCTCGGGGTGTAGTCAGGGTGTAATCAGGTGTAGTCAGGTGTAGTCATGCCTCAGGGTGTAATCAGGTATAGTCATGCCTCAGGGTGTAGTCAGGTGTAGTCATGCCTCAGGATGTAATCAGGATGCAGTCGGGTATAGTCAGGGTGTAGTCAGGTGTACATATGCCTCAGGGTGTAGTTAGGTGTAGTCAGGATGTAGTTAGGTGTAGTCAGGATGTGGTCGGTATAGTCAGGGTGTTGTCGGGTGTAGTTTAGGTGTAGTCAGAGTAGTCAGGTGTAGACAGGGTGTAATCAGGTGTAGTCAGGTGTAGTCAGGATGTAGTTAGGTGTAGTCAGGATGCGGTCAGTATAGTCAGGGTGTAGTCGGGTGTAGTCAGGGTGTAGTCAGGGTATAGTCTGTTGTAGTCATGGTGAAGGGTGTAGTCAGGATGCAGCCGGGTATAGTCAGGGTGTAGTCAGGTATAGTCAGGGTGTAGTCAGGTGTAGTCAGGGTGTTGTCAAGTGTAGTCATGCCTTAGGGTGTAGTCCGGTGTAGTCATGACTCATTGTATAGTCAGGGTACAGTCAGGTGTAGTCAGGGTGTAGTCAGGTTTAGTAATGCCTTAGGGTATAGTCAGGTGTAGTCAGGGTGTAGTCAGGGTGTTGTCAGGTGTAGTCATGCCTTAGGGTGTAGTCCAGTGTAGTCATGACTCATCGTGTAGTCAGGGTACAGTCAGGTGTAGTCAGGGTGTAGTCAGGTTTAGTAATGCCTTGAGGTGTAGTCAGGTGTTGTCAGGTGTAGTCATGACTCAGGGTTTAGGCAGGTGTAGTCAGGGTGTAGTCATGCCTCAAGGTGTAGACCTGTGTAGTCCGGTAGAGTCAGGGTGTAGTCAGGTGTAGTTATGCCTCAAGGTGTAGTCCTGTGTAGTCAGGTATAGTCATGCCTCAGGGTTTAGTCAGGGGGTGATTAGGGTGTAGGCAGGGTAGGTCTCATGTATTCCTCACTGGTTGGAATGTCTGATAAGTAGAGGTGTGTGTGTGTGTGTGTGTGTGTGTGTGTGTGTTGTGTGTGTGTGTGTGTGTGTGTGTGTGTGTGTGTGTGTGTGTGTGTGTGTGTGTGTGTGTGTGTGTGTGTGTGTGTGTGTGTGTGTGTGTGTGTGTGTGTGTGTGTGTGTGTGTGTGTGTGTGTGTGTGTGTGTGTGTGTGTGTGTGTTTAGTATGGTCAAAGAGTTGAACGAGGGGAACTTTAGCAGTGTAGTGTCAGGACATCACTTTTCTGCATTGAGAATGGGAGGTTGTCCTCTCTCTCACACACACACACACTTGGCAGTAGTTGGTCCAGGCAGGGCCAGCAGACAGACATCACTAGTCTTCAGAGAGATGAGTCAGGGGGAAGAGTTTCCACTCAGTACAGGGGTGTGTGTGTGTGTGTGTGTGTGTGTGTGTGTGTGTGTGTGTGTGTGTGTGTGTGTGTGTGTGTGTGTGTGTGTGTGTGTGTGTGTGTGTGTGTGTGTGTGTGTGTGTGTGTGTGTGTGTGTGTGTGTGTGTGTGTGTGTGTGTCAGGTCACCCATGATACAAGTCAGTATTCGACGTCCATCCATGTCTGAGGACGTCAGACAACCGGCCACTAGGGGAAACAGTGAATGCTGTTGTTACCTTCATGTAGGTTTCGGTTTTGCTAGAGTGTTGTGGACAGGGATGACATTTGGGAGAAAGCATTTACCTTCGATTCAAAAAGTTACATGTTTGAATCCCAAGCTGATCTTATAGTTACACTTTGGTATTTGACGTGATTGGACGAAAATGCATTTTGACCCATTAATTCCATGTGGTTACAGAGTTAAAACAGAAACAAATGTAAGGGTTACGTTTAGGTATTAAATCATAGTGGATAAGGTTAGGTATTCATTCAGAGTGGTTAAGGTTAGGTATTCATTCAGAGTGGATAAGGTTAGGTATTCATTCAGAGTGGATAAGGTTAGGTATTCATTCAGAGTGGATAAGGTTAGGTATTCATTCAGAGTGGTTAAGGTTAGGTATTCATTCAGAGTGGTTAAGGTTAGGTATTCATTCAGAGTGGATAAGGTTAGGTATTCATTCAGAGTGGATAAGGTTAGGTATTCATTCAGAGTGGATAAGGTTAGGTATTCATTCAGAGTGGATAAGGTTAGGTATTCATTCAGAGTGGATAAGGTTAGGTATTCATTCAGAGTGGTTAAGGTTAGGTATTCATTCAGAGTGGTTAAGGTTAGGTATTCATTCAGAGTGGATAAGGTTAGGTATTCATTCAGAGTGGATAAGGTTAGGTATTCATTCAGAGTGGATAAGGTTAGGTATTCATTCAGAGTGGATAAGGTTAGGTATTCATTCAGAGTGGATAAGGTTAGGTATTCATTCAGAGTGGATAAGGTTAGGTATTCATTCAGAGTGGATAAGGTTAGGTATTAAATCATAGTGGTTAAGGTTAGGTATTCATTCAGAGTGGATAAGGTTAGGTATTCATTCAGAGTGGATAAGGTTAGGTATTCATTCAGAGTGGATAAGGTTAGGTATTCATTCAGAGTGGATAAGGTTAGGTATTCATTCAGAGTGGATAAGGTTAGGTATTCATTCAGAGTGGATAAGGTTAGGTATTCATTCAGAGTGGTTAAGGTTAGGTATTCATTCAGAGTGGATAAGGTTAGGTATTCATTCAGAGTGGATAAGGTTAGGTATTCATTCAGAGTGGATAAGGTTAGGTATTAAATCATAGTGGTTAAGGTTAGGTATTCATTCAGAGTGGATAAGGTTAGGTATTCATTCAGAGTGGATAAGGTTAGGTATTCATTCAGAGTGGATAAGGTTAGGTATTCATTCAGAGTGGATAAGGTTAGGTATTCATTCAGAGTGGATAAGGTTAGGTATTCATTCAGAGTGGATAAGGTTAGGTATTCATTCAGAGTGGAGTATTCATTGGATAAGGTTAGGTATTCATTCAGAGTGGATAAGGTTAGGTATTCATTCAGAGTGGATAAGGTTAGGTATTCATTCAGAGTGGATAAGGTTAGGTATTCATTCAGAGTGGATAAGGTTAGGTATTCATTCAGAGTGGATAAGGTTAGGTATTCATTCAGAGTGGATAAGGTTAGGTATTAAATCATAGTGGATAAGGTTAGGTATTCATTCAGAGTGGATAAGTGTAGGTATTCATTCAGAGTGGATAAGGTTAGGTATTCATTCAGAGTGGATAAGGTTAGGTATTCATTCAGAGTGGATAAGGTTAGGTATTCATTCAGAGTGGATAAGGTTAGGTATTCATTCAGAGTGGATAAGGTTAGGTATTCATTCAGAGTGGATAAGGTTAGGTATTCATTCAGAGTGGATAAGGTTAGGTATTCATTCAGAGTGGATAAGGTTAGGTATTCATTCAGAGTGGATAAGGTTAGGTATTCATTCAGAGTGGATAAGGTTAGGTATTCATTCAGAGTGGATAAGGTTAGGTATTCATTCAGAGTGGATAAGGTTAGGTATTCATTCAGAGTGGATAAGGTTAGGTATTCATTCAGAGTGGATAAGGTTAGGTATTCATTCAGAGTGGATAAGGTTAGGTATTCATTCAGAGTGGATAAGGTTAGGTATTCATTCAGAGTGGATAAGGTTAGGTATTCATTCAGAGTGGATAAGGTTAGGTATTCATTCAGAGTGGATAAGGTTAGGTATTCATTCAGAGTGGATAAGGTTAGGTATTCATTCAGAGTGGATAAGGTTAGGTATTCATTCAGAGTGGTTAAGGTTAGGTATTCATTCAGAGTGGATAAGGTTAGGTATTCATTCAGAGTGGATAAGGTTAGGTATTCATTCAGAGTGGATAAGGTTAGGTATTCATTCAGAGTGGATAAGGTTAGGTATTCATTCAGAGTGGATAAGGTTAGGTATTCATTCAGAGTGGATAAGGTTAGGTATTAAATCATAGTGGTTAAGGTTAGGTATTCATTCAGAGTGGATAAGGTTAGGTATTCATTCAGAGTGGATAAGGTTAGGTATTCATTCAGAGTGGATAAGGTTAGGTATTCATTCAGAGTGGATAAGGTTAGGTATTAAATCATAGTGGATAAGGTTAGGTATTCATTCAGAGTGGATAAGGTTAGGTATTAAATCATAGTGGATAAGGTTAGGTATTCATTCAGAGTGGATAAGGTTAGGTATTAAATCATAGTGGATAAGGTTAGGTATTCATTCAGAGTGGATAAGGTTAGGTATTAAATCATAGTGGTTAAGGTTAGGTATTCATTCAGAGTGGATAAGGTTAGGTATTCATTCAGAGTGGATAAGGTTAGGTATTCATTCAGAGTGGATAAGGTTAGGTATTCATTCAGAGTGGATAAGGTTAGGTATTCATTCAGAGTGGTTAAGGTTAGGTATTCATTCAGAGTGGATAAGGTTAGGTATTCATTCAGAGTGGATAAGGTTAGGTATTCATTCAGAGTGGATAAGGTTAGGTATTCATTCAGAGTGGATAAGGTTAGGTATTCATTCAGAGTGGATAAGGTTAGGTATTCATTCAGAGTGGATAAGGTTAGGTATTCATTCAGAGTGGATAAGGTTAGGTATTCATTCAGAGTGGATAAGGTTAGGTATTCATTCAGAGTGGATAAGGTTAGGTATTCATTCAGAGTGGATAAGGTTAGGTATTCATTCAGAGTGGATAAGGTTAGGTATTCATTCAGAGTGGATAAGGTTAGGTATTCATTCAGAGTGGTTAAGGTTAGGTATTCATTCAGAGTGGATAAGGTTAGGTATTCATTCAGAGTGGATAAGGTTAGGTATTCATTCAGAGTGGATAAGGTTAGGTATTCATTCAGAGTGGATAAGGTTAGGTATTCATTCAGAGTGGATAAGGTTAGGTATTCATTCAGAGTGGATAAGGTTAGGTATTCATTCAGAGTGGATAAGGTTAGGTATTCATTCAGAGTGGATAAGGTTAGGTATTCATTCAGAGTGGATAAGGTTAGGTATTCATTCAGAGTGGATAAGGTTAGGTATTCATTCAGAGTGGATAAGGTTAGGTATTCATTCAGAGTGGATAAGGTTAGGTATTCATTCAGAGTGGATAAGGTTAGGTATTCATTCAGAGTGGATAAGGTTAGGTATTCATTCAGAGTGGATAAGGTTAGGTATTCATTCAGAGTGGATAAGGTTAGGTATTCATTCAGAGTGGATAAGGTTAGGTATTCATTCAGAGTGGATAAGGTTAGGTATTCATTCAGAGTGGATAAGGTTAGGTATTCATTCAGAGTGGATAAGTGTAGGTATTCATTCAGAGTGGATAAGGTTAGGTATTCATTCAGAGTGGATAAGTGTAGGTATTAATTTTGAGTGGTTAAGGTTTGAGGAAAGCATAAACCTAAATAAACATTTTTAAATGCGCTGTTTCCATTCAGTATCATCAAGAAGTCTCCCTTCTTGCTAGAAATGTGAAAACTGCTGTGTTGCAGTGGACTAAGCAGCATGCTCTTGTTTTGAGCATTGTGGGTTAAATCCCAGAAACGCTGAATCAGCTCCACCACGCACTGGGTCGAAGGTCACCAGAGGAGAGGAGAGAAAGAGAGAGTGAGAGAGCAGCAGAGAGAGGAGAGAGAGAGAGAGAGAGAGAGGGAGAAGTGCTCTGAGATTATTAGAGATGTAAGAAGCAGGGAAGAGAGGAGCTGGGACAGGGAACATGGTTAAAGGAGAGGGGAGCAGAGTGGACGAGGACAGAGGGGAGTATTTGTGCAAATATTTGAGAAATGTTAATGACTTTATGTGGAGAATAGACAGAGGTTAGACAGACCGATAGACATTGGCTAGATAACTGGCCAATTATAGAGGGGGGAGAGATGACAGTAGTCTGGACAGTGTTTGTCACGAACGTTTGTATAGACGGACCAAGGCGCAGTGTATGTTGAGTTCCACATAATATTTAATAGTGAAACTTAGCAAAATAAACAATAAACAAACAAACGAAACAACAAATCGTGACAACAGAGGTGCTACATACACATACTCAAAACATAAACAATATCCCATAACCCACAGGTGGAAAAAATTTGACTTTAGTATGATCTCCAATTAGAGACAACGATAGCCAGCTGCCTGTAATTGTGAATCATACCAAAACCCCAACATAGAAAAAACAACCTAGAACCCCACAAAGAAAATATAAACTAGACTAAACCCCCAGTCACGCCCTGACCTACTCCACCATAGAAAATAAAGGCTCTTTATGGTCAGGACGTGACAGTAACCACCCCCCACCCCCCCCAAGGTGCGTACTCCGGCCACAAAACCTGAAACCAAAAGGGAGCGTTAGGGGGGGTGGGGTGTCTAGTGTCGGTGGCGGCTCTGGTGCGGGACAAAGAACCTGCTCATCCTGCAGATCCAGCCATGGACCCAGGCTGAACACTGTGCCCGGGCTGGACCTAGGTGCAGAAAAAGACTCCTGCCATGAAGCGGGACTAGACGCTGTGTCTAGAATGGGCATCGGGGCAGAGGAACACTCCTGTCTTGGAGCTGGACTGGACGCCGTGCCTGGATTGGGCACCTGTGCAGAGGAAGGCTCCTGCCATGGGGCTGGACTGGATGCCGTGCCTGGACTGGACATCGGCGCAGAGGAAAGCTCCTGCCATGGGGCAGTACGTTCCGGACCGTTGACCATCTCTGGAGGTTCAGGACCGTGGACCGTAGTTGGAGGTTCTGGACTGTGAAACGCTGCCGGAAGCTCTTGACTGGGAACTGTCGCCGGAAGCTCTTAATATATAATAATAATATAATAATATATAATAATATATGCCATTTAGCAGACGCTTTTATCCAAAGCGACTTACAGTCATGTGTGCATACATTCTACATATGGGTGGTCTCGGGAATCGAACCCACTACCCTGGCATTACAAGCGCCATGCTCTACCAACTGAGCTACAGAAGGACCGGGAACTGTCGCCGGAAGCTCTGGACTGGGAACTGTCGCCGGAAGCTCTTGACTGGGAACTGTCGCCGGAAGCTCTGGACTGGGAACTGTCGATGGAAGCTCTGGACTAGGAACTGTCGCCGGAAGCCCTGTACTGGGGATCGTCGCAGGAAGCCTGGTATGTGGGGCCGGTACTGGTGATACCAGACTGGTGACACGCACCTCAGCGTGAGCACAAGTAGCAGGCACAGGGCGTACTGGACTGGGGAGGCGCACTGGAGGCCTGATCCGTGGGGCCACTACAGGTGGTATCGGACTGGTGACACTCATTTCAGGGGGAGTGCGGGGAGAAGGAACAGGACATACTGGACTAGGGACACGCACTTCATGGAAAGTGCGAGGATCAGGCACAGGACGCACCGTGCTGTGGAGACGTACTGGAGACCTGGTGCGCATAGCCGGCATCAATGGTACCAGCTTGATGACACACCTCGCCCGGCAAGTGTGAGGAGCTGGCACAGGACGTACTGGGCTGTGAAGACGCACTGGAGACCTGGTGCGTATAGCCGGCACACATTGTACCGGAACGATGACACTCTCATCAAAGCGAGTGCGGAGAGCTGGCACAGGTGGCATCGGATGGCTAACACGCTCCTCAGGGAGACTGTCTTGCCTCTCCAGCCAAACCAAACCAACAGCTCTCTCTCATCACTCTCCTCAACTTTCGCCAACCACTCCTCGCTCAATCTATCCCAATATTCCTCCTCGGTATCTGACTCACCCCTGACCACCCGTGTGCCTCCCCTCCCCCAGAAAATGTGGGCTGTCTTTTGGGCTTGCGTCATGGCCGCACCTCTATAGCAGGTGGTGGTGAGGACAGCCCAGTACATCACTGGGGCCCAGCTCCATGACATCCAGGACCTCTATATCAGGTGGTGGTTAGGACAGCCCAGTACATCACTGGGGCCCAGCTCCCTGACATCCAGGACCTCTATATCAGGTGGTGGTGAGGACAGCCCAGTACATCACTGGGGCCCAGCTCCCTGACATCCAGGACCTCTCTATGCAGGTGGTGGTGAGGACAGCCCAGTACATCACTGGGATCCATCTCCCTGACATCCAGGTCCTCTATAGCAGGTGGTGGTGAGCACAGCCCAGTACATCACTGGGGCCCAGCTCCATGACATCCAGGACCTCTATATCAAGTGGTGGTGCAGACAGCCCAGTACATCGCTGGGGCCCAGCTCCCTGACATCCAGGACGTCTATAGCAGGTGGTGGTGAGGACAGCCCAGTACATCACTGGGGCCCAGCTCCCTGACATCCAGGACCTCTATATCAGGTGGTGGTGAGGACAGCCCAGTACATCACTGGGGCCCAGCTCCCTGACATCCAGGACCTCTATATCAGGTGGTGGTGCAGACAGCCCAGTATATCACTGGGGCCCAGCTCCATGACATCCAGGACCTCTATATCAAGTGGTGGTGCAGACAGCCCAGTACATCACTGGGGCCCAGCTCCCTGACATCCAGGACCTCTGTATCAGGTGGTGGTGAGGACAGCCCAGTACATCACTGGGGCCCAGCTCCCTGACATCCAGGACCTCTATATCAGGTGGTGGTTAGGACAGCCCAGTACATCACTGGGGCCCAGCTCCCTGACATCCAGGACCTCTATATCAGGTGGTGGTGAGGACAGCCCAGTACATCACTGGGGCCCAGCTCCCTGACATCCAGGACCTCTATAGCAGGTGGTGGTGAGGACAGCCCAGTACATCACTGGGGCCCAGCTCCCTGACATCCAGGACCTCTATATCAGAGGGTGGTGATTAGAATTCTAGATTTTGCACATTGTTAATATGGTATTAGAACTGACCCTGGAACTGACCCTATACAGTATATAGATTATGCACATTGTTAGTATGGTATTAGAACTGACCCTGGAACTGACCCTATACAGTATATAGATTCTGCACATTGTTAATATGGTATTAGAACTGACCCTGGAACTGCCCCTATACAGTATATAGACTCTTACTTTCTCCTGTTCTCTAATTTATCTTTATTTCTCCTGTGTTTTGTTCTACCTTGATATTTTTAATACTATTGATATTGATTACTGCATTATTGGCGTTACAGCCTGCAATAAAGGTATTTCAATGTAGCATGTGACTTTAAACATGCTACTGTGGTACTGGTACACTGTGTATATAGCCTAGTTATCATTACTCAGTACTGGTACCCTGAGTATATAGACTAGTTATCATTACTCAGTACTCACCCTCTGTAAGGGACTCAACACTCGCCCTCTGTAAGGGACTCAACACTCGCCCTCTGTAAGGGACTCCACCCTCACCCTCTGTAAGGGACTCAACCCTCACTCTCTGTATGGGACTCAACACTCACCCTCTGTAAGGGACTAAACTCTCACCCTCTGTAAGGGACTCAACCCTCAACTCAACCTCACCCTCTGACTCAACCCTCAATGTAAGTGACTAAGGACTCAACCCTCACCCTCTGTAACCCTCGCCCTCTGGGACTCAACAACCCTCACCCTCTGTAAGGGACTCAACCCTCGCCCTCCGTAAGGACTCAACCCTCGCCCTCTGTAAGGACTCAACCCTCACCCTCTGTAAGGGACTAAACTCTCACCGTCTGTAAGGGACTCAACTCTCACCCTATGAAAGGACTCCACCCTCACCCTCTGTAAGGGTCTGAAACCCTCACCCTATGTAAGGGAACTCCCCCCTGAAATGGACAAAAATGAATGGGAAGTCATTGGCACTGGACAAACCATATACACGGTGTCCAATACCACTCAATTTGGCATTGTTTAGTGTAAAGTTCATTGCAAATGCCATATGGCACTGGCCAGGTGTAACACTTTAAAAATCCAACAGGTGACGAGCGCGCTCCACCGTGGTTTTTCATATTGCAAATGCAACCCAAGTCAACATCCAAAAGCAACATTTTGAAAAAGTGCATTTTTTTTCCATAACCTAGCAACCCCTTAAAAAAGTGCTTTCTGGACCGTTTTTCAAAATTCTTTCGATTTTTTTGTCAATTACACATGTGTAAGAACTGTATGAATATACTTTTGTCGTATTTTATTATCATAATTTTTATTTACTTTTTTACTTGTGCATTTGTCCATTTGCAATATGATTTCATAGGAAGTCAAAAGTCACCCTTTTTGGGGCCAAATGCCATAAGAAATTTGACATGCTCAAAAATACTACAGAAATGCAAAATTGACTGGCCTGATGAACACAGGATGGCCTGGCAGTGATAGTTGCTCCTTTCCATCGCTCGTTGTGTTGACTTCATCATGTCCATTTTGTGATGTTTTTTCACTGTTGAATCATATTGCAAGTGCACGTGCATTTGCAATATGGTTGAATGGGCATTTACCATAAGAAATTTGACATGCTCAAAAATCCTGCAGAAATGCTAAATTGACTGGCCTGATGAACACAGGATGGTCTGGCAGTGATAGTTGCACCTTTCCATCACTCGTTGTGTTGACTTCATTATGTCCATTTGTTTATGTTTTCTTACTTTTGCAAAGTCACTGTGCATTGCAATATGGTTCAATGGGCAGGTACCATCACGAATTTGTCATGCTATAAAAATCCTGCAGGAATGCAAAATTGACTGGCCCGATGAACTCGGGATGGCTGGGCAGTGATTCTGGTTCATCTCAATTGCTCGTTAGGGTTGATTTCAGAATGTCACTTTGGTGATGGTACCTGTCACTTTGGTGATGGTACTGTTTAAACATATTGCAAATGTACAAGAGTCACCAGCAAGTCACCGTCCATCAGTCAATTAGATATCATTCTGACACCAAACTAATACAAACTGACACCAAATCCACTTTTTCCAACTCGTTTAGTAGCCAACTATCACATACTTCAGAGCTGGCCCAAAATTCACAACGGCTTCGGTTCAAACCATAAAAAAAACATAAAACACATAGTTACGTTCTAGCTGCGGGTCCATTTCTTATGTTATGTGTAGGCCTAGCTGAGGCGACCCCGAATCCCAAGTTTTGGCTCGATCGGTCATTTGGTGTCCGAGCAAAACCCTAATTGGTGCTGAAAATCCACTTTTTTCTATGACTTGCTATGGGGTCCTTGAATGAGCTATCGGACAGAAACGTTGGGGTCTGTCTATATGGGCCGCGACGGTCACAATGCACCTAGTCTTTGCGACTCATTTCTAAATGTCGTAATTTTCGTGATGCAAAAATGAATTGAAGTCATTGCAAATGTACGAGGCTGTTTCTCGGTCCGAGAACCTTCTAGAGCCACGTAACTCACCACGCACTATCGACCTGAGGTCTAGAACAGGATTCTAAAGTTTCGGAACACTAGGTCTGACGGTTCTTTTAAAGTTCCAACAAGGTTAACTAATTGTGTGTGACCCCTGAACAGGCAGTTAACCCACTGTTCCCAGGCCGTCATTGAAAATAAGAATGTGTTCTTAACTGACTTGCCTGGTTAAATAAAGGTAAAATAAAATTTTAAAATGCAGGGAGTGTATGTCTCTACGCACCCCAATACGTCCCTCCTTACAAGTTGTGTGTCTGTGTGATTTAGTTTTCCTTTGAAATTTTATGGGAAAAATGACAGATTTACAGTTCATGGGGGTTGCCTAATCACACATATGAAGTTTTGGACAGATCTGACTTTTTTAACCCTTCGAAACAGCTCCTGAGACACCAATTATGGCACTTCCGGTTGGCACAGGAAGCTATAAGTCAACACATATCCTCATTGGGGTATGCTTTTACAGAATCCTGAGTTTAAAGTCTTTACGTTAAGAATTGACTGATTTGAACAGGGTTGAATGAACTATGTCTATCAAACTGCAGGCAGGGTATGGATATACACTTTTAGGGTGATTTTAACCGCTTCCGGTTGGTCCAGGAAGCTTAGAATCAACACAGGTAGACCTCATACTGGCCTGATGGACTGTTACCAAAGACAGGTTCATATGGCATTCATAACCCATATAGGCTTCAGGTTGAATTTAGGGGTGCAGGCAATGTATTCCTATGGGGAGAGAAGTCAATGCAAACTCTTTGAAGTAAACACCTTCTTTTAACTATTAAGGGTTAATGCCACACGGTCAAGGTTAGGCTTACACAGATCGGGAGGACCTTAGGAACGTACCTGAGGTCAAATTGTGCTTCTCACCCTAACGGTTCTCTCTCTGTCACCCAAATGCAAATGACGTTGTGGGGCAGGTTTCATTTTGGGCCTACTTTTCTAATGGTCGCTGAGCTTAGACCGAGCGAGCTACGGTCAAGTGGGATATCTCGTTGAACTCGGCACGGCCTAGAGATTATGGTAATGCCATTGCCTGCTCTCTGTGTCTTTAGGCACCGCACATTTCACTCCATCCTTGCTGTGTGTGTGTTTGAGAGCTTTTCTTTGACATCTGTTGGGAGAAATGACTGATTTACAGTTCATGAGGTTTACCTAGTCACACATATGAAGTTTAGGAAAGATGTGACTTTTTTAACCCTTCAAAACAGACAGTGTGACCCAATTAAAGGCACTTCCGGTTGGCACAGGAAGCTATAGGTAAACACATGTCTTGACTGAGGTAGCCTCTTACAGAATCCTGAGTTTTAAGTCTTTAAGTTAAGAATTGACTCATCTACACAGGGTTGAATGTAGTCATTTTCACCTTTGAAGGTTATGTACATCAAAACACTTTTTGGGTCAATTTAACCACTTCCGGTTGCTCCAGGAAGCTTAGAATCGACACAGGTAGACCTCATAGTGGTCTGATGGCCTGTCATAGAAGACAGGTTCATAAGGCATTCATAACCCACATAGGCTTCAGGTTGAATTTAGAGGTGCAGGCAATGTATTCCTATGGGGAGAGAAGTCAATGCAAACTGTTTGATGTAAACACCTTCTTTTAACTGGTAAGGGTTAATGCCACACGGTCAAGGTTAGGCTTGCACAGATCGGGAGGACCTTAGGAACGTACCTCAGGTCAAATTGTGCTTCTCACCCTAACAGTTCTCTCACTGTCACCCAAAACAAATTACATTTAGGGCTGGGCTTCATTTTGGGCCTACTTTTCTAATGGTCGCTGCGCTTAGACCGAGCGAGCTACAGTCAAGCGGGATATCTCGTTGAACTCGGCACGGCCTAGAGAATATGGAAATGCCATTGCAGGCTCTGTGTGTCTTTAAGCACCGCACTTTGTCACTCCATCCTTGCTGTGTGTGTGTTTCTGTGTGTGTGTGTGTGTGTGTGTGTGTGTGTGTGTGTGTGTGTGTGTGTGTGTGTGTGTGTGTGTGTGTGTGTGTGTGTGTGTGTGTGTGTGTGTGTGTGTGTGTGTGTGTGTGTGTGTGTGTGTGTGTGTGTGTGTGTGTGTGTGTGTGTGTGTGTGTGACAGAGAGCTTTTCTTTGACATCTGTTGGTAGAAATGACTGACTTACAGTTTATGGGGGTTGCCTAATCACACATATGAAGTTTTGAAAAGATCTGACCTTTTTAACCCTTGAAAACTGCCACTGTGACACCATTTAAGGCATTTAAGGCCATTTAAACTGATATCCTGATTGGGGTATGCCTTTACAGAATCCTGAGTTTTAAGTCTTTACGTTAAGAACTGAGTTAATTACAGAGGGTTTGGTAAGTGTGTGTTATTTCAGAAAATCATAGAAAATCACAGAAATCTCGCAGAGCTCCGCAGCACACTTTAAAAAGATTCGTATGAACACCCTGCAATTGCATCTGTAACCGTTGAAAAAAAACACCTATCTTTGAACATCACCAATCTGTCATTGTACGATTTTTCTTAAATGACGATAGATAAATGGCTGGTTCTATTTTTATTGACACCGGAGGCTCCTTGACTTTGACGTGAAGTGGAGAAATAATTTCTCTATTTTCATTTTGGACCTTTAATCCCAGATAAATGGCCATAACTCAAAAACCGTTGAGGCCTACATTTACATTTACATTTAAGTCATTTAGCAGACGCTCTTATCCAGAGCGACTTACAAATTGGTGCATTCACCTTATGACATCCAGTGGAACAGTCACTTTACAATAGTGCATCTAAATCTTAAGGGGGGGTGAGAGGGATTACTTATCCTATCCTAGGTATTCCTTAAAGAGGTGGGGTTTCAGGTGTCTCCGGAAGGTGGTGATTGACTCCGCTGTCCTGGCGTCGTGAGGGAGTTTGTTCCACCATTGGGGGGCCAGAGCAGCGAACAGTTTTGACTGGGCTGAGCGGGAGCTGTACTTCCTCAGTGGTAGGGAGGCGAGCAGGCCAGAGGTGGATGAACGCAGTGCCCTTGTTTGGGTGTAGGGCCTGATCAGAGCCTGGAGGTACTGAGGTGCCGTTCCCCTCACAGCTCCGTAGGCAAGCACCATGGTCTTGTAGTGGATGCGAGCTTCAACTGGAAGCCAGTGGAGAGAACGGAGGAGCGGGGTGACGTGAGAGAACTTGGGAAGGTTGAACACCAGACGGGCTGCGGCGTTCTGGATGAGTTGAAGGGGTTTAATGGCACAGGCAGGGAGCCCAGCCAACAGCGAGTTGCAGTAATCCAGACGGGAGATGACAAGTGCCTGGATTAGGACCTGCGCCGCTTCCTGTGTGAGGCAGGGTCGTACTCTGCGGATGTTGTAGAGCATGAACCTACAGGAACGGGCCACCGCCTTGATGTTGGTTGAGAACGACAGGGTGTTGTCCAGGATCACGCCAAGGTTCTTGGCGCTCTGGGAGGAGGACACAATGGAGTTGTCAACCGTGATGGCGAGATCATGGAACGGGCAGTCCTTCCCCGGGAGGAAGAGCAGCTCCGTCTTGCCGAGGTTCAGCTTGAGGTGGTGATCCGTCATCCACACTGATATGTCTGCCAGACATGCAGAGATGCGATTCGCCACCTGGTCATCAGAAGGGGGAAAGGAGAAGATTAATTGTGTGTCGTCTGCATAGCAATGATAGGAGAGACCATGTGAGGTTATGACAGAGCCAAGTGACTTGGTGTATAGCGAGAATAGGAGAGGGCCAAGAACAGAGCCCTGGGGGACACCAGTGGTGAGAGCGTGTGGTGAGGAGACAGATTCTCGCCACGCCACCTGGTAGGAGCGACCTGTCAGGTAGGACGCAATCCAAGCATGGGCCGCGCCGGAGATGCCCAACTCGGAGAGGGTGGAGAGGAGGATCTGATGGTTCACAGTATCGAAGGCAGCCGATAGATCTAGAAGGATGAGAGCAGAGGAGAGAGAGTTAGCTTTAGCAGTGCGGAGCGCCTCCGTGATACAGAGGAGAGCAGTCTCAGTTGAATGACTAGTCTTGAAACCTGACTGATTTGGATCAAGAAGGTCATTCAGAGAGAGATAGCGGGAGAGCTGGCCAAGGACGGCACGTTCAAGAGTTTTGGAGAGAAAAGAAAGAAGGGATACTGGTCTGTAATTGTTGACATCGGAGGGATCGAGTGTAGGTTTTTTCAGAAGGGGTGCAACTCTCGCTCTCTTGAAGACGGAAGGGACGTAGCCAGCGGTCAGGGATGAGTTGATGAGCGAGGTGAGGTAAGGGAGAAGGTCTCCGGAAATGGTCTGGAGAAGAGAGGAGGGGATAGGGTCAAGCGGGCAGGTTGTTGGGCGGCCGGCCATCACAAGACGCGAGATTTCATCTGGAGAGAGAGGGGAGAAAGAGGTCAGAGCACAGGGTAGGGCAGTGTGAGCAGAACCAGTGGTGTCGTTTGACTTAGCAAACGAGGATCGGATGTCGTCGACCTTCTTTTCAAAATGGTTGACGAAGTCATCTGCAGAGAGGGAGGAGGGGGGGGAGGATTCAAGAGGGAGGAGAAGGTGGCAAAGAGCTTCCTAGGGTTAGAGGCAGATGCTTGGAATTTAGCGTGGTAGAAAGTGGCTTTAGCAGCAGAGACAGAGGAGGAAAATGTAGAGAGGAGGGAGTGAAAGGATGCCAGGTCCGCAGGGAGGCGAGTTTTCCTCCATTTCCGCTCGGCTGCCCGGAGCCCTGTTCTGTGAGCTCGCAATGAGTCATCGAGCCACGGAGCGGGAGGGGAGGACCGAGCCGGCCTGGAGGATAGGGGACATAGAGAGTCAAAGGATGCAGAGAGGGAGGAGAGGAGGGTTGAGGAGGCAGAATCAGGAGATAGGTTGGAGAAGGTTTGAGCAGAGGGAAGAGATGATAGGATGGAAGAGGAGAGAGTAGCGGGGGAGAGAGAGCGAAGGTTGGGACGGCGCGATACCATCCGAGTAGGGGCAGTGTGGGAGGTGTTGGATGAGAGCGAGAGGGAAAAGGATACAAGGTAGTGGTCGGAGACTTGGAGGGGAGTTGCAATGAGGTTAGTGGAAGAACAGCATCTAGTAAAGATGAGGTCGAGCGTATTACCTGCCTTGTGAGTAGGGGAGGAAGGTGAGAGGGTGAGGTCAAAAGAGGAGAGAAGTGGAAAGAAGGAGGCAGAGAGGAATGAGTCAAAGGTAGACGTGGGGAGGTTAAAGTCGCCCAGAACTGTGAGAGGTGAGCCGTCCTCAGGAAAGGAGCTTATCAAGGCATCAAGCTCATTGATGAACTCTCCGAGGGAACCTGGAGGGCGATAAATGATAAGGATGTTAAGCTTGAAAGGGCTGGTAACTGTGACAGCATGGAATTCAAAGGAGGCGATAGACAGATGGGTAAGGGGAGAAAGAGAGAATGACCACTTGGGAGAGATGAGGATCCCGGTGCCACCACCCCGCTGACCAGAAGCTCTCGGGGTGTGCGAGAACACGTGGGCGGACGAAGAGAGAGCAGTAGGAGTAGCAGTGTTGTCTGTGGTGATCCATGTTTCCGTCAGTGCCAAGAAGTCGAGGGACTGGAGGGAGGCATAGGCTGAGATGAACTCTGCCTTGTTGACCGCAGATTGGCAGTTCCAGAGGCTACCGGAGACCTGGAACTCCACGTGGGTCGTGCGCGCTGGGACCACCAGAGTAGGGTGGCCGCGGCCACGCGGTGTGGAGCGTTTGTATGGTCTGTGCAGAGAGGAGAGAACAGGGATAAACAGACACATAGTTGACAGGCTACAGAAGAGGCTACGCTAATGCAAAGGAGATTGGAATGACAAGTGGACTACACGTCTCGAATGTTCAGAAAGTTAAGCTACGTAGCAAGAATCTTATTGACTAAAATGATTAAAATGATACAGTACTGCTGAAGTAGGCTAGCTGGCAGTGGGTGCGTTGTTGATACTACACTAATCAAGTCGTTCCGTTGAGTGTAATAGTTTCTGCAGTGTTGCTATTCGGGGGCTAGCTGGCTAGCTAGCAGTGTTGTTTACGTTACGTTGCGTTAAAAGAACGACAATAGCTGGCTAGCGAACCTAGAAAATCGCTCTAGACTACACAATTATCTTTGATACAAAGACGGCTATGTAGCTAGCTATGTAGCTAGCTACGATCAAACAAATCAAACCGTTGTACTGTAATGAAATGACTAGACGCCATCTTGTTCGGGGCCAACTGCCCATTATTCCAAACATACGCTCACCGAGTTTCGGCTTCGAAATATTTTCCGTTTTCGAGATAAGGCCCCGTCGTGATTCGTGATGTTTTGTCCAATAGCAATATGATTGCTTATGCCCTCTTGTGGGATTTTCCGGGACAGCGGAAAAATGACCAAAATCTGATTATTTTATAAAACGGAAGCCGAATGTCCGACAAAGTTCATTTGATGACTTCCCGGTAGGTCCGGCCCTGCCGCTCGGACCGACGCCGCCCGCAAATTTTACGAACGTTTTCGGACGTCTAGTAAGGGACCGTACATTTGCAATATGGACTTTCCCACTAACCATACAGCAAATTCGGAAATGTTCCCTTAAGGTATGTAAGGGACTCAACCCTCACTCTCTGTAAGGGACTCAACCCTCACCCTCTGTAAGGGTCTCATCCCTCACCCCCTGTAAGGGACTCCACCCTCCCCCTCTGTAAGGACTCAACTCTCACCCTCTGTAAGGGACTCAACCCTCCCCCTCTGTAAGGGACTCAACCCTCACTCTCTGTAAGGGATTCAACTCCCGTCCTCTGTAAGGACTTAACCCTCACCCTCTGTAAGGGACTCAACCCTCACCCTGTAGGGGACTCAACACGCACCCTCTGTAAGGACTTAACCCTCACCCTCTGTAAGGACTCAACCCTCACCCTCTGTAAGAGACTCAACCCTCACCCTCTGTAGTGTACTCAAACCTCACCCTGTTAGGGACTCAACACTCAC
This sequence comes from Oncorhynchus gorbuscha, assembly GCF_021184085.1. NCBI lineage: Eukaryota > Metazoa > Chordata > Actinopteri > Salmoniformes > Salmonidae > Oncorhynchus > Oncorhynchus gorbuscha. Next base: position 101,829,703 of record NC_060185.1, on the reverse strand, counting down.
GCTCTGTAAGGGACTCAACAATCACCCTCTGTAAAGACTCAACCCTCACCCTCTGTAAGGGACTCAACCCTCACCCTCTGTAAGGACTCAACCTTCACTCTCTGTAAGGGACTCAACCTTAGCCCTCTGTAAGGACTCAGCAGACACCCTATGTAAGGGACTCAACCCTCACCCTCTGTAAGGGACTCAACCCTCGACCTCTGTAAGGGACTCAACCCTCGACCTCTGTAAGGGACTCAACCCTCACCCTCTGTAAGGGACTTAACCCTCACCCTCTGTAAGGGACAACCCTCACCCTCTGTAAGGGACTCAACCCTCGCCCTCTGTAAGGGACTCAACCCTCACCCTATGTAAGGACTCAACGCTCACCCTATGTAAGGGACTCAACTCTCACCCTCTGTAAGAGACTCAACCCTCCCCCTCTGTAAGGGACTCAACCCTCACCCTCTGTGAGGGACTCAACCCTCGCCCTCTGTAAGGACTCAACGCTCACCCTCTGTAAGAGGCTCAACCCTCACCCTCTGTAAGGACTCAACCCTCACCATCTGTAAGGACTCAACGCTCACCCTCTGTAAGAGGCTCAACCCTCACCCTCTGTAAGAGACTCAACCCTCACCCTATGTAAGGGACTCAACTCTCACCCTCTGTAAGAGACTCAACCCTCACCCTCTGTAAGGGACTCAACCCTAAACCTCTGTAAGAGACTCATCCCCCACCCTCTGCCAAGACTCAACCCTCACCCTCTGTAAGGGACTCAACCCTCGCCCTCTGTAAGGGACTCAACCCTCACCCTCTGTAAGGACTCAACCCTCACCCTCTGTAAGGACTCAACCCTCACCCTCTGTAAGGACTCAACCCTCACCTTCTGTAAGGGACTCAACCCTCACCCTGTAAGGTTCTCTACACTCACCCTGTAAGGTTCTCTACACTCACCCTGTAAGGTTCTCTACACTCACCCTGTAAGGGACTCAACAATCACCCTCTGTAAGGGACTCAAATCTCACCCTCTTTAAGGCACTCAACCCTCACCCCCTGTAAGGACTCAACACTCACCCTCTGTAAGGGAGTCAACCCTGGCCCTCTGTAAGGGACTCAACGCTCACCCTCTGTAAGGACTCAACGCTCACCCTCTGTAAGAGGCTCAACCCTCACCCTCTGTAAGAGGCTCAACCCTCACCCTCTGTAAGGACTCAACCCTCACCATCTGTAAGGACTCAACGCTCACCCTCTGTAAGAGGCTCAACCCTCACCCTCTGTAAGAGGCTCAACCCTCACCCTCTGTAAGGACTCAACCCTCACCATCTGTAAGGGACTCAACCCTCACCCTCTGTAAGGTACTCAGCAAACACCCTATGTAAGGGACTCAACTCTCACCCTCTGTAAGAGACTCAACCCTCACCCTATGTAAGGGACTCAACTCTCACCCTCTGTAAGAGACTCAACCCTCACCCTCTGTAAGGGACTCAACCCTAAAACTCTGTAAGGACTCAACGCTCACCCTCTGTAAGAGGCTCAACCCTCGCCCTCTGTAAGAGACTCAACCCTCACCCTCTGTAGTGGACTCAACCCTCACCCTCTGTAAGAGGCTCAACCCTCACCCTCTGTAAGAGGCTCAACCCTCACCCTCTGTAAGGACTCAACCCTCACCATCTGTAAGGACTCAACGCTCACCCTCTGTAAGAGGCTCAACCCTCACCCTCTGTAAGAGGCTCAACCCTCACCCTCTGTAAGGACTCAACCCTCACCATCTGTAAGGGACTCAACCCTCACCCTCTGTAAGGTACTCAGCAAACACCCTATGTAAGGGACTCAACTCTCACCCTCTGTAAGAGACTCAACCCTCGCCCTCTGTAAGAGACTCAACCCTCACCCTCTGTAGTGGACTCAACCCTCACCCTCGGTAAGGGACTCAAATCTCACCCTGTTAGGGACTCAACACTCACCTTCTGTAAGGGTCTAAAACCCTCGCCATCTGCAAGGGACTCAACCCTCACACTCTGTAAGGGACTTAACCCTCACCCTCTGAAAAGACTCAACCCTCACCCTCTGTAAGGGACTCAAACCTCGCCCTCTGTAAGGCCTCAACGCTCACCCTCTGTAAGAGGCTCAACCCTCACCCTCTGTAAGGGACTCAACCCTCACCCTCTGTAAGGACTCAACCCTCACCCTCTGTAAGAGACTCAACCCTCACCCTCTGTAAGAGGCTCAACCCTCACCCTCTGTAAGGACTCAACCCTCACCATCTGTAAGGGACTCAACCCTCACCCTCTGTAAGGTACTCAGCAAACACCCTCTGTATGGGACTCAACCCTCACCCTGTAAGGTTCTCTACACTCACCCTGTAAGGTTCTCTACACTCACCCTGTAAGGGACTCAACAATCACCCTCTGTAAGGGACTCAAACCTCACCCTCTGTAAGGGACTCAACACTCACCCTCTGTAAGAACTCAACGCTCACCCTCTGTAAGAGGCTCAAACCTCACCCTCTGTAAGGACTCAACCCTTACCATCTGTAAGGACTCAACGCTCACCCTCTGTAAGAGGCTCAACCCTCACCCTCTGTAAGGACTCAACCCTCACCATCTGTAAGGGACTCAACCCTCACCCTCTGTAAGGTACTCAGCAAACACCCTATGTAAGGGACTCAACTCTCACCCTCTGTAAGGACTCAACCCTCACCATCTGTAAGGGACTCAACTCTCACCCTCTGTAAGAGACTCAACCCTCACCCTCTGTAAGGGACTCAACCCTAAACCTCTGTAAGAGACTCAACCCTCACCCTCTGCCAAGACTCAACCCTCACCCTCTGTAAGGGACTCAACCCTCGCCCTCTGTAAGGGACTCAACCCTCACCCTCTGTAAGGATTCAACGCTCACCCTCTGTAAGAGGCTCAACCCTCACCCTCTGTAAGAGGCTCAACCCTCACCCTCTGTAAGGACTCAACCCTCACCATCTGTAAGGGACTCAACCCTCACCCTCTGTAAGGTACTCAGCAAACACCATATGTAAGGGACTCAACTCTCACCCTCTGTAAGAGACTCAACCCTCACCCTATGTAAGGGACTCAACTCTCACCCTCTGTAAGAGACTCAACCCTCACCCTCTGTAAGGGACTCAACCCTAAACCTCTGTAAGAGACTCAACCCTCACCCTCTGCCAAGACTCAACCCTCACCCTCTGTAAGGGACTCAACCCTCGCCCTCTGTAAGGGACTCAACCCTCACCCTCTGTAAGGACTCAACGCTCACCCTCTGTAAGAGGCTCAACCTCGCCCTCTGTAAGAGACTCAACCCTCACCCTCTGTAAGGGACTCAACCCTCGCCCTCTGTAAGGGACTCAACCCTCACCCCCTGTAAGGACTCAACCTTCACTCTCTGTAAGGGACTCAACCCTCGCCCTCTGTAAGGACTCAGCAGACACCCTATGTAAGGGACTCAACACTCACCCTCTGTAAGGGAGTCAACCCTCGCCCTCTGTAAGGGACTCAACACTCACCCTCTGTAAGGACTCAACGCTCACCCTCTGTAAGAGGCTCAACCCTCACCCTTTGTAAGAGGCTCAACCCTCACCCTCTGTAAGGACTCAACCCTCACCATCTGTAAGGGACTCAACCCTCACCCTCTGTAAGGTACTCAGCAAACACCCTCTGTATGGGACTCAACCCTCACCCTGTAAGGTTCTCTACACTCACCCTGTAAGGTTCTCTACACTCACCCTGTAAGGGACTCAACAATCACCCTCTGTAAGGGACTCAAACCTCACCCTCTGTAAGGGACTCAACACTCACCCTCTGTAAGGACTCAACGCTCACCCTCTGTAAGAGGCTCAAACCTCACCCTCTGTAAGGACTCAACCCTTACCATCTGTAAGGACTCAACGCTCACCCTCTGTAAGAGGCTCAACCCTCACCCTCTGTAAGAGGCTCAACCCTCACCCTCTGTAAGGACTCAACCCTCACCATCTGTAAGGGACTCAACCCTCACCCTCTGTAAGGTACTCAGCAAACACCCTATGTAAGGGACTCAACTCTCACCCTCTGTAAGAGACTCAACCCTCACCCTATGTAAGGGACTCAACTCTCACCCTCTGTAAGAGACTCAACCCTCACCCTCTGTAAGGGACTCAACCCTAAACCTCTGTAAGAGACTCAACCCTCACCCTCTGCCAAGACTCAACCCTCACCCACTGTAAGGGACTCAACCCTCGCCCTCTGTAAGGGACTCAACCCTCACCCTCTGTAAGGATTCAACCCTCACCCTCTGTAAGAGGCTCAACCCTCACCCTCTGTAAGGACTCAACCCTCACCATCTGTAAGGGACTCAACCCTCACCCTCTGTAAGGTACTCAGCAAACACCCTATGTAAGGGACTCAACTCTCACCCTCTGTAAGAGACTCAACCCTCACCCTATGTAAGGGACTCAACTCTCACCCTCTGGAAGAGACTCAACCCTCACCCTCTGTAAGGGACTCAACCCTAAACCTCTGTAAGAGACTCAACCCTCACCCTCTGCCAAGACTCAACCCTCACCCTCTGTAAGGGACTCAACCCTCGCCCTCTGTAAGGGACTCAACCCTCACCCTCTGTAAGGACTCAACCCTCACCCTCTGTAAGGACTCAACGCTCACCCTCTGTAAGAGGCTCAACCCTCGCCCTCTGTAAGAGACTCAACCCTCACCCTCTGTAAGGGACTCAACCCTCGCCCTCTGTAAGGGACTCAACCCTCACCCCCTGTAAGGACTCAACCTTCACTCTCTGTAAGGGACTCAACCCTCGCCCTCTGTAAGGACTCAGCAGACACCCTATGTAAGGGACTCAACACTCACCCTCTGTAAGGGAGTCAACCCTCGCCCTCTGTAAGGGACTCAACACTCACCCTCTGTAAGGACTCAACGCTCACCCTCTGTAAGAGGCTCAACCCTCACCCTCTGTAAGAGGCTCAACCCTCACCCTCTGTAAGGACTCAACCCTCACCATCTGTAAGGGACTCAACCCTCACCCTCTGTAAGGTACTCAGCAAACACCCTCTGTATGGGACTCAACCCTCACCCTGTAAGGTTCTCTACACTCACCCTGTAAGGTTCTCTACACTCACCCTGTAAGGGACTCAACAATCACCCTCTGTAAGGGACTCAAACCTCACCCTCTGTAAGGGACTCAACACTCACCCTCTGTAAGGACTCAACGCTCACCCTCTGTAAGAGGCTCAAACCTCACCCTCTGTAAGGACTCAACCCTTACCATCTGTAAGGACTCAACGCTCACCCTCTGTAAGAGGCTCAACCCTCACCCTCTGTAAGAGGCTCAACCCTCACCCTCTGTAAGGACTCAACCCTCACCATCTGTAAGGGACTCAACCCTCACCCTCTGTAAGGTAGTCAGCAAACACCCTATGTAAGGGACTCAACTGTCACCCTCTGTAAGAGACTCAACCCTCACCCTATGTAAGGGACTCAACTCTCACCCTCTGTAAGAGACTCAACCCTCACCCTCTGTAAGGTACTCAGCAAACACCCTCTGTATGGGACTCAACCCTCACCCTGTAAGGTTCTCTACACTCACCCTGTAAGGTTCTCTACACTCACCCTGTAAGGGACTCAACAATCACCCTCTGTAAGGGACTCAAACCTCACCCTCTGTAAGGGACTCAACACTCACCCTCTGTAAGGATTCAACGCTCACCCTCTGTAAGAGGCTCAACCCTCACCCTCTGTAAGAGGCTCAACCCTCACCCTCTGTAAGGACTCAACCCTCACCATCTGTAAGGGACTCAACCCTCACCCTCTGTAAGGTACTCAGCAAACACCCTATGTAAGGGACTCAACTCTCACCCTCTGTAAGAGACTCAACCCTCACCCTATGTAAGGGACTCAACTCTCACCCTCTGGAAGAGACTCAACCCTCACCCTCTGTAAGGGACTCAACCCTAAACCTCTGTAAGAGACTCAACCCTCACCCTCTGCCAAGACTCAACCCTCACCCTCTGTAAGGGACTCAACCCTCGCCCTCTGTAAGGGACTCAACCCTCACCCTCTGTAAGGACTCAACCCTCACCCTCTGTAAGGACTCAACGCTCACCCTCTGTAAGAGGCTCAACCCTCGCCCTCTGTAAGAGACTCAACCCTCACCCTCTGTAAGGGACTCAACCCTCGCCCTCTGTAAGGGACTCAACCCTCACCCCCTGTAAGGACTCAACCTTCACTCTCTGTAAGGGACTCAACCCTCGCCCTATGTAAGGGACTCAGCAGACACCCTCTGTAAGGGACTCAACACTCACCCTCTGTAAGGACTCAACGCTCACCCTCTGTAAGAGGCTCAACCCTCACCCTCTGTAAGAGGCTCAACCCTCACCCTCTGTAAGGACTCAACCCTCACCATCTGTAAGGGACTCAACCCTCACCCTCTGTAAGGTACTCAGCAAACACCCTCTGTATGGGACTCAACCCTCACCCTGTAAGGTTCTCTACACTCACCCTGTAAGGTTCTCTACACTCACCCTGTAAGGGACTCAACAATCACCCTCTGTAAGGGACTCAAACCTCACCCTCTGTAAGGGACTCAACACTCACCCTCTGTAAGGACTCAACGCTCACCCTCTGTAAGAGGCTCAAACCTCACCCTCTGTAAGGACTCAACCCTTACCATCTGTAAGGACTCAACGCTCACCCTCTGTAAGAGGCTCAACCCTCACCCTCTGTAAGAGGCTCAACCCTCACCCTCTGTAAGGACTCAACCCTCACCATCTGTAAGGGACTCAACCCTCACCCTCTGTAAGGTACTCAGCAAACACCCTATGTAAGGGACTCAACTCTCACCCTCTGTAAGAGACTCAACCCTCACCCTATGTAAGGGACTCAACTCTCACCCTCTGTAAGAGACTCAACCCTCACCCTCTGTAAGGTACTCAGCAAACACCCTCTGTATGGGACTCAACCCTCACCCTGTAAGGTTCTCTACACTCACCCTGTAAGGTTCTCTACACTCACCCTGTAAGGGACTCAACAATCACCCTCTGTAAGGGACTCAAACCTCACCCTCTGTAAGGGACTCAACACTCACCCTCTGTAAGGATTCAACGCTCACCCTCTGTAAGAGGCTCAACCCTCACCCTCTGTAAGAGGCTCAACCCTCACCCTCTGTAAGGACTCAACCCTCACCATCTGTAAGGGACTCAACCCTCACCCTCTGTAAGGTACTCAGCAAACACCCTATGTAAGGGACTCAACTCTCACCCTCTGTAAGAGACTCAACCCTCACCCTATGTAAGGGACTCAACTCTCACCCTCTGGAAGAGACTCAACCCTCACCCTCTGTAAGGGACTCAACCCTAAACCTCTGTAAGAGACTCAACCCTCACCCTCTGCCAAGACTCAACCCTCACCCTCTGTAAGGGACTCAACCCTCGCCCTCTGTAAGGGACTCAACCCTCTGTAAGGACTCAACCCTCACCCTCTGTAAGGACTCAACCCTCGCTCAACCCCCTCTGTAAGAGACTCAACCCTCACCCTCTGTAAGGGACTCAACCCTCGCCCTCTGTAAGGACTCAACCCTCACCCCTGTAAGGACTCAACCTCACTCTCTGTAAGGACTCAACCCTCACCCTCTGTAAGGGACTCAACACTCACCCTCTGTAAGGGAGTCAACCCTCGCCCTCTGTAACCCTCTGTAAGGACTCAACTCTCACCCTCTGTAAGGGACTCACCCTCGCTCAACCCTCCCTCTGTAAGGACTCAACCCTCACCATCCTCACACCCCTGTAAAGGACTCACCCTCTTCACTCGCCCTCTGTAAGGGACTCAACCTCGACTCCCTCACTCTCTGTAAGGGACTCAGCAGACACCCTCTGTAAGGGACTCAACACTCACCCTCTGTAAGGACTCAACGCTCACCCTCTGTAAGAGGCTCAACCCTCACCCTCTGTAAGAGGCTCAACCCTCACCCTCTGTAAGGACTCAACCCTCACCATCTGTAAGGGACTCAACCCTCACCCTCTGTAAGGTACTCAGCAAACACCCTCTGTATGGGACTCAACCCTCACCCTGTAAGGTTCTCTACACTCACCCTGTAAGGTTCTCTACACTCACCCTGTAAGGGACTCAACAATCACCCTCTGTAAGGGACTCAAACCTCACCCTCTGTAAGGGACTCAACACTCACCCTCTGTAAGGACTCAACGCTCACCCTCTGTAAGAGGCTCAAACCTCACCCTCTGTAAGGACTCAACCCTTACCATCTGTAAGGACTCAACGCTCACCCTCTGTAAGAGGCTCAACCCTCACCCTCTGTAAGAGGCTCAACCCTCACCCTCTGTAAGGACTCAACCCTCACCATCTGTAAGGGACTCAACCCTCACCCTCTGTAAGGTACTCAGCAAACACCCTATGTAAGGGACTCAACTCTCACCCTCTGTAAGAGACTCAACCCTCACCCTATGTAAGGGACTCAACTCTCACCCTCTGTAAGAGACTCAACCCTCACCCTCTGTAAGGTACTCAGCAAACACCCTCTGTATGGGACTCAACCCTCACCCTGTAAGGTTCTCTACACTCACCCTGTAAGGTTCTCTACACTCACCCTGTAAGGGACTCAACAATCACCCTCTGTAAGGGACTCAAACCTCACCCTCTGTAAGGGACTCAACACTCACCCTCTGTAAGGATTCAACGCTCACCCTCTGTAAGAGGCTCAACCCTCACCCTCTGTAAGAGGCTCAACCCTCACCCTCTGTAAGGACTCAACCCTCACCATCTGTAAGGGACTCAACCCTCACCCTCTGTAAGGTACTCAGCAAACACCCTATGTAAGGGACTCAACTCTCACCCTCTGTAAGAGACTCAACCCTCACCCTATGTAAGGGACTCAACTCTCACCCTCTGGAAGAGACTCAACCCTCACCCTCTGTAAGGGACTCAACCCTAAACCTCTGTAAGAGACTCAACCCTCACCCTCTGCCAAGACTCAACCCTCACCCTCTGTAAGGGACTCAACCCTCGCCCTCTGTAAGGGACTCAACCCTCACCCTCTGTAAGGACTCAACCCTCACCCTCTGTAAGGACTCAACGCTCACCCTCTGTAAGAGGCTCAACCCTCGCCCTCTGTAAGAGACTCAACCCTCACCCTCTGTAAGGGACTCAACCCTCGCCCTCTGTAAGGGACTCAACCCTCACCCCCTGTAAGGACTCAACCTTCACTCTCTGTAAGGGACTCAACCCTCGCCCTATGTAAGGGACTCAGCAGACACCCTCTGTAAGGGACTCAACACTCACCCTCTGTAAGGGAGTCAACCCTCGCCCTCTGTAAGGGACTCAACACTCACCCTCTGTAAGGACTCAACTCTCACCCTCTGTAAGAGGCTCAACCCTCACCCTCTGTAAGAGGCTCAACCCTCACCCTCTGTAAGGACTCAACCCTCACCATCTGTAAGGACTCAACGCTCACCCTCTGTAAGAGGCTCAACCCTCACCCTCTGTAAGAGGCTCAACCCTCACCCTCTGTAAGGACTCAACCCTCACCATCTGTAAGGACTCAATGCTCACCCTCTGTAAGGGACTCAACCCTCGCCCTCTGTAAGGGACTCAACCCTCACCCCCTGTAAGGACTCAACCTTCACTCTCTGTAAGGGACTCAACCCTCGCCCTCTGTAAGGACTCAGCAGACACCCTATGTAAGGGACTCAACACTCACCCTCTGTAAGGGAGTCAACCCTCGCCCTCTGTAAGGGACTCAACACTCACCCTCTGTAAGGACTCAACTCTCACCCTCTGTAAGAGGCTCAACCCTCACCCTCTGTAAGAGGCTCAACCCTCACCCTCTGTAAGGACTCAACCCTCACCATCTGTAAGGACTCAACGCTCACCCTCTGTAAGAGGCTCAACCCTCACCCTCTGTAAGAGGCTCAACTCTCACCCTCTGTAAGGGACTCAAACCCTCCCCCTCTGTAAGGGACTCAACCCTCACTCTCTGTAAGGGATTCAACTCCCGTCCTCTGTAAGGACTTAACCCTCACCCTCTGTAAGGGACTCAACCCTCACCCTGTAGGGGACTCAACACGCACCCTCTGTAAGGACTTAACCCTCACCCTCTGTAAGGACTCAACCCTCACCCTCTGTAAGAGACTCAACCCTCACCCTCTGTAGTGTACTCAAACCTCACCCTGTTAGGGACTCAACACTCACGCTCTGTAAGGGACTCAACAATCACCCTCTGTAAAGACTCAACCCTCACCCTCTGTAAGGGACTCAACCCTCACCCTCTGTAAGGACTCAACCTTCACTCTCTGTAAGGGACTCAACCTTAGCCCTCTGTAAGGACTCAGCAGACACCCTATGTAAGGGACTCAACCCTCACCCTCTGTAAGGGACTCAACCCTCGACCTCTGTAAGGGACTCAACCCTCACCCTCTGTAAGGGACTTAACCCTCACCCTCTGCCAAGCCTCAACCCTCACCCTCTGTAAGGGACAACCCTCGCCCTCTGTAAGGGACTCAACCCTCACCCTATGTAAGGACTCAACGCTCACCCTATGTAAGGGACTCAACTCTCACCCTCTGTAAGAGACTCAACCCTCCCCCTCTGTAAGGGACTCAACCCTCACCCTCTGTGAGGGACTCAACCCTCGCCCTCTGTAAGGACTCAACGCTCACCCTCTGTAAGAGGCTCAACCCTCACCCTCTGTAAGGACTCAACCCTCACCATCTGTAAGGACTCAACGCTCACCCTCTGTAAGAGGCTCAACCCTCACCCTCTGTAAGAGACTCAACCCTCACCCTATGTAAGGGACTCAACTCTCACCCTCTGTAAGAGACTCAACCCTCACCCTCTGTAAGGGACTCAACCCTAAACCTCTGTAAGAGACTCATCCCTCACCCTCTGCCAAGACTCAACCCTCACCCTCTGTAAGGGACTCAACCCTCACCCTCTGTAAGGGACTCAACCCTCACCCTCTGTAAGGACTCAACCCTCACCCTCTGTAAGGACTCAACCCTCACCCTCTGTAAGGACTCAACCCTCACCTTCTGTAAGGGACTCAACGCTCACCCTGTAAGGTTCTCTACACTCACCCTGTAAGGTTCTCTACACTCACCCTGTAAGGTTCTCTACACTCACCCTGTAAGGGACTCAACAATCACCCTCTGTAAGGGACTCAAATCTCACCCTCTTTAAGGCACTCAACCCTCACCCCCTGTAAGGACTCAACCTTCACTCTCTGTAAGGGACTCAACCCTCGCCCTCTGTAAGGACTCAACCCTCACCATCTGTAAGGACTCAACGCTCACCCTCTGTAAGAGGCTCAACCCTCACCCTCTGTAAGAGGCTCAACTCTCACCCTCTGTAAGGGACTCAACCCTCCCCCTCTGTAAGGGACTCAACCCTCACTCTCTGTAAGGGATTCAACTCCCGTCCTCTGTAAGGACTTAACCCTCACCCTCTGTAAGGGACTCAACCCTCACCCTGTAGGGGACTCAACACGCACCCTCTGTAAGGACTTAACCCTCACCCTCTGTAAGGACTCAACCCTCACCCTCTGTAAGAGACTCAACCCTCACCCTCTGTAGTGTACTCAAACCTCACCCTGTTAGGGACTCAACACTCACGCTCTGTAAGGGACTCAACAATCACCCTCTGTAAAGACTCAACCCTCACCCTCTGTAAGGGACTCAACCCTCACCCTCTGTAAGGACTCAACCTTCACTCTCTGTAAGGGACTCAACCTTAGCCCTCTGTAAGGACTCAGCAGACACCCTATGTAAGGGACTCAACCCTCACCCTCTGTAAGGGACTCAACCCTCGACCTCTGTAAGGGACTCAACCCTCACCCTCTGTAAGGGACTTAACCCTCACCCTCTGCCAAGCCTCAACCCTCACCCTCTGTAAGGGACAACCCTCGCCCTCTGTAAGGGACTCAACCCTCACCCTATGTAAGGACTCAACGCTCACCCTATGTAAGGGACTCAACTCTCACCCTCTGTAAGAGACTCAACCCTCCCCCTCTGTAAGGGACTCAACCCTCACCCTCTGTGAGGGACTCAACCCTCGCCCTCTGTAAGGACTCAACGCTCACCCTCTGTAAGAGGCTCAACCCTCACCCTCTGTAAGGACTCAACCCTCACCATCTGTAAGGACTCAACGCTCACCCTCTGTAAGAGGCTCAACCCTCACCCTCTGTAAGAGACTCAACCCTCACCCTATGTAAGGGACTCAACTCTCACCCTCTGTAAGAGACTCAACCCTCACCCTCTGTAAGGGACTCAACCCTAAACCTCTGTAAGAGACTCATCCCTCACCCTCTGCCAAGACTCAACCCTCACCCTCTGTAAGGGACTCAACCCTCACCCTCTGTAAGGGACTCAACCCTCACCCTCTGTAAGGACTCAACCCTCACCCTCTGTAAGGACTCAACCCTCACCCTCTGTAAGGACTCAACCCTCACCTTCTGTAAGGGACTCAACGCTCACCCTGTAAGGTTCTCTACACTCACCCTGTAAGGTTCTCTACACTCACCCTGTAAGGTTCTCTACACTCACCCTGTAAGGGACTCAACAATCACCCTCTGTAAGGGACTCAAATCTCACCCTCTTTAAGGCACTCAACCCTCACCCCCTGTAAGGACTCAACCTTCACTCTCTGTAAGGGACTCAACCCTCGCCCTCTGTAAGGACTCAACCCTCACCATCTGTAAGGACTCAACGCTCACCCTCTGTAAGAGGCTCAACCCTCACCCTCTGTAAGAGGCTCAACTCTCACCCTCTGTAAGGGACTCAACCCTCCCCTCTGTAAGGGACTCAACCCTCACTCTCTGTAAGGGATTCAACTCCCGTCCTCTGTAAGGACTTAACCCTCACCCTCTGTAAGGGACTCAACCCTCACCCTGTAGGGGACTCAACACGCACCCTCTGTAAGGACTTAACCCTCACCCTCTGTAAGGACTCAACCCTCACCCTCTGTAAGAGACTCAACCCTCACCCTCTGTAGTGTACTCAAACCTCACCCTGTTAGGGACTCAACACTCACGCTCTGTAAGGACTCAACAATCACCCTCTGTAAAGACTCAACCCTCACCCTCTGTAAGGGACTCAACCCTCACCCTCTGTAAGGACTCAACCTTCACTCTCTGTAAGGGACTCAACCTTAGCCCTCTGTAAGGACTCAGCAGACACCCTATGTAAGGGACTCAACCCTCACCCTCTGTAAGGGACTCAACCCTCGACCTCTGTAAGGGACTCAACCCTCACCCTCTGTAAGGGACTTAACCCTCACCCTCTGCCAAGCCTCAACCCTCACCCTCTGTAAGGGACAACCCTCGCCCTCTGTAAGGGACTCAACCCTCACCCTATGTAAGGACTCAACGCTCACCCTATGTAAGGGACTCAACTCTCACCCTCTGTAAGAGACTCAACCCTCACCCTCTGTAAGGACTCAACCCTCCCTCTGTAAGGGACTCAACCTCACCCTCTGTGAGGGACTCAACCTCACCCTCTGTAAGGACTCAACGCTCACCCTCTGTAAGAGGCTCAACCCTCACCCTCTGTAAGGACTCAACCCTCACCATCTGTAAGGACTCAACGCTCACCCTCTGTAAGAGGCTCAACCCTCACCCTCTGTAAGAGACTCAACCCTCACCCTATGTAAGGGACTCAACTCTCACCCTCTGTAAGAGACTCAACCCTCACCCTCTGTAAGGGACTCAACCCTAAACCTCTGTAAGAGACTCATCCCTCACCCTCTGCCAAGACTCAACCCTCACCCTCTGTAAGGGACTCAACCCTCGCCCTCTGTAAGGGACTCAACCCTCACCCTCTGTAAGGACTCAACCCTCACCCTCTGTAAGGACTCAACCCTCACCCTCTGTAAGGACTCAACCCTCACCTTCTGTAAGGGACTCAACGCTCACCCTGTAAGGTTCTCTACACTCACCCTGTAAGGTTCTCTACACTCACCCTGTAAGGTTCTCTACACTCACCCTGTAAGGGACTCAACAATCACCCTCTGTAAGGGACTCAAATCTCACCCTCTTTAAGGCACTCAACCCTCACCCCCTGTAAGGACTCAACCTTCACTCTCTGTAAGGGACTCAACCCTCGCCCTCTGTAAGGACTCAGCAGACACCCTATGTAAGGGTGTCTCAACCCTCACCCTGTAAGGTTCTCTACACTCACCCTGTAAGGTTCTCTACACTCACCCTGTAAGGGACTCAACAATCACCCTCTGTAAGGGACTCAAATCTCACCCTCTTTAAGGCACTCAACCCTCACCCCCTGTAAGGACTCAACACTCACCCTCTGTAAGGGAGTCAACCCTGGCCCTCTGTAAGGGACTCAACGCTCACCCTCTGTAAGGACTCAACGCTCACCCTCTGTAAGAGGCTCAACCCTCACCCTCTGTAAGAGGCTCAACCCTCACCCTCTGTAAGGACTCAACCCTCACCATCTGTAAGGACTCAACGCTCACCCTCTGTAAGAGGCTCAACCCTCACCCTCTGTAAGAGGCTCAACCCTCACCCTCTGTAAGGACTCAACCCTCACCATCTGTAAGGGACTCAACCCTCACCCTCTGTAAGGTACTCAGCAAACACCCTATGTAAGGGACTCAACTCTCACCCTCTGTAAGAGACTCAACCCTCACCCTATGTAAGGGACTCAACTCTCACCCTCTGTAAGAGACTCAACCCTCACCCTCTGTAAGGGACTCAACCCTAAAACTCTGTAAGGACTCAACGCTCACCCTCTGTAAGAGGCTCAAACCTCGCCCTCTGTAAGAGACTCAACCCTCACCCTCTGTAGTGGACTCAACCCTCACCCTCTGTAAGAGGCTCAACCCTCACCCTCTGTAAGAGGCTCAACCCTCACCCTATGTAAGGACTCAACCCTCACCATCTGTAAGGACTCAACGCTCACCCTCTGTAAGAGGCTCAACCCTCACCCTCTGTAAGAGGCTCAACCCTCACCCTCTGTAAGGACTCAACCCTCACCATCTGTAAGGGACTCAACCCTCACCCTCTGTAAGGTACTCAGCAAACACCCTATGTAAGGGACTCAACTCTCACCCTCTGTAAGAGACTCAACCCTCACCCTATGTAAAGGACTCAACTCTCACCCTCTGTAAGAGGCTCAACCCTCGCCCTCTGTAAGAGACTCAAACCTCACCCTCTGTAGTGGACTCAACCCTCACCCTCGGTAAGGGACTCAAATCTCACCCTGTTAGGGACTCAACACTCACCTTCTGTAAGGGTCTAAAACCCTCGCCATCTGCAAGGGACTCAACCCTCACACTCTGTAAGGGACTTAACCCTCACCCTCTGAAAAGACTCAACCCTCACCCTCTGTAAGGGACTCAAACCTCGCCCTCTGTAAGGCCTCAACGCTCACCCTCTGTAAGAGGCTCAACCCTCACCCTCTGTAAGGGACTCAACCCTCACCCTCTGTAAGGACTCAACCCTCACCCTCTGTAAGAGACTCAACCCTCACCCTCTGTAAGGGACTCAACCCTAAACCTCTGTAAGAGACTCAACCCTCACCCTCTGCCAAGACTCAACCCTCACCCTCTGTAAGGGACTCAACCCTCGCCCTCTGTAAGGGACTCAACCCTCACCCTCTGTAAGGACTCAACGCTCACCCTCTGTAAGAGGCTCAAGCCCTCGCCCTCTGTAAGAGACTCAACCCTCACCCTCTGTAAGGGACTCAACCCTCGCCCTCTGTAAGGGACTCAACCCCCTCACCCCTGTAAGGACTCAACCTTCACTCTCTGTAAGGGACTCAACCCTCGCCCTCTGTAAGGACTCAGCAGACACCCTATGTAAGGGACTCAACACTCACCCTCTGTAAGGGAGTCAACCCTCGCCCTCTGTAAGGGACTCAACACTCACCCTCTGTAAGGACTCAACGCTCACCCTCTGTAAGAGGCTCAACCCTCACCCTCTGTAAGAGGCTCAACCCTCACCCTCTGTAAGGACTCAACCCTCACCATCTGTAAGGGACTCAACCCTCACCCTCTGTAAGGTACTCAGCAAACACCCTCTGTATGGGACTCAACCCTCACCCTGTAAGGTTCTCTACACTCACCCTGTAAGGTTCTCTACACTCACCCTGTAAGGGACTCAACAATCACCCTCTGTAAGGGACTCAAACCTCACCCTCTGTAAGGGACTCAACACTCACCCTCTGTAAGGACTCAACGCTCACCTTCTGTAAGAGGCTCAAACCTCACCCTCTGTAAGGACTCAACCCTTACCATCTGTAAGGACTCAACGCTCACCCTCTGTAAGAGGCTCAACCCTCACCCTCTGTAAGAGGCTCAACCCTCACCCTCTGTAAGGACTCAACCCTCACCATCTGTAAGGGACTCAACCCTCACCCTCTGTAAGGTACTCAGCAAACACCCTATGTAAGGGACTCAACTCTCACCCTCTGTAAGAGACTCAACCCTCACCCTATGTAAGGGACTCAACTCTCACCCTCTGTAAGAGACTCAACCCTCACCCTCTGTAAGGGACTCAACCCTAAACCTCTGTAAGAGACTCAACCCTCACCCTCTGCCAAGACTCAACCCTCACCCACTGTAAGGGACTCAACCCTCGCCCTCTGTAAGGGACTCAACCCTCACCCTCTGTAAGGATTCAACGCTCACCCTCTGTAAGAGGCTCAACGCTCACCCTCTGTAAGAGGCTCAACCCTCACCCTCTGTAAGGACTCAACCCTCACCATCTGTAAGGGACTCAACCCTCACCCTCTGTAAGGTACTCAGCAAACACCCTATGTAAGGGACTCAACTCTCACCCTCTGTAAGAGACTCAACCCTCACCCTATGTAAGGGACTCAACTCTCACCCTCTGGAAGAGACTCAACCCTCACCCTCTGTAAGGGACTCAACCCTAAACCTCTGTAAGAGACTCAACCCTCACCCTCTGCCAAGACTCAACCCTCACCCTCTGTAAGGGACTCAACCCTCGCCCTCTGTAAGGGACTCAACCCTCACCCTCTGTAAGGACTCAACCCTCACCCTCTGTAAGGACTCAACGCTCACCCTCTGTAAGAGGCTCAACCCTCGCCCTCTGTAAGAGACTCAACCCTCACCCTCTGTAAGGGACTCAACCCTCGCCCTCTGTAAGGGACTCAACCCTCACCCCCTGTAAGGACTCAACCTTCACTCTCTGTAAGGGACTCAACCCTCGCCCTATGTAAGGGACTCAGCAGACACCCTCTGTAAGGGACTCAACACTCACCCTCTGTAAGGGAGTCAACCCTCGCCCTCTGTAAGGGACTCAACACTCACCCTCTGTAAGGACTCAACTCTCACCCTCTGTAAGAGGCTCAACCCTCACCCTCTGTAAGAGGCTCAACCCTCACCCTCTGTAAGGACTCAACCCTCACCATCTGTAAGGACTCAACGCACACCCTCTGTAAGAGGCTCAACCCTCACCCTCTGTAAGAGGCTCAACCCTCACCCTCTGTAAGGACTCAACCCTCACCATCTGTAAGGACTCAACGCTCACCCTCTGTAAGGGACTCAACCCTCGCCCTCTGTAAGGGACTCAACCCTCACCCCCTGTAAGGACTCAACCTTCACTCTCTGTAAGGGACTCAACCCTCGCCCTCTGTAAGGACTCAGCAGACACCCTATGTAAGGGACTCAACACTCACCCTCTGTAAGGGAGTCAACCCTCGCCCTCTGTAAGGGACTCAACACTCACCCTCTGTAAGGACTCAACTCTCACCCTCTGTAAGAGGCTCAACCCTCACCCTCTGTAAGAGGCTCAACCCTCACCCTCTGTAAGGACTCAACCCTCACCATCTGTAAGGACTCAACGCTCACCCTCTGTAAGAGGCTCAACCCTCACCCTCTGTAAGAGGCTCAACCCTCACCCTCTGTAAGGACTCAACCCTCACCATCTGTAAGGACTCAACGCTCACCCTCTGTAAGAGGCTCAACCCTCACCCTCTGTAAGAGGCTCAACCCTCACCCTCTGTAAGGACTCAACCCTCACCATCTGTAAGGGACTCAACCCTCACCCTCTGTAAGGTACTCAGCAAACACCCTATGTAAGGGACTCAACTCTCACCCTCTGTAAGAGACTCAACCCTCACCCTCTGTAAGGGAGTCAACCCTCGCCCTCTGTAAGGGACTCAACACTCACCCTCTGTAAGGACTCAACTCTCACCCTCTGTAAGAGGCTCAACCCTCACCCTCTGTAAGAGGCTCAACCCTCACCCTCTGTAAGGACTCAACCCTCACCATCTGTAAGGACTCAACGCTCACCCTCTGTAAGAGGCTCAACCCTCACCCTCTGTAAGAGGCTCAACCCTCACCCTCTGTAAGGACTCAACCCTCACCATCTGTAAGGACTCAACGCTCACCCTCTGTAAGGGACTCAACCCTCGCCCTCTGTAAGGGACTCAACCCTCACCCCCTGTAAGGACTCAACCTTCACTCTCTGTAAGGGACTCAACCCTCGCCCTCTGTAAGGACTCAGCAGACACCCTATGTAAGGGACTCAACACTCACCCTCTGTAAGGGAGTCAACCCTCGCCCTCTGTAAGGGACTCAACACTCACCCTCTGTAAGGACTCAACTCTCACCCTCTGTAAGAGGCTCAACCCTCACCCTCTGTAAGAGGCTCAACCCTCACCCTCTGTAAGGACTCAACCCTCACCCTCTGTAAGGACTCAACGCTCACCCTCTGTAAGAGGCTCAACCCTCACCCTCTGTAAGAGGCTCAACCCTCACCCTCTGTAAGGACTCAACCCTCACCATCTGTAAGGACTCAACGCTCACCCTCTGTAAGAGGCTCAACCCTCACCCTCTGTAAGAGGCTCAACCCTCACCCTCTGTAAGGACTCAACCCTCACCATCTGTAAGGGACTCAACCCTCACCCTCTGTAAGGTACTCAGCAAACACCCTATGTAAGGGACTCAACTCTCACCCTCTGTAAGAGACTCAACCCTCACCCTATGTAAGGGACTCAACTCTCACCCTCTGTAAGAGACTCAACCCTCACCCTCTGTAAGGGACTCAACCCTAAAACTCTGTAAGGACTCAACGCTCACCCTCTGTAAGAGGCTCAACCCTCGCCCTCTGTAAGAGACTCAACCCTCACCCTCTGTAGTGGACTCAACCCTCACCCTCGGTAAGGGACTCAAATCTCACCCTGTTAGGGACTCAACACTCACCTTCTGTAAGGGTCTAAAACCCTCGCCATCTGGAAGGGACTCAACCCTCACACTCTGTAAGGGACTTAACCCTCACCCTCTGAAAAGACTCAACCCTCACCCTCTGTAAGGGACTCAAACCTCACCCTCTGTAAGGCCTCAACGCTCACCCTCTGTAAGAGGCTCAACCCTCACCCTCTGTAAGGGACTCAACCCTCACCCTCTGTAAGGACTCAACCCTCACCCTCTGTAAGAGACTCAACCCTCACCCTCTGTAAGAGGCTCAACCCTCACCCTCTGTAAGGACTCAACCCTCACCATCTGTAAGGGACTCAACCCTCACCCTCTGTAAGGTACTCAGCAAACACCCTCTGTATGGGACTCAACCCTCACCCTGTAAGGTTCTCTACACTCACCCTGTAAGGTTCTCTACACTCACCCTGTAAGGGACTCAACAATCACCCTCTGTAAGGGACTCAAACCTCACCCTCTGTAAGGGACTCAACACTCACCCTCTGTAAGGACTCAACGCTCACCCTCTGTAAGAGGCTCAAACCTCACCCTCTGTAAGGACTCAACCCTTACCATCTGTAAGGACTCAACGCTCACCCTCTGTAAGAGGCTCAACCCTCACCCTCTGTAAGAGGCTCAACCCTCACCCTCTGTAAGGACTCAACCCTCACCATCTGTAAGGGACTCAACCCTCACCCTCTGTAAGGTACTCAGCAAACACCCTATGTAAGGGACTCAACCCTAAACCTCTGTAAGAGACTCAACCCTCACCCTCTGCCAAGACTCAACCCTCGCCCTCTGTAAGGGACTCAACCCTCGCCCTCTGTAAGGGACTCAACCCTCACCCTCTGTAAGGATTCAACGCTCACCCTCTGTAAGAGGCTCAACCCTCACCCTCTGTAAGAGGCTCAACCCTCACCCTCTGTAAGGACTCAACCCTCACCATCTGTAAGGGACTCAACCCTCACCCTCTGTAAGGTACTCAGCAAACACCCTATGTAAGGGACTCAACTCTCACCCTCTGTAAGAGACTCAACCCTCACCCTATGTAAGGGACTCAACTCTCACCCTCTGTAAGAGACTCAACCCTCACCCTCTGTAAGGGACTCAACCCTAAACCTCTGTAAGAGACTCAACCCTCACCCTCTGCCAAGACTCAACCCTCACCCTCTGTAAGGGACTCAACCCTCGCCCTCTGTAAGGGACTCAACCCTCACCCTCTGTAAGGACTCAACGCTCACCCTCTGTAAGAGGCTCAACCCTCGCCCTCTGTAAGAGACTCAACCCTCACCCTCTGTAAGGGACTCAACCCTCGCCCTCTGTAAGGGACTCAACCCTCACCCCCTGTAAGGACTCAACCTTCACTCTCTGTAAGGGACTCAACCCTCGCCCTCTGTAAGGACTCAGCAGACACCCTATGTAAGGGACTCAACACTCACCCTCTGTAAGGGAGTCAACCCTCGCCCTCTGTAAGGGACTCAACACTCACCCTCTGTAAGGACTCAACGCTCACCCTCTGTAAGAGGCTCAACCCTCACCCTCTGTAAGAGGCTCAACCCTCACCCTCTGTAAGGACTCAACCCTCACCATCTGTAAGGACTCAACGCTCACCCTCTGTAAGAGGCTCAACCCTCACCCTCTGTAAGAGGCTCAACCCTCACCCTCTGTAAGGACTCAACCCTCACCATCTGTAAGGGACTCAACCCTCACCCTCTGTAAGGTACTCAGCAAACACCCTCTGTATGGGACTCAACCCTCACCCTGTAAGGTTCTCTACACTCACCCTGTAAGGTTCTCTACACTCACCCTGTAAGGGACTCAACAATCACCCTCTGTAAGGGACTCAAACCTCACCCTCTGTAAGGGACTCAACACTCACCCTCTGTAAGGACTCAACGCTCACCCTCTGTAAGAGGCTCAAACCTCACCCTCTGTAAGGACTCAACCCTTACCATCTGTAAGGACTCAACGCTCACCCTCTGTAAGAGGCTCAACCCTCACCCTCTGTAAGAGGCTCAACCCTCACCCTCTGTAAGGACTCAACCCTCACCATCTGTAAGGGACTCAACCCTCACCCTCTGTAAGGTACTCAGCAAACACCCTATGTAAGGGACTCAACTCTCACCCTCTGTAAGAGACTCAACCCTCACCCTATGTAAGGGACTCAACCCTCACCCTCTGTAAGGGACTCAACCCTCACCCTCTGTAAGGATTCAACGCTCACCCTCTGTAAGAGGCTCAACCCTCACCCTCTGTAAGAGGCTCAACCCTCACCCTCTGTAAGGACTCAACCCTCACCATCTGTAAGGGACTCAACCCTCACCCTCTGTAAGGTACTCAGCAAACACCCTATGTAAGGGACTCAACTCTCACCCTCTGTAAGAGACTCAACCCTCACCCTATGTAAGGGACTCAACTCTCACCCTCTGTAAGAGACTCAACCCTCACCCTCTGTAAGGGACTCAACCCTAAACCTCTGTAAGAGACTCAACCCTCACCCTCTGCCAAGACTCAACCCTCACCCTCTGTAAGGGACTCAACCCTCGCCCTCTGTAAGGGACTCAACCCTCACCCTCTGTAAGGACTCAACGCTCACCCTCTGTAAGAGGCTCAACCCTCGCCCTCTGTAAGAGACTCAACCCTCACCCTCTGTAAGGGACTCAACCCTCGCCCTCTGTAAGGGACTCAACCCTCACCCCCTGTAAGGACTCAACCTTCACTCTCTGTAAGGGACTCAACCCTCGCCCTCTGTAAGGACTCAGCAGACACCCTATGTAAGGGACTCAACACTCACCCTCTGTAAGGGAGTCAACCCTCGCCCTCTGTAAGTGACTCAAAACTCACCCTCTGTAAGGACTCAACGCTCACCCTCTGTAAGAGGCTCAACCCTCACCCTCTGTAAGAGGCTCAACCCTCACCCTCTGTAAGGGAGTCAACCCTCGCCCTCTGTAAGTGACTCAACACTCACCCTCTGTAAGGACTCAACGCTCACCCTCTGTAAGAGGCTCAACCCTCACCCTCTGTAAGAGGCTCAACCCTCACCCTCTGTAAGGACTCAACCCTCACCATCTGTAAGGACTCAACGCTCACCCTCTGTAAGAGGCTCAACCCTCACCCTCTGTAAGAGGCTCAACCCTCACCCTCTGTAAGGACTCAACCCTCACCATCTGTAAGGGACTCAACCCTCACCCTCTGTAAGGTACTCAGCAAACACCCTATGTAAGGGACTCAACTCTCACCCTCTGTAAGAGACTCAACCCTCACCCTATGTAAGGGACTCAACTCTCACCCTCTGTAAGAGACTCAACCCTCACCCTCTGTAAGGGACTCAACCCTAAACCTCTGTAAGGACTCAACGCTCACCCTCTGTAAGAGGCTCAACCCTCGCCCTCTGTAAGAGACTCAACCCTCACCCTCTGTAGTGGACTCAACCCTCACCCTCGGTAAGGGACTCAAATCTCACCCTGTAAGGGACTCAACACTCACCCTCTGTAAGGTACTCAGCAAACACCCTCTGTATGGGACTCAACCCTCACCCTGTAAGGTTCTCTACACTCAATCTTGTAAGGTTCTCTACACTCACCCTGTAAGGGACTCAACAATCACCCTCTGTAAGGGACTCAAACCTCACCCTCTGTAAGGGACTCAACACTCACCCTCTGTAAGGGACTCAACACTCACCCTCTGTAAGAGGCTCAACCCTCACCCTCTGTAAGGACTCAACCCTCACCATCTATAAGGACTCAACGCTCACCCTCTGTAAGAGGCTCATCTCTCGCCCACTGTAAGAGACTCAACCCTCACCCTCTGTAAGGGACTCAACCCTCGCCCTCTGTAAGGGACTCAACCCTCACCCTCTGTAAGGACTCAACGCTCACACTCTGTAAGAGACTCAACCCTCGCCCTCTGTAAGAGACTCAACCCTCACCCTCTGAAAAGACTCAACCCTCACCCTCTGTAAGGTTCTCTACACTCACCCTGTAAGGTTCTCTACACTCACCCTGTAAGGGACTCAACAATCACCCTCTTTAAGGCACTCAACCCTCACCCCCTGTAAGGGACTCAAACCTCACCCTCTGTAACGACTCAACGCTAACCCTCTGTAAGGGACTCAACTCTCACCCTCTGTAAGAGACTCAACCCTCACCCTCTGTAAGGGACTCAACCCTAAACCTCTGTAAGAGACTCAACCCTCACCCTCTGCCAAGACTCAACCCTCACCCTCTGCCAAGACTCAACCCTCACCCTCTGTAAGGGACTCAACCCTCACCCTCTTTAAGGCACTCAATTCTCACCCTCTGTAAGGACTAACAGCCTCACCCTCTGTAAGGGACTCAACCCTCACCCTCTGCAAGGGACTCAACCCTCGCCCTCTGTAGGGGACTCAAATCTCACCCTCTTTAAGGGACTCAACCCTCGCCATCTGCAAGGGACTCAACCCTCACACTCTGTAAGGGACTTAACCCTAACCCTCTGAAAAGACTCAACCCTCACCCTCTGTAAGGTTCTCTACACTCACCCTGTAAGGTTCTCTACACTCAC
Source organism: Oncorhynchus gorbuscha (assembly GCF_021184085.1). Classification (NCBI taxonomy): domain Eukaryota; kingdom Metazoa; phylum Chordata; class Actinopteri; order Salmoniformes; family Salmonidae; genus Oncorhynchus; species Oncorhynchus gorbuscha. Next base: position 101,806,007 of record NC_060185.1, on the reverse strand, counting down.
CCTGTAAGGGACTCAACAATCACCCTCTTTAAGGCACTCAACAATCACCCCCTGTTAGGGACTCAAACCTCACCCTCTTTAAGGCACTTCTGGTCCTTCTGTAGCTCAGTTGGTAGGCACTAAGGCCAGGGTAATTCCCGGGATCACCCTCTATGCACACATGAAGTCGCTGGATAAAACTCAATATATTATTATTATTATTATTATATTAACTCTCACCCTCTGTAAGGGACTCAACCCTCACCCTCTGTAAGGACTCAACTCTCACCCTGTAAGGGACTCAACCCTCACCCTCTGTAAGGGACTCAACCCTCACCCTCTGTAAGGGACTCAACTCTCACCCTCTGTAAGGGACTCAACTCTCACCCTCTGTAAGGACTCAACTCTCACCCTGTAAGGGACTCAACCCTCACCCTCTGTAAGGGACTCAACCCTCACCCTCTGTAAGGGACTCAACTCTCACCCTCTGTAAGGGACTCAACCCTAAACCTCTGTAAGAGACTCAACCCTCACCCTCTGCCAAGACTCAACCCTCACCCTCTGTAAGGGACTCAACCCTCACCCTCTGTAAGAGACTCAACCCTCACCCTCTGTAAGGGACTCAACCCTAAACCTCTGTAAGAGACTCAACCCTCACCCTCTGCCAAGACTCAACCCTCACCCTCTGTAAGGGACTCAACCCTCACCCTGTAAGGTTCTCTACACTCACCCTGTAAGATTCTCTACACTCACCCTGTAAGGGACTCAACAATCACCCTCTGTAAAGGACTCAAACCTCACCCTCTGTAAGGTACTCAAATCTCACCCTCTTTAAGGCACTCAACCCTCACCCCCTGTAAGGACTCAACCTTCACTCTCTGTAAGGGACTCAACCCTCGCCCTCTGTAAGGGACTCAACACTCACCCTCTGTAAGGACTCAACGCTCACCCTCTGTAAGAGGCTCAACCCTCACCCTCTGCCAAGACTCAACCCTCACCCTCTGTAAGGGACTCAACCTTCGCCCTCTGTAAGGGACTCAACCCTCACCCTCTGTAAGGACTCAACGCTCACCCTCTGTAAGAGGCTCAACCCTTGCCCTCTGTAAGAGACTCAACCCTCACCCTCTGTATGGGACTCAATCCTCACCCTGTAAGGATCTCTACACTCACCCTGTCAGGTTCTCTATACTTAACCCTCACCCTCTGAAAAGACTCAACCCTCACCCTCTGTAAGGGACTCAAACCTCGCCCTCTGTAAGGACTCAACGCTCACCCTCTGTAAGAGGCTCAACCCTCACCCTCTGTAGGGGACTCAAATCTCACCCTCTTTAAGGGACTCAACCCTCGCCATCTGCAAGGGACTCAAACCTCACACTCTGTAAGGGACTTAACCCTAACCCTCTGAAAAGACTCAACCCTCACCCTCTGTAAGGTTCTCTACACTCACCCTGTAAGGTTCTCTACACTCACCCTGTAAGAGACTCAACAATCACCCTCTTTAAGGCACTCAACCATCACCCCCTGTTAGGGACTCAAACCTCACCCTTTTTAAGGCACTCAACTCTCACCCTCTGTAAGGGACTCAACCCTCACCCTCTGTAAGGACTCAATTCTCACCCTGTAAGGGACTCAACCCTCACCCTCTGTAAGGGACTCAACCCTCACCCTCTGTAAGGGACTCAACCCTCACTCTCTGTTCGGGACTCAACTCTCACCCTCTGTAAGGGACTCAACCCTCACTCTCTGTAAGGGATTCAACTCCCGTCCTCTGTAACGACTCAACGCTAACCCTCTGTAAGGGACTCAACTCTCACCCTCTGTAAGAGACTCAACCCTCACCCTCTGTAAGGAACTCAACCCTAAACCTCTGTAAGAGACTCAACCCTCACCCTCTGCCAAGACTCAACCCTCACCCTCTGTAAGGGACTCAACCCTCACCCTCTGTAAGAGACTCAACCCTCACCCTCTGTAAGGGACTCAACCCTAAACCTCTGTAAGAGACTCAACCCTCACCCTCTGCCAAGACTCAACCCTCACCCTCTGTAAGGGACTCAACCCTCACCCTGTAAGGTTCTCTACACTCACCCTGTAAGGTTCTCTACACTCACCCTGTAAGGGACTCAACAATCACCCTCTGTAAAGGACTCAAACCTCACCCTCTGTAAGGGACTCAAATCTCACCCTCTTTAAGGCACTCAACCCTCACCCCCTGTAAGGACTCAACCTTCACTCTCTGTAAGGGACTCAACCCTCGCCCTCTGTAAGGACTCAGCAGACATCCTATGTAAGGGACTCAACACTCACCCTCTGTAAGGGACTCAACCCTCGCCCTCTGTAAGGGACTCAACACTCACCCTCTGTAAGGACTCAACGCTCACCCTCTGTAAGAGGCTCAACCCTCACCCTCTCTAAGAGGCTCAACCCTCAACCCTCAACCCCATCTGTAAGGACTCAACGCTCACCCTCTGTAAGAGGCTCAACCCTCACCCTCTGTAAGGACTCAACCCTCACCATCTGTAAGGGACTCAACCCTCACCCTCTGTAAGGTACTCAGAAAACACCCTATGTAAGGGACTCAACTCTCACCCTCTGTAAGAGACTCAACCCTCGCCCTCTGTAAGAGACTCAACCCTCACCCTCTGTATGGGACTCAACCCTCACCCTCTGTAAGGTTCTCTACACTCACCCTGTAAGGTTCTCTACACTCACCCTGTAAGGGACTCAACAATCACCCTCTTTAAGGCACTCAACCATCACCCCCTGTTAGGGACTCAAACCTCACCCTTTTTAAGGCACTCAACTCTCACCCTCTGTAAGGGACTCAACCCTCACCCTCTGTAAGGACTCAATTCTCACCCTGTAAGGGACTCAACCCTCACCCTCTGTAAGGGACTCAACCCTCACCCTCTGTAAGGGACTCAACCCTCACTCTCTGTTCGGGACTCAACTCTCACCCTCTGTAAGGGACTCAACCCTCACTCTCTGTAAGGGATTCAACTCCACCCTCTGTAACGCTAACCCTCTGTAAGGGACTCAACTCTCACCCTCTGTAAGAGACTCAACCCTCACCCTCTGTAAGGAACTCAACCCTAAACCTCTGTAAGAGACTCAACCCTCACCCTCTGCCAAGACTCAACCCTCACCCTCTGTAAGGGACTCAACCCTCACCCTCTGTAAGAGACTCAACCCTCACCCTCTGTAAGGGACTCAACCCTAAACCTCTGTAAGAGACTCAACCCTCACCCTCTGCCAAGACTCAACCCTCACCCTCTGTAAGGGACTCAACCCTCACCCTGTAAGGTTCTCTACACTCACCCTAAGGTTCTCTACACTCACCCTGTAAGGGACTCAACAATCACCCTCTAAAGGACTCAAACCTCACCCTCTGTAAGGGACTCAAATCTCACCCTCTTTAAGGCACTCAACCCTCACCCCCTGTAAGGACTCAACCTTCACTCTCTGTAAGGGACTCAACCCTCGCCCTCTGTAAGGACTCAGCAGACATCCTATGTAAGGGACTCAACACTCACCCTCTGTAAGGGACTCAACCCTCGCCCTCTGTAAGGGACTCAACACTCACCCTCTGTAAGGACTCAACGCTCACCCTCTGTAAGAGGCTCAACCCTCACCCTCTCTAAGAGGCTCAACCCTCAACCCTCAACCCCATCTGTAAGGACTCAACGCTCACCCTCTGTAAGAGGCTCAACCCTCACCCTCTGTAAGGACTCAACCCTCACCATCTGTAAGGGACTCAACCCTCACCCTCTGTAAGGTACTCAGAAAACACCCTATGTAAGGGACTCAACTCTCACCCTCTGTAAGAGACTCAACCCTCGCCCTCTGTAAGAGACTCAACCCTCACCCTCTGTATGGGACTCAACCCTCACCCTGTAAGGATCTCTACACTCACCCTGTAAGGTTCTCTATACTTAACCCTCACCCTCTGAAAAGACTCAACCCTCACCCTCTGTAAGGGACTCAAACCTCGCCCTCTGTAAGGACTCAACGCTCACCCTCTGTAAGAGGCTCAACCCTCACCCTCTGTAAGAGGCTCAACCCTCACCCTCTGTAAGAGGCTCAACCCTCACCCTCTGTAAGAGGCTCAACCCTCACCCTCTGTAAGGGACTCAACCCTCGCCCTCTGTAAGGGACTCAAACCTCTCCCTCTGTAGGGGACTCAAATCTCACTCTCTTTAAGGCACTCAACCCTCACCCTCTGTAAGGACTAACACCCTCACCCTCTGTAAGGGACTCAACCCTCACCCTCTGTAAGGACTCAACCCTCACCCTCTGTAAGGGACTCAACCCTCGCCATCTGCAAGGGACTCAAACCTCACACTCTGTAAGGGACTTAACCCTAACCCTCTGAAAAGACTCAACCCTCACCCTCTGTAAGGTTCTCTACACTCACCCTGTAAGGTTCTCTACACTCACCCTGTAAGGCACTCAACCCTCACCCCCTGTAAGGGACTCAAACCTCACCCTCTTTAATGCACTCAACTCTCACCCTCTGTAAGGGACTAAAACCCTCACCCTCTGTAAGGACTCAACTCTCACCCTGTAAGGGACTCAACCCTCACCCTCTGTAAGGGACTCAACCCTCACCCTCTGTAAGGGACTCAACTCTCACCCTCTGTAAGGGACTCAACCCTCACTCTCTGTAAGGGATTCAACTCCCGTCCTCTGTAACGACTCAACGCTAACCCTCTGTAAGGGACTTAACTCTCACCCTCTGTAAGGGACTCAAACCTCGCCCTCTGTAAGGGACTCAAATCTCAACCTCTTTAAGGCACTCAACCCTCATCCTCTGTAAGGACTAACAGCCTCACCCTCTGTAAGGGACTCAACCCTCACCCTCTGTAAGGACTCAACTCTCACCCTCTGTAAGGGACTCAACCCTCACCCTCTGTAAGGACTCAACCCTCACCCTCTGTAAGGGACTCAACCCTCGCCATCTGCAAGGACTAACACCCTCACACTCTGTAAGGGACTTAACCCTAACCCTCTGAAAAGACTCAACCCTCACCCTCTGTAAGGTTCTCTACACTCACCCTGTAAGGTTCTCTACACTCACCCTGTAAGGGACTCAACAATCACCCTCTTTAAGGCACTCAACCATCACCCCCTGTTAGGGACTCAAACCTCACCCTCTTTAAGGCACTCAACTCTCACCCTCTGTAAGGGACTCAACCCTCACCCTCTGTAAGGACTCAACTCTCACCCTGTAAGGGACTCAACCCTCACCCTCTGTAAGGGACTCAACCCTCACCCTCTGTAAGGGACTCAACTCTCACCCTCTGTAAGGGACTCAACTCTCACCCTCTGTAAGGGACTCAACCCTCACTCTCTGTTCGGGACTCAACTCTCACCCTCTGTAAGGGACTCAACCCTCACTCTCTGTAAGGGATTCAACTCCCGTCCTCTGTAACGACTCAACGCTAACCCTCTGTAAGGGACTCAACTCTCACCCTCTGTAAGGGACTCAACCCTCACCCTCTGTAAGGGACTCAACCCTCACCCTCTGTAAGGACCAACCCTCACCCTCTGTAAGGACCAACCCTCACCCTCTGTAAGGGACTCAACCCTCACCCTCTGTAAGGGACTCAACCCTCACCCTCTGTAAGGGACTCAAGCCTCACCCTCTGTAAGGGACTAAAACCCTCGCCCTCTGTAAGGACTCAACCCTCACTCTCTGTAAGGAACTCAACCCTCACCCTCTGTAAGGGACTCAACCCTCACCCTTGGTAAAGGACTCAACCCTCACCCTCTGTAAGGGACTAAAACCCTCACCCTCTGTAAGGGACTGAAACCCTCACCCTCTGTAAGGGACTCAACCCTCATCCTCTGTAAGGGACTCAACCCTCACCTTCTGTAAGGGACTAAAACCCTCACCCTCTGTAAGGGACTCAACCCTCATCCTCTATAAAGGACTCAACCCTCACCCTCTGTAAGGGACTAAAACCCTCACCCTCTGTAAGGGACTCAACCCTCACCCTCTGTAAGGGACTAAAACCCTCACCCTCTGTAAGGGACTCAACCCTCACCCTCTGTAAGGGACTCAACCCTCATCCTCTGTAAGGGACTCAACCCTCAGCCCAACCTCCTCATACTGGACTAGCTAGAACAGAAAATACTTACCTTTACTTTGGCAGCCCAGTGGAGTCAGAGGTGAATCTCACAGTAAAATAAGACAGCGGGAGACAGATTTGTGGTGCTCATTACGAAGCATTTTTAAAATAAAAGGTTGGAGGAATTGGGATGGGAGAAATACAACTGAAAGGTCTCTCAGGTAACTGGTGGGGTAATTTGGGGTAATGGGGGAGAGGTACAACTGAAAGGCCTCTCAGGTAACTGGTGGGGTAATTTGGGGTAATGGGGGAGAGGTACAACTGAAAGGCCTCTCGGGTAACTGGTGGGGTAATTTGGGGTAATGGGGGAGAGGTACAACTGAAAGGCCTCTCGGGTAACTGGTGGGGTAATTTGGGGTAATGGGGGAGAAGTACAACTGAAAGGCCTCTCGGGTAACTGGTGGGGTAATTTGGGGTAATGGGGGAGAGGTACAACTGAAAGGCCTCTTGGGTAACTGGTGGGGTAATTTGGGGTAATGGGGGAAAGGTACAACTGAAAGGCCTCTCAGGTAACTGGTGGGGTAATTTGGGGTAATGGGGGAGAGGTACAACTGAAAGGCCTCTCAGGTAACTGGTGGGGTAATTTGGGGTAATGGGGGAGAGGTACAACTGAAAGGCCTCTCAGGTAACTGGTGGGGTAATTTGGGGTAATGGGGGAGAGGTGGGACCAATTCCAGGTGCCAATTGGTTGCAGCACCTGGACTGGGTAGTGTTGGTGTTGAATCACCAGCCCCTGTTGGTGCCTGTAGAGCTGTCCATGGTGCTGACTCACCATGGCCCCTCAAGCCCTATAGAGCTGTCCATGGTGCTGACACACCATGGCCCCTCAAGCCCTATAGAGCTGTCCATGGTCCTGAGTCACCATGGCCCCTCAAGCCCTATAGAGCTGTCCATGGTCCTGAGTCACCTTGGCCACTCTAGCCCTCTAGAGTTGACGAAGGTCCAGCTCCTGCCTTGGTAGCTCCCTGCTGGACCCCAGGTTGCTACACTTCCCAGAACATGTGTAAAGCCTGATGAAGAATCTCCAGTGGATCTCCCTTCTAAATGACCTGCAGAGTATTAAAAATATAAATATTTATTTTATACTTAAGACAAGTCAGTCAGTCTGTTGCCTGTTGAACCTCTCAGCTCTGCCTTGTTACAGAAAACCAACCATAGCACTATACACTGAGTATACCAAAAGTTAAGAACACCTTCCTAATATTGAGCTTGCCCACAGAACAGCCTCAAATCGTTGGGGCACAGACTCTACAAGGTGTAGAAAGCATTCCACAGGGATGCTGGCCCATGTTGACGCCAATGCTTCCCACAGTTGTCAAGTTGGCTGGATGTCCTTTGGGTGTTGGACCATTCTTGATTCAGATGGGAAACTGATTTGAAACCCAGCAGTGTTGCAGTTTTTGACACAAACTGGTGCGCCTGGCACTTACTACCACACCCTGTTCAAAGGCACTTTCATCTTGCTCATTCACCCTCTGAATGGAACACGTACACAATCCATGTCGGAAATGTCTCAAGGCTTTAACATCCTTCTTTAACCCGTCTCCTCCCCTTCATCTACACTGAAGTGGATTTAACAAGTGGCATCAATAAGGGATCACAGCTTTCACCTGGTCAATCTGTCATGTTCAGGATGCTTGTACAGTCGTTGCCAAAAGTTTTGAGAATGACACAAATGTTAATTTCCACAAAGTTTGCTGCTTCAGTGTCTTTAGATATTTTTGTCAGATGTTACTATGGAATACCGAAGAATAATTATTAGCGTTTCATAAGCGTCAAAGGCTTTTATTGACAAATTGTGAGTGAGCCCACTCCCTTGGCTGAAAAGCAACCCCACACATGAATGGTCTCAGGATGCTTTACTGTTGGCATGACACAGGATGCCCCAAACAATCGGAAAGGGGATTCATCAGAGAAAATTACTTTACCCCAGTCCTCAGCAGTCCAATCCCTGTACCTTTTGCAGAATATCAGTCTGTCCCTGATGTTTCTTCCTGGAGAGAAGTAGCTTCTTTGCTGCCCTTCTTGACACCAGGCCATCCTCCAAAAGTCTTCGCCACACTCTGTGTGCAGATGCACTCACACCTGCCTGCTGCCATTCCTGAGCAAGCTCTGTACTGGTGGTGCCCTAATCCCGCAACTGAATAACCTTTAGGAGACAGTCCTGGCGCTTGCTGGACTTTCTTGGGCGCCCTGAAGACTTTTTCACAACAATTGAACTGCTCTCCTTGAAGTTCTTGATGATCCGATAAATAGTTGATTTAGGTGCAATCTTACTGGCAGCAATATCCTTGCCTGTGAAGACTTTTTGTGCAAAGCAATGATGATGGCACGTGTTTCCTTGCAGGTAACAATGGTTGACAGAGGAAGAACAATGATTCCAAGCACCACCCTCCTTTTGAAGCTTCCAGTCTGTTATTCAAAATCAATCAGAATGACAGAGTGATCTCCAGCCTTGTCCTCGTCATCACTCACACCTGTGTTAACGAGAGAATCACTGACATGATGTCAGCTGGTCCTTTTGTGGCAGGGCTGAAATGCAGTGGAAATGTTTTTGGGGGATTCAGTTCATTTGAATGGCAAAGAGGGACTTTGCAATTTGTTGCAATTCATCTGATCACTCTTCATAACATTCTGGAGTATATGCATATTACCATCATACAAACTGAGGCAGCAGACACTGTGAAAATTTATATTTGTTTCATTCTCCAAACTTTTGGCCACGACTGTATGTTCTGTGGTCCGTTGTAGCTCAGTTAGTAGAACATGGTCCTCTGTAGTTCAGTTAGTAGAGCATGGTCCTCTATAGTTCAGTTAGTAGAACATGGTCCTCTGTAGTTAGTAGAACATGGTCCTCTGTAGTTCAGTTAGTAGAACATGGGCCTCTGTAGTTAGTAGAACATGGTCCTCTGTAGTTCAGTTAGTAGACCATGGTCCTCTGTAGATCAGTTAGTAGAACATGGTCCTCTGTAGTTCAGTTAGTAGAACATGGTCCTCTTTAGTTAGTAGAACATGGTCCTCTGTAGTTCAGTTAGTAGACCATGGTCCTCTGTAGATCAGTTAGCAGAACATGGTCCGCTGTAGATCAGTTAGTAGAACATGGTCCTCTGTAGTTCAGTTAGTAGAACATGGTCCTCTGTAGCTCAGTTAGTAGAACATGATCCTCCGTAGTTCAGTTAGTAGAGCATGTCTCATGGTCCTCTGTGGTTCAGTTTGGAGAGCTTGGTCCTCTGTGTCTCAGTTGTTGAATAAAATCAAAATCAAATCATCAAATTAAATGTATTTATATAGCCTTTCTATAACCCAGCCAAAAACCACAAACAGCAAGCAATGCAGGTGTAGACACAGTGTCTAGGAAAAACTCCCTAGAAAGGCCAAAACCTAGGAAGAAACCTAGAGAGGAGCCAGGCTATGAGGGGTGGCCAGTCCTCTTCTGGCTGAGCCGGGTGGAGATTATAACAGAACATGGCCAAGATGTTCAAATGTTCATAAATGACCAGCATGGTCAAATAATAATAATCACAGTAGTTGTAGAGGGTGCAGCAAGTCAGCAGTAAATGTAGGAGTAAATGTAAATGTCAGTTGGCTTTTCATAGCCGATCATTAAGAGTATCTCTACCGCTCCTGCGGTTCAATAGCCGTAGGCAGAATAGTTTAAACTGGAGCAGCAGCACGGCCAGGTGGACTGGGGACAGCAAGGAGTCCTCATGCCAGGTAGTCCTGAGGCATGGTCCTATGGCTCAGGTCCTCCGAGAGAGAGAAAGAAAGAAGGAGAGAAAGAGAGAATTAGAGAGAGCATACTTAAATTCACACAGGTCACCGTATAAGACAGGAGAAGTACTCCAGATATAACAGACTGACCCTAGCCCCCTGACACATAAACTACTGCAGCATAAATACTGGAGGCTGAGAGAGGAGGGGTCGGGAGACACTGTGGCCCCATCTGATGATACCCCTGGACAGGGTCAAACAGGCAGGATATAACCCCACCCACTTTGCCAAAGCACAGCCCCCAATGCACTAGAGGGATAACTTCAACCACCAACTTACCATCCTGAGACAAGGCCGAGTATAGCCCACAAAGATCTCCGCCATCGCACAACCCAAGGGGGGGCGCCAACCCAGACAGGAAGATCTAGGAGTCGCCAATGACTAGGGTTCATTGAAGCATCGTCCTCTGTAAATTAGGTGGTAGTGCGTGGAGCGTGCAACACCAGAATAGCGGGTTTGATTCCCGAGACACGTAAATGTATTCATGCAGGACTGTAAGTCACTTTGGATAAAAGCGTCTGCTAAATGGAATTTATTATTATTATATTCTAGCTCATTACTGCAGTTTCATACCTTAATACACACGTTCCACAATCAATACATTATTTGTTGCAGCACAGAGAACTAGCCTGTGGGGTGGAATATTTGACTGCAGCCTTGTTTGATGTGTGTACATGCATGTGTGTTCCAGGAAGTCACCTGTTATTACCTTTGACAGGACAGGGTTAGGTTTAGGTTAAGGTTGTGAGGTTGGGGACAAACACTGTCCTACTGTACTTGTTGTGAAATTGGGAACAAACACTGTCCTACTGTACTTTTTGTGAGGTGGGGACAAGCACAGTCCTATTGTACTCGTTGTGAGGTTGGGGACAAGCACAGTCCTACTGTACTTGCTGTATGGTTGGGGACAAACACGGTCCTGCTGTACTTGTTGTGATTTTGAGGACAAACACTGTCCTATTGTTACTGTGAGGTTGGGGACAAACACAGTCCTACTGTACTTGTTGTGAGGTTGGGGACAAACACAGTCCTACTGTACCTGTTGTGAGGTTGGGGACAAACACAGTCCTACTGTACTTGTTGTGAGGTTGGGGACAAACACAGTGCTACTGTACTTGTTGTGAGGTTGGGGACAAACACAGTGCTACTGTACTTGTTGTGAGGTTGGGGACAAACACAGTCCTACTGTACTTGTTGTGAGGTTGAAGACAAACACAGTCCTACTGTACTTGTTGTGAGGTTGGGGACAAACACAGTCCTACTGTACTTGTTGTGAGGTTGGGGACAAACACAGTCCTACTGTACTTGTTGTGAGGTTGGGGACAAACACAGTCCTACTGTACTTGTTGTGAGGTTGGGGACAAACACAGTCCTACTGTACTTGTTGTGAGGTTGGGGACAAACACAGTCCTACTGTACTTGTTGTGAGGTTGGGGACAAACACAGTCCTACTGTACTTGTTGTGAGGTTGGGGACAAACACAGTCCTACTGTACTTTTTGTGAGGTGGGGACAAACACAGTCCTACTGTACTTGTTGTGATTTTGAGGACAAACACTGTCCTATTATTACTGTGAGGTTGGGGACAAACACAGTCCTACTGTACTTGTTGTGAGGTTGGGGACAAACACAGCCCTACTGTACTTTTTGTGAGGTGGGGACAAACACAGTCCTACTGTACTTGTTGTGAGGTTGGGGACAAACACAGTCCTACTGTACTTGTTGTGAGGTTGGGGACAAACACAGTCCTACTGTACTTGTTGTGAGGTTGGGGACAAACACAGTCCTATTGTACTTGTTGTGAGGTTGGGGACAAACACTGTCCTACTGTACTTGTTGTGAGGTTGGGGACAAACACAGTCCTACTGTACTTGTTGTGAGGTTGAGGTGTGGCTGTGTGAAGTTGTCTGCAATTCTCTACTGATATTTTCCTCTGAAAACATTTATATATAATATTGTGTTTCTCTGCGCAAGTTGGTTACTTTCCAGGGACTCAGACAACTACTGACTACCTTTACTTTACTGTTTGTCTTTCAGGGGCCCCAATACTGAGACTTGGACTGAAAGAAGAGCACAGTCTCACACGGACTGACCCTGCTTTTGGTCTATTAGTGCTGCTCAGGGTGATCTGAGATGGTCAGACTATATACCTACAGCTATGAAGAACAGTGTGGACACACCTGGGCAGACTTGAATGGACTCACAGACCTGAATACTCCTTGACATATAAATAGACCTGCAATCAGAAGCCTGAGCACACTGAGACCTCCACTGCTCTGAACAAGCCTCACCATTGGCCAGCCACATCCTGACCAGTGGCTGTTGCCGGTGGGCAGGGTTAAGATGAGCCTGTCCAATCAAAGCTGTGGTAGTAGCATTGACGACCTGCGGCGCTACCAACATCATGTTTACGCAGTTGTCTACAGCGTCATCTTGGCCCCGGGCCTTCTGGGTAATGTCCTGGCTCTTTGGGTGTTCCAGGCATACGTCAGGGAGACCAAGAGAGGAGTGGTGTTCATGATGAACCTGGCTGTAGCTGATCTCATGCAGGTAACTTTAGGATATACACATCATCATATACACACTACCACTGAAAAGTTTGGGGTCACTTAGAAATGTCCTTGTTTTTGAAAGAAAAGCACATTTTTTTTGTCCATTAAAATAACATCAAATTGATCAGAAATACAGTGTAGACATTGTTCATATTGTAAATTACTATTGTAGCTGGAAATGGCTGATTGTTTAATGGAATATCTACAGAGGCTCATTATCAGCAACCATCACCCCTGTGCTCCAATGGCACGTTGTGTTAGCTTATTCAAGTTTATCATTTTAAAAGGCTAATTGATCATTAGAAAACCCAATTATGTTTGCAATTATGTTAGCACAGCTGAAAACTGTTGTTCTAATTAAAGAAGCAATCAAACTGGCCTTCTCTAAACTTGTTGAGTATCTGGAGTGTCAGCATTTGTGGGTTTGATTACAGGCTCAAAATGGCCAGAAACAAAGAACTCTGAACTCTGAAACTCGTCAGTCTATTCTTGTTCTGAGAAATGAAGGCTATTCCATGTGAGAAATTGCTAAGAAACGGAAGACCTCGTACAACGCTGTGTACTACTCCCTTCACATAACAGCGCAAACTGGCTCTAACTAGAATAGAAAGAGGAGTGGGAGGCCCAGGTGCACAACTAAGCAAGAGGACAAGTACAGTACATGAGAAACAGACACCTCACAAGTCGTCAACTGGCAGCTTCATTAAATAGTACCTGCAAAACACCAGTCTCAACATCAACAGTGAAGAGGCGACCCCCGGGATGCTGGCCTTCATAACAAGAATAGACTGACGAGTTTCAGAAGAAATGTCTTTGTTTCTGGCCATTATGAGCCTGAAATCGAACCCACAAATTCTGATGCTCCAGATACTCAACTAGTCTAAAGGCGGACAGTTTTATTGCTTCTTTAAATCAGAACAACAGTTTTTCAGCTGTGCTAACATAATTGCAAAAGGGTTTTCTAAGGATCAATTAGCCTATAAAATGATCAACTTGGATTAGCTAACACAACGTGCCATTGGAACACAGGAGTGATGGTTGCTGATAATGGGCCTCTCTACGCCTATGTAGATATTCCATAAAAAAATCAGCCGTTTCGAGCTACAATAGTTATTTACAACATTAACAATGTCTACACTGTATGTCTGATCAATGTAATGTCATTTTAATAGACAAAAAAAACTTTTATTTCAAAAACAAGGACATTCCTAAGTGACCCAAATGTTTCAACGGTAGTGTATATATCATATACTGACTGTATATATAGTGTGTGTGTGTATATATGAATATATTGATGCATTCCTGATTTCTGTAACTGTTAGATTACCTGTGTAATATTGACAAACTCAGAACCACTTGTTTTTCAAACATGGTCCTGTTTAATCAATTGGCAAAATAATATGTAGCTTAAAGTTATGATTGTACTTACAGTTGAAGTCGGAAGTTTACATACACTTAGTTTGGAGTGATTAAAACTCATTTTTTCAACCACTCCACAAATGTCTAGTTGACAAACTATAGTTACGGCAAGTCGGTTAGGACATATACTTTGTGCATGACACAAGTCATTTTTCCAACAATTGTTTACAGACAGATTATTTCACTTATAATTCACTGGATCACAATTACAGTGGGTCAGAAGTTTCCAATTTGAGTCAATTGGAGGTGTACCTGTGGATGAACATCATGGGACCACTCATCCGTCATACCGCTCAGGAAGGAGATGCGTTCTGTCTCCTAGAGATGAACGTACTTTGGTGCGAGAAGTGCAAATCAATCCCAGAACAACAGCAAAGGACCTTGTGAAGATGCTGGAGGAAACAGGTACAAAAGCATCTGTATCCACAGTAAAACGAGTCCTATATTGATATAACCTGAAAGGCAGCTCAGCAAGGAAGAAGCCACTGCTCCAAAACTGCCATAAAAAAGCCAGACTACGATTTGCAACTGCATGGGGGGACAAAGATCGTACTTTTTGGAGAAATGTCCGCTGGTCTGATGAAACAAAAATAGAACTGTTTGGCCATAATGACCATCGTTATGTTTGGAGGAAAAAGGGAGAGGCTTGCAAGCCAAAAAACACCATCCCAACTGTGAAGCACGGGGGTGGCAACATCAAATCAAATCAAATTTATTTGTCACGTACACATGGTTAGCAGATGTTAATGCGAGTGTAGTGAAATGCTTGTGCTTCTAGTTCCGACAATGCAGTAATAACGAGTAATCTAACCTAACAATTCCAAAACTACTACCTTATACACACAAGTGTAAAGGGAGAAAGAATATGTACATAAAGATATATGAATGAGTGATGGTACAGAAAGGCATAGGCCAGATGCAGTAGATGGTATAGAGTACAGTATATACATATGAGATGAGTAATGTAGGGTATGTAAACAAGATGCAGTAGATGGTATCGAGTACAGTATATACATATGAGATGAGTAATGTAGGGTATGTAAACAAGATGCAGTAGATGGTATCGAGTACAGTATATACATATGAGATGAGTAATGTAGGGTATGTAAACAAGATGCAGTAGATGGTATAGAGTACAGTATATACATATGAGATGAGTAATGTAGGGTATGTAAACAAAGTGGCATAGTTTAAAGTGGCTAGTGATACATGTATTACATAAAGATGCAGTAGATGATAGAGTACAGTATATGAGATGAGTATGTAAACAAAGTGGCATAGTTAAAGTGGCTAGTGATACATGTATTACATAAAGATGCAGTAGATGATAGAGTACAGTATATACATATACATATGAGATGAATAATGTGGGGTATGTAAACATTATATTAGGTAGCATTGTTTAAAGTGGCTAGTGATACATGTATTACATAAAGATGCAGTAGATGATATAGAGTACAGTATATACATATACATATGAGATGAATAATGTGGGGTATGTAAACATTATATTAGGTAGCATTGTTTAAAGTGGCTAGTGATATATTTTACATCAATTTCCATCAATTCCCATTATTAAAGTGGCTGGAGTTGAGTCAGTGTGTTGGCAGCAGCCACTCAATGTTAGTGGTGGCTGTTTAACACTCTGATGGCCTTGAGATAGAAGCTGTTTTTCAGTCTCTCGGTCCCAGCTTTGATGCACCTGTACTGACCTCGCCTTCTGGATGATAGCGGGGTGAACAGGCAGTGGCTCGGGTGGTTGTTGTCCTTGCAGGAGGACCAAAATAGATGGCTTCAATTATGTGGATATATTGAAGCAACATCTCAGATGATCTTTATGGCCTTCCTGTGACATCGGGTGGTGTAGGTGTCCTGGAGGGCAGGTAGTTTGCCCCCGGTGATGCGTTGTGCAGACCTCACTACCCTCTGGAGAGCCTTGCGGTTGTGGGCGGAGCAGTTGGAATTGTTAAACTGAGTTGAAATGTATTTCGTTAGGGTGTATGTAAACTTCTGACATCAACTGTATTTACTATTGAAATAAAGATGGCAACGCAACAATAATACACATTTACAATAGGCCGATATCTATAAATGCATACAGCCAAATTATATATATATATATATTTTAACCTTTATTGTTCTAGGCAAGTCAGTTAAGAACAAATTCTTATTTTCAATGATGGCCTAGGAACAGTGGGTTAACTGCCTGTTCAGTTAAACAATTTAAAGGGCAGCAAACGACTAGGAATGTGATGAAATTTAAAAAAAAAGATTTTTGACATTTTACATTCTTGTCAGCTCAGGGATTTGAACTTACAGCCTTTCAACTGATTTACTAGTCCAATGCTCTAACCACTAGGCTACCCTGCCACAGTGGGTTAACCCTGTTATATATGTGAACTTACAGCCTTTCGATTACTAGTCCAATGCTCTAACCACTAGGCTACCCTGCCACCCCTATATATGTACACACACCGATATACATCATTTTAATAGCAGGACACTGTAAAGTCCATTAAATATATATATATACAGTATATATATACACACACATCGGTATTCATCATTTTAATAGCAGGGCACTGTAATGTCCATTATATACAGTATATCACAAAAGTGAGTAGACCCCTCACATTTTTGTAAATATTTGAGTATATCTCTTCATATGACAACACTGAAGCAATGACACTTTGCTACAAAGATAAGTAGTGAGTGTACAGCTTGTATAACAGTGTAAATTTGCTGTCCCCTCAAAATAACTCAACACACAGCCATTAATGTCTAAACCGCTGGCAACAAGAGTGAGTACACCCCTAAGTGAAAATGTCCAAATTGGGCCCAATTAGCCATTTTCCCTCCCTGGTGTCATGTGACTCGTTAGTGTTACAAGGCCTCAGGTGTGAATGGGGAGCAGGTGTGTTACATTTGGTGTCACCGCTCTCACACTCCCGCTCTCACCCTGCCTCTGGGCACTGGAAGTTCAACATGGAACCTCATGGCAAAGAACTCTCTGAGGATCTGAAAAAAATAATTGTTGCTCAACATAAAGATGACCTGGGCTGTAAGAAGATTGCCAAGACCCTGAAACTGAGCTGCAGCACGGTGGCCAAGACCATACAGCGGTTTAACTGGACAGGTTCCACTCAGAACAGGCCTCGCCATGGTCGACCAAAGAAGTTGAGTGCACATGCTCAGCGTCATATTCAGAGGTTGTCTTTGGGAAATAGACGTATGAGTGCTGCCAGGTTGAAGGGGTGGGGGGTCAGCCTGTCAGTGCTCAGACCATACACCATACACTGCATCAAATTGGTCTGCATGGCTGTCGTCCCAGAAGGAAGCCTCTTCTAAAGATGATGCACAAGAAAGCCCGCAAACAGCTTGCTGAAGACAAGCCGACTAAGGACATGGATTACTGGAACCATGTCCTGTGGTCTGATGAGACCAAGATAAACTTATTGTGTGGTGGCAACCAGGTGAGGAGTACAAAGACAAGTGTATCTTGCCTACAGTCAAGCATGGTGGTGGGAGTGTCATGGTCTGGGGCTGCATGAGTGCTGCCGGCACTGGGGAGCTACAGTTCATTGAGGGAACCATGAATGCCATACTGAAGCAGAGACTGGGCCGCAGGGCAGTATTCAAACATGATAACAACCCCAAACACACCTCCGAGACGACCACTGCCTTGCTAAAGAAGCTGAGGGTAAAGGTGATGGACTGGCCAAGCATGTCTCCAGACCTAAACCCTATTGAGCATCTGTGGGGCATCCTCAAATGGAAGGTGGAGGAGTGTACGGTCTCTAACATCCACCAGCTCCGTGACATCGTCATGAAGGACTGGAAGGGGATTTCAGTGGCAACTTGTGAAGCTCTGGTGAACTCCATGTCCAAGAGGGTTAAGGCAGTGCTGGAAAATGATGGTGGCCACACAAAATATTGACACTTTGGGCACAATTTGGACATTTTCACTTAGGGGTGTACTCACTTTTGATGCCAGTGGTTTAGACATTAATGGCTGTGTTGAGTTATTTTAAGGGGACAGCAAATTTACACTGTTATACAAGCTGTACACTCACTACTTTACATTGTAGCAAAGTGTCATTTCTTCAGTGTTGGCCCAGTGTCATCCGGGTCTGTCAAGGGTAGGCTGTCATTGTAAATAAGAAAATATCTTCACTGACTTGCCTAGTTACATAAAGGTTACATAAGTACAGAACAGGACGGCCCACAGTTTATGCTTTTGAACTTGCGTTTTTGACTATGTTTCGATTCGAAACCACCACTGCACTGGGGACCAATGAACTCCAACCACGAATTCTGCATGATAGGGTCCGTTGGTAGGGCATGCAAACCATAGTATGTATAGGGATTTTCAGTCTTCCATGACCGTGATCCTTTGAATGCATTGGGGGCGATGAAACAACAAAGCCCCATTTAAGGGAAGCAGATGGGCACAATTGGAGCTAAGATTCTAATATTTGTGTTAACTCTACAAAGGTGTGTTCTGTGAGTGTCACTGAGTAGGCTGATAGCCCATTTAATGGGTGCACAATCCATAGGTTAGGCTGTACCGTTTAAGTACAGCATATTGCCAATGCAAATCTAAAGTATATTACTTCCACAGTGCAATTTCAACATATTTTTATTGTCTTTTGTTGAATTTACACAACAACATCCCAACCTTGTTTAGCATTGTCTAGTCCAAATATGTAATTATTCCACTATTTGTATCAGTTTGAATCACTTTCAATTGAGGACTTTTATATTCAAAGCGAACCGGAAATTATTGTGGCTACCTTCACACAAGGGTGCACAGCAGAGTTTAAAAATAGCCAACACATGGCAGAGTTGTTAGTTTGGCACTGTTGATCAGCACACATGTCAAGAAGACAAGAGCGTACTGGAATGTATTAAGGTTATTAAACTATTGAGTTTTTCTGATGCAAGCGAGCATGTGCACCCTGCAGTCATTGAACAACAGGCCAGAGGCGCTGTTAAAGTTAGCTAGCATTTTTTTTTTTTAGCAGTTTGGGTTGTGTTCTGTCTGACTTGAAATGTGTCTTGCTCTTACTGTAGCCTGGACTGTGGAATAGCTAGCTATTTTTGCGAAAGCCCATTGCATGAATAGTATGGTAGCAGCATGACAATTTTTACAACGTTTGGTGATGGTTTTGAACTGATGCACGTTAGCTAGCTAGCTATATTTTGTGGGAAACTGTAGGACTGGCACGTGGATGTAAACTAACTATTGTTAGCTAGCTTCAGCTGGCTCTAGCTACCTAGTTTCTGAAGTTATATGTGAAACAAACCGTCAATTAACAAATATACCTAGATACCTTTCTTTGCCTGTTCGTCAGCTGACTGATGTTAGCTAGCTACAGAGGCTAGCTGTTTATCTTTGTACAATCAAACTAACCTCAGCTTGAATACCACCATGTAGCCAGATATCTACAGTAGCCTAGGTTTGTTTACATTTATAGATTAACCTCAGCTTGAACACCACCATGTAGCCAGCTATCTACAGTAGCCTGGGTTTGTTTACATTTATAGATTAACCTCAGCTTGAATACCACCATGTAGCCAGATATCTACAGTAGTCTGGGTTTGTTTACATTTATATATTAACCTCAGCTTGAACACCACCATGTAGCCAGATATCTACAGTAGGACTCTGAGCTTCATCCCGAAACAAAATGGAGCACCTCGTTGTTTCGCAATGGACGTAAATGTTCACATGACAGCGATAAATTATACATTTAATAAAAACTATTGCACCAACAAATTGAGTCAAAACCCTGCATTTTTTAAGTCCAATGGTGACTTTATGGACGCTATAGTCTCGTTTTAATCCGACGTCTAGAATTTGAGTTTGGTAGACTTAGGTAATCATCTTAAAACTAAATAACAACCCTGTTAAAAAATCTGGTAAGTGTGTTGTATACCTTCAATTGATTAGCACATTTTCATAGAGATTGGTGTCATATTGGCTTAGGAATGATAACAGGGACATTTGAATTTAATACTGAGCTTCATCCAATCCCTATATAGACGTGACTGACGTCAGGGTGTATGTTCCCCTCTGTATCTACCTGAACCTCACCTGTTTTAACCTCTCCTAACCTGTACATTTTAATACCTGTTGGATATATATATATTTAACTACCTGTATGTTCTGTCTCCTCCAGGTCCTCTCCCTACCGCTCCGTATCTACTACTACCTGAACCATACCTGGCCATTCGGCCAGCCTCTCTGCATGTTGTGTTTCTACCTGAAATACGTCAACATGTACGCCTCTATATTCTTCCTGGTGTGTGTGAGTGTGCGGCGCTGTGAGCTCATCATGCATCCGCTGAGGTACCGTTCCAACAGACGACGAGGGGACATGTGTGTATGTGCCGCTGGCTGGTTGCTGGTCTGTCTCGGCTGTCTGCCTTTCCCTCTGCTCCGAAACACCAGCCTGACCCCTGACCTCTACACTCACACTGCCCCCTATGACCTTACCCCTAACCCCTATGCCTCCAGTCCTAGCTCATATGATCCAGCCTCCACCTCTTCCCCAACCCCTACACCTGGCCCTACCTCCCTGGTGGCGGTGTGTTTTGCGGAGCTCCCCATGCGTGAAGTCAGCCCTGCGGCCGGCTGGGCTCTGATGGTGGGGGCGGAGCTGGTTGGCTTCATCCTCCCTCTGATCCTAGTTCTGACCTGCGCCTGTCTCTCAGCCGGCAGCCTGCGAGTCCACAGGGGGGAGGGGGAGGGGGGAGGGGTGAAGGACCATGGGGAGAAGAAGAGGGCGTTGAGGATGGTGTTGAGCTGTGCCGGAGTGTTCCTGCTCTGCTTCTCCCCATACCATGTCACCATGCCACTAGACTTTCTGGCAAAGGCCGATGCCCTGGGAAGCTGTGAGGTCAGAGAGATGGTGCTGCGATGCCATCCTGTCACCCTCTGTCTTGCCAGTCTCAACTCAGGACTGGACCCTCTCATGTATTACTTTACTACAGATGAGTTTAGGAGAAGATTCAGCAGGCCAGAAATACCTGAAAGCTTCAGTCTGGCTCCAAGACTATCCTGTACTAGTGGTGGGGGGGAGAAGGACCTGCCTCTGACACCTGAACCTGACCTATAACCCCTCAGCAGGCCAGCGATACCTGAGCGCTTCAGTCTGGCTCCAATAATCTCCTGTACTAGTGGTGGGGGGAGCAAGGACTTGCCTCTAACCCTGACCCTGGCCCCAAGACTGTCCTGTACTGGTGGAGTCTGTAAGACTGAACCCTGACCTCTAACCACAAAACTGTCCTGTTCTGCTGTGGACAGCAAGTCATGGGTGAAGAGGGGAAACAAGGGCAAAGGGAACAAGGAGAATGTTTCAAATGTGAACTAAAGACAGTTTATTACTCCAAATGTGGACATCTGCTGGACTGCGTTTGGAACTGCCGGTCTGTGGTAAAAAATGAGCGTTCATCTCAGCCTAGGCTGCCCTTCAGTCCCTAGACTTGTTGATCCTGGTGGAGATATGGATCACCCCAGTGAACACTGCTACTCCAGTTGCCCTTTCTTTATCTGACTACGTTTTCTCTCATAGTCCAAGAACATCTGGTCATCACCGTGGTGGCACAGGGCTACTCATTTCTCATAATGGGAGATTTTCTCCTTTCTCCCTCACCTGTCCATCTCCTCATTTGAATTCCATGCTGTCAATGTCACTTGTCAACTAAAACTTAACATTGCTTTAATCTATCGCCCATCAGGTTCCCTTAGAGAGTTCCTCAATGAGCTTGACACCTTGATAACCTCATTTCGTGACAATGGCTCACCGCAATCTCCTTTTCTTTCTCCCTTTCCTCCAACCATATCCACTCAGCCCCTACCTAGATGGTCATGCACTGTCGCAATCTTCTCTGTCTCTCTCCCATCTTCTCTCCCTTCTGCTAAATCCTTCTCCCTTCTGTCTCCATATTCTGCCTCTACGACCCGACTCTCCTCCTTTTCTGCATCCTATGACTCTCACTGTCTTCTTTCCACCGGCCGGCTCCCAACCGGCTCGGGCTTCCCTTCCTGCTCCGTGGCTGAGTGACTCATTACGAGCTTACAGAAAAGGGCTGCAGGCAGCTGAATGACTCATTATGAGCTTACAGAACAGGGCTGCAGGCAGCTGAGTGAAAATGGAGGAAAACTAAATCATTATTTTACTCCCTCTTCTCTTCCTTCTGTTCCTCTGTATCTGCTGCTAACGCCACTTTCTATCACTCTAAATTTAAGATTCTGCCTCTAACCCTAGGAAACTATTTTCCTCGCCTTAATCCCCCTCCCTCCTTCCTCCTCCCTCTCTGCAGACGACTTTGTCAACCACTTTGAACAGAAGGTTGACGACATCCAGTCCTCATTCACTATTGAATCCACTGGTCCCAGAACTACCCTACGCCTGGACTTTTTTTTCACCAGATGAAATCCTGCGACTAATGATTTCTGTCCGCCCAACAACCTGCCCACTTGACCCCATCCCCTCCTCCAGACCATCTCTGGAGACCTTCTCACTTCCCTCATCAACTCATATTCGATATTCTAGATCCTAACCAGTCAGGCTTCAAGACGGGTCACTCAACCCAGACTGCTCTCCTCTGTGTCATTGAGGCTCTCCACACTTCCAAGCTGACTCTCTCTCGGTTCTCATCCTCTTAGATCTATCCGCTGCCTTATCGTGAACCATCATCCTCCTCTCAACCCTCTCAGGGCTGAGCGTCTCAGGCTCTGCCTCCTCTCCATCCTCTCAGGGCTGGGCGTCTCAGGCTCTGCCTCCTCTCCATCCTCTCAGGGCTGGGCGTCTCAGGTTCTGCACACTATTGAATTGCATACTACCTGGCAGGCTCCTCCTACCATGTGATGTGGAGAGGTTCTGTATCTGCACCACGCACTCTCACTACTGGTGTACCCAGGGTTCGTTCTAGGCCCTCTCCTTTTCTCTCTATAGACCAAGTCACTCAGCCACCCCCTTCGCACACACAGTTGGCAACACGCATCTCTGTGGGCCACCTCAACCACGACAAGACAGAGCTGCTCTTCCTCCCGGAGAAGGCCTGCTGCTCCAAGACCTCGCCATCATGATTGACAACATCACAGAGTCTGCCTCCCAGAGTGCAAAGAACCTTGGCATGAATCCAGGCCCTTGTCATCTCCAGTCTGGACTACTGCAACTCACTGTTGGCTGGGCTCCCCGTTTGTGCCATCAAAGCCCTGAAATTTATCCAGAATGCCGCAGCCCACCTGGTGTTCAACCTTGCCAGGTTCTCCCATGTGACACCACTCCTCCGCACACTCCAATGGCTTCCAGTTGAAGCTTGCATCCACTACAAGACCATGGTACTTGTCTACGGAGCAGCAAGAGTAACTACCACTCCCTACCTCCAGGCTTTGGTCAAACCCTACACCAACCCATCCACTACAAGACCATGGTACTTGTCTACGGAGCAGCAAGATGAACTGCCCATCCTTACCTTCAGGCTATGCTGAAACACCCCAACCCAAGCACTCCACCTCTGGTCTCTTGGCCCTCCCACCCCTATGGCAACTCCTGCTCAGCCCAATCAAAGCTCTTCTCTGTCCTGGCACCCCGATGGTGGAACCAGTTCCCCTTGAAGCTAGGACAGCAGTCCCTGCCCATCTTACCAAAACATCTGAAGCCCTACCTCTTCCAAGAGTACCATAAAAGTATCCTACACTCCCCCCCCCCCCCCAATTAAAATAACCACTCACAAGTTTTACCCCCCCAAACTAACACTGACTTTGCTAATAGATACATTATTGAGGAATAATCTACTTAGTATGACTGAGCTATATGGTTGTCCCACCTAGCTAACCCTATCCCTATCTTGAGATGAATGCACTAACTGTAAGTCACTCTGGATAAGAGCTTAATGACTAAAATGTCGATGTAAATCTGCTGGACACTGAAGTTCAGCTGAATCTGGGGAGAAATTATTCTGTGAATATTAAGCTTGCTAACTGTTAAGTCTTGAAGAAGAGCTTTAACTGTAAATACTTTGGACCATGCTGAAATGCCAGAGGTTAATTAAAACATATTTTTTTCGATCCGTTTCTCTTTCATTTCTTTAAATGACCCACCTCACCTACAGATGGAACATACAACACCAGATGAAGTGATAGTTGTCTGGAAGATCTTCCAAACTGAAACCTGTCAGTCAGCCAGTCAGTGGAAAAACACAGTCACATCTAGCACTTCTGTCTCTGCATGATGTCTCAGTCTCTGTGAACCAGATAAAAAGCATGGTGGATTATCGGTGACGAGAAGTCAGAGGCTTTCTGTAGGGACACTGAGGAGTACAGTGCATTCAGAAAGTATTCAGACCCCTTCACTTTCTCCACATTTTGTTACGATACGGCTTTGTTCTAAAATGCATCAAATTAAATAATTTCCTCATCAATACCCCATAATGACAAAGCGAAAACAGATTTTAGACATTTTTGGAAATGTATTAAAATGTAAAAACTTTCTTTACATAAGTATTCAGACCCTTTGCTATGAGACTTGAAATTGATCTCAGGTGCATCCTGTTTCCATTGATCATTCTTGAGCTGTTTCTACAACTTGATTGGAGTTCACCTGTGATAAATTCAATTGACTGGACATGATGTGGAAATGCACACACCTTTCTATATAAGGTCTCAAAATTGACAGTGCATGTCAGAGCAAAAACCAAGCCATGACGTCGAAGGAATTGTCCATAGAGCTCCGAGACATGATTGTGTCGAGGCACAGACCTGGGGAAGGGTGCCAAAAAAATTCTGCAGCATTTTAGGTCCCCAAGAACACAGGGGCCACCTTCATTCTTAAATGTAAAAGGTTTGGAAATACTTGGAATGTCAAGTGTCACGTCTGGACGAAACCAGGCACCAGCATGGTGGTGGCAGATCCTTGAAGAAAACCTGCTCCAGAGTGCTCAGGACTTCAGACTGGAGCAAAGGTTCACCTTCCAACAGGACAAGTCTCTGAATGCCCTTGGGTGGCCCAGCCAGAACATCTCTGGAGAGACCTGAAATAGCTGTGCAGCGAAGCTCCCCATTCCATCTGACAGAGCTTGAGAGGATCTGCATAGAATAACGGGACTAACTCCCCAAATACAGGTGTGCCAAGATTGTAGCGTCACACCAAAAAAGACTTGATGCTGAAATCGCTGCCAAAAGTGCTTCAACAAAGTACTGAGTAAAGAGTCTGAAAACTTATGTAAATGTGATATCTTTTTTTTGTATATATTTGCAAAAATGTCTAAAAACCTGTTTTTGCTTTGTCATTATGGGGTATTGTGTGTAGATTGACGAGGGGAAAGAATGTAATCCATTTTAGAACAAGGCTGTAACGTAATAAAAATGGAAAAAGTCAAGGGGTCTGAATACTTTCCGAATGCGCTGTATGCCTGTCAACGTTCTGGTTGGTGTAGGTGTAGAGAAATATCAAACTGTCACACTAGCAAGCTGTGGTTTCCTGTTGCTGCTGTTGTTATCGTCATAAAAACTACAGCTTACCTCAGTCTAATGTAACTTCAGTATCTCAGTCTATACAAACTTCAGAACCTCAGTCTGACCTTTACTTCAGTATCTAACACACTAACCCTAACTCTAATATCTAACACATAAACACTAACTTCAGTATCTGACTCCAATATCTAACACATAAACACTAACTTCAGTATCTGACTCCAGTATCTAAAACACTAACCCCAACTTCAGTATCTGACTTCAGTATCTAAACACTAGCCCCAACTTCAGTATCTGACTTCAGTATCTAAGACACTAACCCCAACTTCAGTATCACAAATCAAATCAAATGTATTTATATCGCCCTTTGTACATCAGCTGATATCTCAAAGTGCTGTACAGAAACCCAGCCTAAAACCCCAAACAGCAAGCAATGCAGGTGTATCTGACTCCAGTATCTAAGACATTAACCCCAACTTCAGTATCTGACTCCAGTATCTGACTCCAGTATCTGACTCCAGTATCTGACTCCAGTATCTAAGACATTAACCCCAACTTCAGTATCTGACTCCAGTATCTGACTCCAGTATGTGACTCCAGTATCTGACTCCAGTATCTAAGACATTAACCCTAACTTCAGTATGTGACTCCAGTATCTAAGACACTAACCCTAACTTCAGTATCTGACTCCAGTATCTAAGACACTAACCCCAACTTCAGTATGTGACTCCAGTATCTAAGACACTAACCCTAACTTCAGTATCTGACTCCAGTATCTAAGACACTAACCCTAACTTCAGTATCTGACTCCTGTATCTAAGACACTAACCCTAACTTCAGTATCTGACTCCAGTATCTAAAACACTAACCCCACCTTCAGTATCTGACTTCAGTACCTGACTCCAGTATCTAAAACACTAACCCCACCTTCAGTATCTGACTTCAGTATCTAAAACACTAACCCCAACTTCAGTATCTGACTCCAGTATCTAAAACACTAGCCCCAACTTCAGTATCTGACTCCAGTATCTAAAACACTAACCCCACCTTCAGTATCTGACTTCAGTATCTGACTCCAGTATCTAAGACACTAACCCCAACTTCAGTATCTGACTTCAGTATCTGACTCCAGTATCTAAGACACTAACCCTAACTTCAGTATCTGGCTTCAGTATCTGACTCCAGTATCTGACTCCAGTATCTAAGACATTAACCCCAACTTCAGTATCTGACTCCAGTATCTAAGACACTAACCCCACCTTCAGTATCTGACTCCAGTATCTAAAACACTAGCTCCAACTTCAAGATCTGATTTCAGTATCTAAAACACTAGCCCCAACTTCAAGATCTGACTTCAGTATCTAAAACACTAACCCCACCTTCAGTATCTGACTTCAGTATCTGACTCCAGTATCTAAAACACTAACCCCAACTTCAGTACCTGACTCCAGTATCTAAAACACTAACCCCAACTTCAAGATCTGACTCCAGTATCTAAAACACTAACCCCAACTTCAATATCTGACTCCAGAATCTAAGACACTAATCCTAACATCAGTATCTGACTCCAGTATCTAAGACACTAACCCTAACATCAGTATGTGACTTCAGTATCTGACTCCAGTATCTAAGTCACTAACCCCAACTTCAGTATCTGACTTCAGTATCTGACTCCAGTATCTGACTTCAGTATCTAAAACACTAACCCATTTAAGTCATTTACATTTACATTTACATTTAAGTCATTTAGCAGACGCTCTTATCCAGAGCGACTTACAAATTTGACATCCAGATACATTCAGGTTTGAAAATTATTGCCACCCGTGATAATGATGAGCAAAAACTACTATATCAAGTGAATAATACAAATACTGAGCTATATTGTCTGCAAAAACAATGGGAAAATTATATTGTTTTACGACAATTGCTCAGAGAAAGAGATTTTGTTGAAACTAAAAAAGATGAGGGTCAAAGTTATTGGCACCCCTCTGTTCAATACTCCAGCACCCTCCCCTTGCGAGGATAAAAGCACTGAGCCTTTTTCCTAAATGTTTTATGAGATTGGAGAACACATTGGGAGGGATCTTAGACCATTGCTCCATACAGAATCTTTCCAGATCCTTGATGTCGTCTGTACTTATGGACTGCCCCATTCAATTCAAACCACAGGTTTTCAATGGGGTTTAAGTCCGGAGACTGTGATGACCCTTGCAAAATGTACAGACGAAGGACATTACATTTAACATTTAAGTCATTTAGCAGACGCTCTTATCCAGAGCGACTTACAAATTGGTGCATTCACCTTATGACATCCAGTGGAACAGTCACTTTACAATAGTGCATCTAAATCTTAAACGGTTGAGGTTGAGGGAACGTTAGTCCCTCAACCTGCTACAAGATGAAGTGGCCCAGCCAGAGGAATCCCCGAGCTGACAAGGTAAAAATCTGTCGTTCTGCCCGTGAACAAGGCAGTTAACCCACTGTTCCTATGCCATCATTGTAAATAAGAATTTGCTCTTCACTGACCTATTTAAACAAAGGTTAAAAAAAAAAAGTTTTAATGAATTTAAAAAACCTGCAGCAGAAAGGTACGATTTCTACATTTCTACGTTTCTGTATCTAATGTTGCTAGATCTTCTGTCTGGTTGGTGCTTATTGAATCTGTAGGCTAATAAAGAGCTGCAATTACTGTAATTAGTATTTGATTCTTTGCATAGCTATTTCTTACACATTCAATACAACAATATCCGGTTACACTTCACACAAGTCTGATATTGTGTGTGGGGGGGTTCAGAATGTGCATGGGAAATGAACAGATCATAATGAAGATCACACAGGTACATCAGCCAATAGAGTAAGTTAATCATACTTTTTATTGATGTGGGTTTATTGAATTATTGAATTCCCAACCTCATTTCCTGCTTACTGAAAGGCAGATGTAGAAAAGGCATAATGGTGAGGATATTACATGAATCGCTACGGCAACTGGCCTACTTTTCTGAATGTATACCTACCACCTTGTGAATGTTGACCTTTAAAAAGGTTTCACAAGGTTGTGGGGCCAGACGGATTACCAGGATGTGTACTCTGAGCATGCACTGACCAACTGGCAAGTGTCTTCACTGACATTTTCAACCTCTCCCTGTCTGAGTCTGTGATACCAACATGTTTCAAGCAGCCCAACATAGTCTCTGTGCCCAAGAACACTAAGGTAACGTGCCAAAATGAATACCGACCCGATGCACTCAGGTCTGTAGCCATGAAGTGCTTTGAAAGGCTGTTCATGGCTCACATCAACACCATTATCCCAGAAACCCTAGACCCACTCCAATTTGCATTCTGCCCCAACAGATCCACAGCTGTTGCAATCTCTATTGCACTCCACACTGCCCGTTCACACCTGGACAAAAGGAACACCTATGTGAGAATGTTATTCATTGACTACAGTTCAGTGTTGAACACCATAGTGCCCTCAAAGCTCAACACTAAACTAAGGACCCTGGGACTAAACACCTCCCTCTGCAACTGGATCCTGGACTTCCTGATGGGCCGCCCCCAGGTGGTAAGGGTAGGTAACAACACATCCGCCACGCTGATCCTCAACACGGGGGCCCCCGGTGGTGTGTGCTCAGTGCCCTCCTGTACTCCCTGTTGACCCACAACTGCATGGGCAAACATGACTCCAACACCATCATCAAGTTTGCAGATGACACAACAGTGGTAGGCCTGATCACCAGCAATGATGAGACAGGGAGGAGGTCAGAGACCTGATCACCAGCAACGATGAGACAGGGAGGAGGTCAGAGACCTGATCACCAGCAACGATGAGACAAGGAGGAGGTCAGAGACCTGATCACCAGCAACGATGAGACAGGAGGAGGTCAGAAACCTGATCACCAGCAACGATGAGACAGGGAGGAGGTCAGAAACCTGATCACCAGCAACGATGAGACAGGGAGGAGGTCAGAGACCTGATCACCAGCAACGATGAGACAGGGAGGAGGTCAGAGACCTGATCACCAGCAACGATGAGACAGCCTACAGGGAGGAGGTCAGTGTGGGTCTAATGTTGGTCAGTGTGGGTCCATAATTATGGGAAACAACCTCTCCCTCAACGATGAGACAGGGAGGAGGTCAGAGACCTGGCCTGGTGGTGCTAGAATAACAACCTCTCCCTCAACGATGAGACAAGGAGGAGGTCAGAGACCTGGCCTGGTGGTGCTAGAATAACAACCTCTCCCTCAACGATGAGACAGGGAGGAGGTCAGAGACCTGGCCTGGTGGTGCTAGAATAAGGTCAGAGACCTCTCACCAGCAACGATGAGACAGGGAGGAGGTCAGAGACCTGGCCAGGTGGTGCTAGAATAACAACCTATCCCTCAACGATGAGACAAGGAGGAGGTCAGAGACCTGGCCTGGTGGTGCTAGAATAACAACCTCTCCCTCAACGATGAGACAAGGAGGGGTCAGAGACCTGGCCTGGTGGTGCTAGAATAACAACCTCTCCCTCAACGTAACTTAGACTAAGGAGATGATTGTGGACTACAGGAAAAGGAGGACCGAGCACGGCCCCATTCTCATTGACGGGGCTCTGATGTGCCATTGGAACACAGGAGTGATGGTTGCTGATCATGGGCCTCTGTACGCCTATGTAGATTTTCCATAAAAAATCTGCCGTTTCCAGCTACAAAAGTCATTTACAACATTAACAATGTCTACACTGTATTTCTGATTAATTTTATGGTATTTTAATGGACAAAAAATGTGCTTTTCTTTAAAAAACAAGAACATTTCTAAGTGACCCAAAAAGTTTGAACGGTAGTGTACATATTAACACAACTAACCGGTGCCCCCGCACATTGACTCTGTACCCCCTGTATATAGCTTCATTACTAACCGGTGCCCCGCACATTGACTCTGTACCAGTACCCCCTGTATATAGTCTCATTACTAACCGGTGCCCCGCACATTGACTCTGTACCGGTAGCCCCTGTATATAGTCTCATTACTAACTGATACCCCTTGTATATAGTCTCATTGCTAACCGGTGCCCCCACACATTGACTCTGTACTGGTACCCCCTGTATATGTCCTCCACATTGACTCTGTACCGGTGCCCCCTGTATATAGCCTCCACATTGACTCTGTACTGGTACCCCCTGTATATATCCTCCACATTGACTCTGTACCGTAACACCCTGTATATAGCCTCAACATTGACTCTGTACCGTAACACCCTGTATATAGCCTCCACATTGACTCTGTACTGTAACACCCTGTATATAGCCTCCACATTGACTCTGTACTGGTACTCCCTGTATATAGTCTCCACATTGACTCTGTACCATAACACCCTGTATATAGCCTCCACATTGACTCTGTACTGGTACTCCCTGTATATAGCCTCCACATTGACTCTGTACTGGTACCCCCTGTATATAGCCTCCACATTGACTCTGTACCGTAACACCCTGTATATAGCCTCCACATTGACTCTGTACTGGTACTCCCTGTATATAGCCTCCACATTGACTCTGTACCATAACACCCTGTATATAGCCTCCACATTGACTCTGTACCATAACACCCTGTATATAGTCTCCACATTGACTCTGTACTGGTACTCCCTGTATATAGTCTCCACATTGACTCTGTACCATAACACCCTGTATATAGCAACTCCACATTGACTCTGTACTGGTACTCCTGTATATAGCCTCAAACATTGACTCTGTACTGGTACTCCCTGTATATAGCCTCCACATTGACTCTGTACTGGTACTCCCTGTATATAGCCTCCACATTGACACTGTACCATAACACCCTGTAAATAGCCTCCACATTGACTCTGTACCATAACACCCTGTATATAGCCTCCACATTGACTCTGTACTGGTACCCCCTGTATATAGCCTCCACATTGACTCTGATGAAGGAAACCAGTAACACCCTGTATATAGCCTCCACATTGACTCTGTACTGGTACTCCCTGTATATAGCCTCCACATTGACTTTGTACCATAACACCCTGTATATAGCCTCCACATTGACTCTGTACCATAACACCCTGTATATAGTCTCCACATTGACTCTGTACTGGTACTCCCTGTATATAGTCTCCACATTGACTCTGTACCATAACACCCTGTATATAGTCTCCACATTGACTCTGTACCGGTACCCCTGTATATAGCCTCCACATTGACTCTGTACTGGTACCCCCTGTATATAGCCTCCACATTGACTCTGTACTGGTACTCCCTGTATATAGTCTCCACATTGACTCTGTACCATAACACCCTGTATATAGTCTCCACATTGACTCTGTACTGGTACTCCCTGTATATAGTCTCCACATTGACTCTGTACCATAACACCCTGTATATAGCCTCCACATTGACTCTGTACTGGTACTCCTGTATATAGTCTCCACATTGACTCTGTACCATAACACCCTGTATATAGCCTCCACATTGACTCTGTACCGGTACATTTAAACGTGACTTTGCAGGCCCCTGTATATATCCTCCACATTGACTCTGTACCGGTACCCCTGTATATATCCTCCACATTGACTCTGTACCGTGCCAACACCCTGTATATAGCCTCCACATTGACTCTGTACCGGTCCCCAGCCGCGCCCTCCCCCTGTACGGACATATATCCTCCACATTGACTGCTGTACATGTAGACACCCTGTATATAGCCTCAACATTGACTCTGTACCGTAACACCCTGTATATAGCCTCCACATTGACTCTGTACCGTAACACCCTGTACATAGTCTCCACATTGACTCTGTACTGGTCCCCTGCATATAGCCTCCACATTGACTCTGTACTGGTACCCCCTGTATATAGCCTCCACATTGACTCTGTACCATAACACCCTGTATATAGCCTCCACATTGACTCTGTACCATAACACCCTGTATATAGTCTCCACATTGACTCTGTACCATAACACCCTGTGATATAGCCTCCACATTGACTCTGTACCATAACACCCTGTATATAGCCTCCACATTGACTCTGTACCATAACACCCACAGGTACCAAACAACACCCTATATAGTCTCCACATTGACTCTGTACCATAACACCCTGTATATAGCCTCCACATTGACTCTGTACCGTAACACCCTGTATATAGCCTCCACATTGACTCTGTACCATAACACCCTGTATATAGCCTCCACATTGACTCTGTACCGTAACACCCTGTATATAGCCTCCACATTGACTCTGTCACCATAACACCCTGTATATAGCCTCCACATTGACTCTGTACTGGTACTCCCTGTATATAGCCTCCACATTGACTCTGTACCGTAACACCCTGTATATAGGCCTAAAGACATTGACTCTGTACTGGTACTCCCTGTATATAGCCTCCACATTGACTCTGGACCGTAACACCCTGCATATAGCCTCCACATTGACTCTGTACCATAACACCCTGTATATAGCCTCCACATTGACTCTGTACTGGTACTCCCTGTAAATATAGCCTCCACATTGACTCTGTACCGTAACACCCTGTATATAGCCTCCACATTGACTCTGTATGTGTACCAAACTCACTGTACCATAACACCCTGTATATAGCCTCCACTTTAATTGACTCTGTACCATAACACCCTGTATATAGCCTCCACATTGACTCTGTACTGGTACTCCCATTATATAGCCTCCACATTGACTCTGTACCGTATAAGACCCTGTTATATTGACTCTGATTACTGGTATCACCTGTATATAGCCTCCACATTGACTCTGTACCGTAACACCCTGTATATAGCCTCCACATTGACTCTGTACCGTAACACCCTGTATATAGCCTCCACATTGACTCTGTACTGGTACTCCCTGTATATAGTCTCCACATTGACTCTGTACCATAACACCCTGTATATAGCCTCCACATTGACTCTGTACTGGTACTCCCTGTATATAGCCTCCACATTGACTCTGTACTGGTACCCCCTGTATATAGCCTCCACATTGACTCTGTACCGTAACACCCTGTATATAGCCTCCACATTGACTCTGTACTGGTACTCCCTGTATATAGCCTCCACATTGACTCTGTACCATAACACCCTGTATATAGCCTCCACATTGACTCTGTACCATAACACCCTGTATATAGTCTCCACATTGACTCTGTACTGGTACTCCCTGTATATAGTCTCCACATTGACTCTGTACCATAACACCCTGTATATAGCCTCCACATTGACTCTGTACTGGTACTCCCTGTATATAGCCTCCACATTGACTCTGTACTGGTACTCCCTGTATATAGCCTCCACATTGACTCTGTACTGGTACTCCCTGTATATAGCCTCCACATTGACACTGTACCATAACACCCTGTAAATAGCCTCCACATTGACTCTGTACCATAACACCCTGTATATAGCCTCCACATTGACTCTGTACTGGTACCCCCTGTATATAGCCTCCACATTGACTCTGTACCGTAACACCCTGTATATAGCCTCCACATTGACTCTGTACTGGTACTCCCTGTATATAGCCTCCACATTGACTTTGTACCATAACACCCTGTATATAGCCTCCACATTGACTCTGTACCATAACACCCTGTATATAGTCTCCACATTGACTCTGTACTGGTACTCCCTGTATATAGTCTCCACATTGACTCTGTACCATAACACCCTGTATATAGTCTCCACATTGACTCTGTACTGGTACTCCCTGTATATAGTCTCCACATTGACTCTGTACCATAACACCCTGTATATAGTCTCCACATTGACTCTGTACTGGTACTCCCTGTATATAGTCTCCACATTGACTCTGTACCATAACACCCTGTATATAGCCTCCACATTGACTCTGTACTGGTACTCCCTGTATATAGTCTCCACATTGACTCTGTACCATAACACCCTGTATATAGCCTCCACATTGACTCTGTACCGGTACCCCCTGTATATATCCTCCACATTGACTCTGTACCGGTACCCCCTGTATATATCCTCCACATTGACTCTGTACCGGTACCCCCTGTATATATCCTCCACATTGACTCTGTACCGTAACACCCTGTATATAGCCTCCACATTGACTCTGTACCGGTACCCCCTGTATATATCCTCCACATTGACTCTGTACCGTAACACCCTGTATATAGCCTCAACATTGACTCTGTACCGTAACACCCTGTATATAGCCTCCACATTGACTCTGTACCGTAACACCCTGTATATAGTCTCCACATTGACTCTGTACTGGTACCCCCTGTATATAGCCTCCACATTGACTCTGTACTGGTACCCCCTGTATATAGCCTCCACATTGACTCTGTACCATAACACCCTGTATATAGCCTCCACATTGACTCTGTACCATAACACCCTGTATATAGTCTCCACATTGACTCTGTACCATAACACCCTGTATATAGCCTCCACATTGACTCTGTACCATAACACCCTGTATATAGCCTCCACATTGACTCTGTACCATAACACCCTGTATATAGTCTCCACATTGACTCTGTACCATAACACCCTGTATATAGCCTCCACATTGACTCTGTACCATAACACCCTGTATATAGCCTCCACATTGACTCTGTACCATAACACCCTGTATATAGCCTCCACATTGACTCTGTACCGTAACACCCTGTATATAGCCTCCACATTGACTCTGTACCATAACACCCTGTATATAGCCTCCACATTGACTCTGTACTGGTACTCCCTGTATATAGCCTCCACATTGACTCTGTACCGTAACACCCTGTATATACTCCACATTGACTCTGTACTGGTACTCCCTGTATATAGCCTCCACATTGACTCTGTACCGTAACACCCTGCATATAGCCTCCACATTGACTCTGTACCATAACACCCTGTATATAGCCTCCACATTGACTCTGTACTGGTACTCCCTGTATATAGCCTCCACATTGACTCTGTACCGTAACACCCTGTATATAGCCTCCACATTGACTCTGTACCATAACACCCTGTATATAGCCTCCACATTGACTCTGTACCATAACACCCTGTATATAGCCTCCACATTGACTCTGTACTGGTACTCCCTGTATATAGCCTCCACATTGACTCTGTACCGTAACACCCTGTATATTGACTCTGTACTGGTACTCCCTGTATATAGCCTCCACATTGACTCTGTACCGTAACACCCTGTATATAGCCTCCACATTGACTCTGTACCGTAACACCCTGTATATAGCCTCCACATTCTGTTTTCTCCCCCTGTTCTCTGCCATTTGTAATTGGTCATCTGTTTTGTTACTAAATAAATAAATGTGTGCAAAGGCATGAGGAGGTAGGCGAATAATTACAATTTTGCAGATTAACACTGGAGTGATAAATGATCAGATGGTCATGTACAGGTAAAGATATTGGTGTGCAAAAGAGCAGAAAAGTAAATAAATAAAAACAGTATGGGGATGAGGTAGGTAAAAATGGGTGGGCTATTTACCGATAGACTATGTACAGCTGCAGCGATCGGTTAGCTGCTCAAATAGCAGAACTGCTCTTAAACGCTAGTAAAACCAAATGCATGCTTTTCAACTGATCGCTGCCTGCACCTGCATGCCCGACTAGCATCACCACACTGGATGGTTCGGACCTTGAATATGTGAACACCTATAAGTACCTAGGTGTCTGGCTAGACTGTAAACTCCCCTTCCAGACCCATATCAAACATCTCCAATCGAAAATCAAATCAAGAATCGGCTTTCTATTCCGCAACAAAGCCTCCTTCACTCACGCTGTCAAGCTTACCCTAGTAAAACTGACTATCCTACCGATCCTCAACTTCGGCGATGTCATTTACAAAATAGCCTCCAACACTCTACTCAGCAAACTGGATGCAGTTTATCACAGTGCCATCTGTTTTGTCACTAAAGCACCTTATACTACTCACCACTGCGACCTGTACGCTTTCGTTGGCTGGCCCTCGCTTCATACTCGTCTCCAAACCCACTGGCTACAGGTCATCTACAAATCTTTGCTAGGTAAAGCCCTGCCTTATCTCAGTTCACTAGTCACCACAGCAGCACGCGCTCCAGCAGGTATATTTCACTGGTCATCCCCAAAGCCAATTCCTCCTAGCCGCCTTTCCTTCCAGTTCTCTGCTGCCAATGACTGTAACGAACTGCAAACATCTCTGAAGCTGGAGACTCTTACCTCCCTCACTACAAGCACCAGTTGTCAGAGCAGCTCAAAGATCATTGCACCTGTACATAGCCCATCTGTAAATAGCCCATCCAACTACCTCATTCCCATACTGTATTTATTTATTTTGCTCCTTTGCACCCCAGTATCTCTACTTGCACATTCATCTTCTGCACATCTACCATTCCAGTGTTTTTATTAATTGTTTTATTTTACCTTTATTTAACCAGGCAAGTCAGTTAAGAACATATTCTTATTTTCAATGACGGCCTGGGAACAGTGGGTTAACTGCCTGTTCAGGGGCAGAACGACAGATTTGTACCTTGTCAGCTCGGGGGTTTGAACTCGCAACCTTCCGGTTACTAGTCCAACGCTCTAACCACTAGGCTATATCGTAATTACCTCGCCACTATGGCCTATTTGATTGCCTTACCTCCCTTATCTTACCTCATTTGCACACACTGTATATTAACTTTTTTTCTACTGTATTATTGACTGTATGTTTGTTTATTCCATGTGTAACTCTGTGTTGTTATATGTGTCGAACTGCTTTGCTTCATCTTGGCCAGGTAGCAGTTGTAAATGAGAACTTGTTCTCAACTGGCCTACCTGGTTAAATAAAGGTGTAACATAATAAAAAATGATGGCTTGGAACTAATCAATAGAATAGCATTCTCAGATAGGTGTTCCTTTTGTCCCGGTGTGAACCGGCAGTGTGGAGTGCAATAGAGATTGCATCATCTGTGGATCTGTTATGGTGGTATGCAAATTGGAGTGGGTCTAAGGTTTCTGGGATAATGATGTTGATGTGAGCCATGACCAGCCTTTCAAAGCACTTCATGGCTACAGACCTGAGTGCTACAGGTTGGCAGTCATTTTGGCAGGTTACCTTAGTGTTCTTGGGCACAGGGACTATGTTGGTCTGCTTGAAACATGTTGGTTTTAAAGGGAGAGGTTGAAAATGTCAGTGAAGACACTTTCCAGTTGGTCAGCGCATAACTGGATATTGTTGTATTGAATGTGTAAGAAATAGCTATGCAAAGGATCAAATACTAATTACACTAATTGCAGATCTTTCTTAGCCTACACAGTCAATAAGCACCAACCAGACAGAAGATCTAGCGAAGGTAGATACAGAAAGTAATGTAGAAATCATCGCCAGGCAATCTCTTTCTGCAGCAGGTACCTCTGGTCGGGCCACTTCATCTTGTAGCAGATTGAGGGACTAACGTTAACTTGCTTCCACTAGCTAGCTACTACTAGCTAGCATGAGATACTAACTTACTTCCACTAGCTAGCATGACTATAGCCAGTAGCCATGTAGGGCTAGCTAACTAGTCAGTTAGCCAGCTTGCTAGCTAGTCAGCAATAACTTTAGCCGGCTAATGCTAGCTAGGCAGGTAGTGCAAGCCAACTTTGTTCAGTTGTTTTTGAGTTTATTCTATTGCCACTCAAACTTCATGATAAGTTAAACATCTTAGCTAACATTACTATTTTTATCTTTCTGTCACTTAAATGTCTAATCCTTTCTCTGTGCTGCAGACACTGCAGCTCAATCTAGACCGTAAACATATCTGCAATGCTTCATGAATATTATATCAGGGATTGTGTACTTTCAGGTATGAACAAAATAAAATAAAATCATTTTTAATGATACATTTTGTCATTATTATTTGTTACCCAAGTGGAAATGAATAATTTTATATTTTTTTCTGGTTTAAAACTAAAACATCCAAATTGGGCATTTACTAACAGAAAATAAATAATGACAACATTGCTCAGTGTGGGTCCAACATTGGTCAGTGTGGGTCCAACGTTGGTCAGTGTGGGTCTAACGTTGGTCAGTGTGGGTCCAACGTTGGTCAGTGTGCTTCTAACGTTGGTCAGTGTGGGTCTAACGTTGGTCAGTGTGGGTCTAACGTTGGTCAGTGTGGGTCCAACGTTGGTCAGTGTGGGTCTAACGTTGGTCAGTGTGGGTCCAACGTTGGTCAGTGTTGGTCAGTGTGGGTCTAACGTTGGTCAGTGTGGGTCTAACGTTGGTCAGTGTGGGTCTAACGTTGGTCAGTGTGGGTCAACGTTGGTCAGTGTGGGTCCAACGTTGGTCAGTGTGGGTCCTAACGTTGGTCAGTGTGGGTCTAACGTTGGTCAGTGTGGGTCCAACGTTGGTCAGTGTGGGTCTAACGTTGGTCAGTGTGGGTCCAACGTTGGTCAGTGTGGGTCCAACGTTGGTCAGTGTGGGTCTCCAACGTTGGTCAGTGTGGGTCTAACGTTGGTCAGTGTGGGTCCAACGTTGGTCAGTGTGGGTCTAACGTTGGTCAGTGTGGGTCCAACGTTGGTCAGTGTGGGTCTAACGTTGGTCAGTGTGGGTCCAACGTTGGTCAGTGTGGGTCTAACGTTGGTCAGTGTGGGTCCAACGTTGGTCAGTGTGGGTCCAACGTTGGTCAGTGTGGGTCCAACGTTGGTCAGTGTGGGTCTAACGTTGGTCAGTGTGGGTCTAACGTTGGTCAGTGTGGGTCTAACGTTGGTCAGTGTGGGTCTAACGTTGGTCAGTGTGGGTCTAACGTTGGTCAGTGTGGGTCTAACGTTGGTCAGTGTGGGTCTAACGTTGGTCAGTGTGGGTCTAACGTTGGTCAGTGTGGGTCACGTTGGTCAGTGTGGGTCCAACGTTGGTCAGTGTGGGTCCAACGTTGGTCAGTGTGGGTCCAACGTTGGTCAGTGTGGGTCTAACGTTGGTCAGTGTGGGTCTAACGTTGGTCAGTGTGGGTCTAACGTTGGTCAGTGTGGGTCCAACGTTGGTCAGTGTGGGTCTAATGTTGGTCAGTGTGGGTCCAACGTTGGTCAGTGTGGGTCTAACGTTGGTCAGTGTGGGTCCAACGTTGGTCAGTGTGGGTCTAACGTTGGTCAGTGTGGGTCCAACGTTGGTCAGTGTGGGTCTAACGTTGGTCAGTGTGGGTCTAACGTTGGTCAGTGTCAGTGTGGGTCTAACGTTGGTCAGTGTGGGTCTAACGTTGGGTCAGTGTGGGTCTAACGTTGGTCAGTGTGGGTCCAACGTTGGTCAGTGTGGGTCTAACGTTGGTCAGTGTGGGTCCAACGTTGGTCAGTGTGGGTCTAACGTTGGTCAGTGTGGGTCCAACGTTGGTCAGTGTGGGTCCAACGTTGGTCAGTGTGGGTCCAACGTTGGTCAGTGTGGGTCTAACGTTGGTCAGTGTGGGTCCAACGTTGGTCAGTGTGGGTCCAACGTTGGTCAGTGTGGGTCCAACGTTGGTCAGTGTGGGTCCAACGTTGGTCAGTGTGGGTCCAACGTTGCTCAGTGTGGGTCTAATGTTGGTCAGTGTGGGTCCAACGTTGGTCAGTGTGGGTCTAACGTTGGTGTGGGTCTAATGTTGGTCAGTGTGGGTCCAACGTTGGTCAGTGTGGGTCTAACGTTGGTCAGTGTGGGTCTAACGTTGGTCAGTGTGGGTCTAACGTTGGTCAGTGTGGGTCAACGTTGGTCAGTGTGGGTCCAACGTTGGTCAGTGTGGGTCTAACGTTGGTCAGTGTGGGTCCAACGTTGGTCAGTGTGGGTCTAACGTTGGTCAGTGTGGGTCCAACATTGGTCAGTGTGGGTCTAACGTTGGTCAGTGTGGGTCCAACATTGGTCAGTGTGGGTCTAACGTTGTTGGTCAGTGTGGGTCCACGCTGGTTGGTCAACGTTGGGTCCAACGTTGGTCAGTGTGGGTCCAACGTTGGTCAGTGTGGGTCCAACGTTGGTCAGTGTGGGTCCAACGTTGGTCAGTGTGGGTCTAACGTTGGTCAGTGTGGTTGGTCAGTGTGGGTCTAACGTTGGTCAGTGTGGGTCTAACGTTGGTGGTCACGTTGGTGTGGGTCTAACGTTGGTCAGTGTGGGTCTAACGTTGGTCAGTGTGGGTCCAACGTTGGTCAGTGTGGGTCTAACGTTGGTCAGTGTGGGTCCAACGTTGGTCAGTGTGGGTCTAACGTTGGTCAGTGTGGGTCCAACGTTGGTCAGTGTGGGTCTAACGTTGGTCAGTGTGGGTCCAACGTTGGTCAGTGTGGGTCTAACGTTGGTCAGTGTGGGTCCAACGTTGGTCAGTGTGGGTCTAACGTTGGTCAGTGTGGGTCCAACGTTGGTCAGTGTGGGTCTAACTTTGGTCAGTGTGGGTCTAACGTTGGTCAGTGTGGGTCTAACGTTGGTCAGTGGGTGGGTCCAACGTTGGTCAGTGTGGGTCTAACGTTGGTCAGTGTGGGTCTAACGTTGGTCAGTGTGGGTCTAACGTTGGTCAGTGTGGGTCTAACGTTGGTCAGTGTGGGTCAACGTTGGTCAGTGTGGGTCCAACGTTGGTCAGTGTGG
Source organism: Oncorhynchus gorbuscha (assembly GCF_021184085.1). Classification (NCBI taxonomy): domain Eukaryota; kingdom Metazoa; phylum Chordata; class Actinopteri; order Salmoniformes; family Salmonidae; genus Oncorhynchus; species Oncorhynchus gorbuscha. The sequence goes on along the minus strand of NC_060185.1, from coordinate 101,765,132 downwards.
GTCCAACGTTGGTCAGTGTGGGTCTCAGTGTGGTTGGTCAGTGTGGGTCTAACGTTGGTCAGTGTGGGTCTAACGTTGGTCAGTGTGGGTCCAACGTTGGTCAGTGTGGGTGTGGGTCTAACGTTGGTCAGTGTGGGTCTAACGTTGGTCAGTGTGGGTCTAACGTTGGTCAGTGGTGGGTCCAACGTTGGTCAGTGTGGGTCTAACGTTGGTCAGTGTGGGTCCAACGTTGGTCAGTGTGGGTCTAACGCTGGTCAGTGTGGGTCTAACGTTGGTCAGTGTGGGTCTAACGTTGGTCAGTGTGGGTCCAACGTTGGTCAGTGTGGGTCAACGTTGGTCAGTGTGGGTCCAACGTTGGTCAGTGTGGGTCTAACGTTGGTCAGTGTGGGTCTAACGTTGGTCAGTGTGGGTCTAACGTTGGTCAGTGTGGGTCTAACGTTGGTCAGTGTGGGGTTGGTCAGTGTAACGTTGGTCAGTGTGGGTCCAACGTTGGTCAGTGTGGGTCTAACGTTGGTCAGTGTGGGTCCAACGTTGCTCAGTGTGGGGCTAATGTTGGTCAGTGTGGGTCCAACGTTGGTCAGTGTGGGTCCAACGTTGGTCAGTGTGGGTCCAACGTTGGTCAGTGTGGGTCCAACGTTGGTCAGTGTGGGTCCAACGTTGGTCAGTGTGGGTCTAACGTTGGTCAGTGTGGGTCCAACGTTGGTCAGTGTGGGTCTAACGTTGGTCAGTGTGGGTCCAACGTTGGTCAGTGTGGGTCTAACGTTGGTCAGTGTGGGTCTAACGTTGGTCAGTGTGGGTCTAACGTTGGTCAGTGTGGGTCCAACGTTGGTCAGTGTGGGTCCAACGTTGGTCAGTGTGGGTCTAACGTTGGTCAGTGTGGGTCCAACGTTGGTCAGTGTGGGTCCAACGTTGGTCAGTGTGGGTCCAACGTTGGTCAGTGTGGGTCTAACGTTGGTCAGTGTGGGTCCAACGTTGGTCAGTGGGTGTTGGTCAGTGTGGGTCCAACGTTGGTCAGTGTGGGTCCAACGTTGGTCAGTGTGGGTCCAACGTTGGTCAGTGTGGGTCTAACGTTGGTCAGTGTGGGTCCAACGTTGGTCAGTGTGGGTCTAACGTTGGTCAGTGTGGGTCTAACGTTGGTCAGTGTGGGTCTAACGTTGGTCAGTGTGGGTCTAACGTTGGTCAGTGTGGGTCTAACGTTGGTCAGTGTGGGTCAACGTTGGTCAGTGTGGGTCCAACGTTGGTTGGTCAGTGTGGGTCTAACGTTGGTCAGTGTGGGTCTAACGTTGGTCAGTGTGGGTCCAACGTTGGTCAGTGTGGGTCTAACGTTGGTCAGTGTGGGTCTAACGTTGGTCAGTGTGGGTCTAACGTTGGTCAGTGTGGGTCTAACGTTGGTCAGTGTGGGTCCAACGTTGGTCAGTGTGGGTCCAACGTTGGTCAGTGTGGGTCTAACGTTGGTCAGTGTGGGTCCAACGTTGGTCAGTGTGGGTCCAACGTTGGTCAGTGTGGGTCCAACGTTGGTCAGTGTGGGTCTAACGTTGGTCAGTGTGGGTCTAACGTTGGTCAGTGTGGGTCTAACGTTGGTCAGTGTGGGTCTAACGTTGGTCAGTGTGGGTCTAACGTTGGTCAGTGTGGGTCTAACGTTGGTCAGTGTGGGTCTAACGTTGGTCAGTGTGGGTCCAACGTTGGTCAGTGTGGGTCTAACGTTGGTCAGTGTGGGTTGGTCAGTGTGGGTCTAACGTTGGTCAGTGTGGGTCAACGTTGGTCAGTGTGGGTCTAACTGGTCAGTTGGTCAGTGTGGGTCCAACGTTGGTCAGTGTGGGTCTAACGTTGGTCAGTGTGGGTCCAACGTTGGTCAGTGTGGGTCTAACGTTGGTCAGTGTGGGTCTAACGTTGGTCAGTGTGGGTCTAACGTTGGTCAGTGTGGGTCCAACGTTGGTCAGTGTGGGTCCAACGTTGGTCAGTGTGGGTCCAACGTTGGTCAGTGTGGGTCTAACGTTGGTCAGTGTGGGTCCAACGTTGGTCAGTGTGGGTCTAACGTTGGTCAGTGTGGGTCCAACGTTGGTCAGTGTGGGTCTAACGTTGGTCAGTGTGGGTCTAACGTTGGTCAGTGTGGGTCTAACGTTGGTCAGTGTGGGTCCAACGTTGGTCAGTGTGGGTCTAACGTTGGTCAGTGTGGGTCCAACGTTGGTCAGTGTGGGTCCAACGTTGCTCAGTGTGGGTCTAACGTTGGTCAGTGTGGGTCCAACGTTGGTCAGTGTGGGTCTAACGTTGGTCAGTGTGGGTCCAACGTTGGTCAGTGTGGGTCTAACGTTGGTCAGTGTGGGTCCAACGTTGGTCAGTGTGGGTCCAACGTTGGTCAGTGTGGGTCCAACGTTGGTCAGTGTGGGTCCAACGTTGGTCAGTGTGGGTCTAACGTTGGTCAGTGTGGGTCTAACGTTGGTCAGTGTGGGTCTAACGTTGGTCAGTGTGGGTCTAACGTTGGTCAGTGTGGGTCTAACGTTGGTCAGTGTGGGTCTAACGTTGGTCAGTGTGGGTCCAACGTTGGTCAGTGTGGGTCTAATGTTGGTCAGTGTGGGTCCAACGTTGGTCAGTGTGGGTCTAACGTTGGTCAGTGTGGGTCCAACGTTGGTCAGTGTGGGTCTAACGTTGGTCAGTGTGGGTCCAACGTTGGTCAGTGTGGGTCTAACGTTGGTCAGTGTGGGTCCAACGTTGGTCAGTGTGGGTCTAACGTTGGTCAGTGTGGGTCCAACGTTGGTCAGTGTGGGTCCAACGTTGGTCAGTGTGGGTCTAACGTTGGTCAGTGTGGGTCTAACGTTGGTCAGTGTGGGTCTAACGTCTGGTCAGTTGGTCCAAGTGTGGGTCTAACGTTGGTCAGTGTGGGTCTAACGTTGGTCAGTGTGGGTCTAACGTTGGTCAGTGTGGGTCTAACGTTGGTCAGTGTGGGTCCAACGTTGGTCAGTGTGGGTCTAACGTTGGTCAGTGTGGGTCCAACGTTGGTCAGTGTGGGTCTAACGTTGGTCAGTGTGGGTCCAACGTTGGTCAGTGTGGGTCTAACGTTGGTCAGTGTGGGTCCAACGCGTTGGTCAGTGTGGGTCTAACGTTGGTCGTTGGTCAACGTGTGGGTCTAACGTTGGTCAGTGTGGGTGTCAGTGTGGGTCTAACGTTGGTCAGTGTGGGTCTAACGTTGGTCAGTGTGGGTCCAACGTTGGTCAGTGTGGGTGTGGGTCTAACGTGGTGGTCAGTGTGGGTCTAACGTTGGTCAGTGTGGGTCTAACGTTGGTCAGTGTGGGTCCAACGTTGGTCAGTGTGGGTCTAACGTGGTGGTCAGTGTGGGTCCAACGTTGGTCAGTGTGGGTCAACGTTGGTCAGTGTGGGTCAACGTTGGTCAGTGTGGGTCTAACGTTGGTCAGTGTGGGTCCAACGTTGGTCAGTGTGGGTCTAACGTTGGTCAGTGTGGGTCCAACGTTGGTCAGTGTGGGTCTAACGTTGGTCAGTGTGGGTCCAACGTTGGTCAGTGTGGGTCTAACGTTGGTCAGTGTGGGTCCAACGTGGTGGTCAACGTTGGTCAGTGTGGGTCCAACGTGGGTGGTCAACGTTGGTGTGGGTCCAACGTTGGTCAGTGTGGGTCCAACGTTGGTCAGTGTGGGTCCAACGTTGGTCAGTGTGGGTCCAACGTTGGTCAGTGGTGGGTCAACGTTGGTCAAGTGTGGGTCAGTGTGGGTCCAACGTTGGTCAGTGTGGGTCCAACGTTGGTCAGTGTGGGTCCAACGTTGGTCAGTGTGGGTCTAACGTTGGTCAGTGTGGGTCTACGTTGGTCAGTGTGGGTGGGTCTAACGTTGGTCAGTGTGGGTCCAACGTTGGTCAGTGTGGGTCTAACGTTGGTCAGTGTGGGTCAACGTTGGTCAGTGTGGGTCCAACGTTGGTCAGTGTGGGTCTAACGTTGGTCAGTGTGGGTCCAACGTTGGTCAGTGTGGGTCTAACGTTGGTCAGTGTGGGTCCAACGTTGGTCAGTGTGGGTCCAACGTTGGTCAGTGTGGGTCCAACGTTGGTTGGTCAGTGTGGGTCCAACGTTGGTCAGTGTGGTCCAACGTTGGTCAGTGTGGGTCCAACGTTGGTCAGTGTGGGTCTAACGTTGGTCAGTGTGGGTCTAACGTTGGTCAGTGTGGGTCTAACGTTGGTCAGTGTGGGTCTAACGTTGGTCAGTGTGGGTCTAACGTTGGTCAGTGTGGGTCCAACGTTGGTCAGTGTGGGTCCAACGTTGGGTCAACGTTGTCAGTGTGGGTCCAACGTTGGTCAGTGTGGGTCCAACGTTGGTCAGTGTGGGTCCAACGTTGGTCAGTGTGGGTCTAACGTTGGTTGGTCTAACGTTGGTCAGTGTGGGTCCAACGTTGGTCAGTGTGGGTCTAACGTTGGTTGGTCGTTGGTGTGGGTCTAACGTTGGTCAGTGTGGGTCTAACGTTGGTCAGTGTGGGTCTAACGTTGGTCAGTGTGGGTCTAACAGTGTGGGTCCAACGTTGGTCAGTGTGGGTCTAACGTTGGTCAGTGTGGGTCAACGTTGGTCAGTGTGGGTCCAACGTTGGTCAGTGTGGGTCCAACGTTGGTCAGTGTGGGTCAACGTTGGTCAGTGTGGGTCTAACGTTGGTCAGTGTGGGTCTAACGTTGGTCAGTGTGGGTCTAACGTTGGTCAGTGTGGGTCTAACGTTGGTCAGTGTGGGTCCAACGTTGGTCAGTGTGGGTCTAACGTTGGTCAGTGTGGGTCCAACGTTGGTCAGTGTGGGTCTAACGTTGGTCAGTGTGGGTCCAACGTTGGTCAGTGTGGGTCCAACGTTGGTCAGTGTGGGTCTAACGTTGGTCAGTGTGGGTCTAACGTTGGTCAGTGTGGGTCTAACGTTGGTCAGTGTGGGTCTAACGTTGGTCAGTGTGGGTCCAACGTTGGTCAGTGTGGGTCCAACGTTGGTCAGTGTGGGTCCAACGTTGGTCAGTGTGGGTCTAACGTTGGTCAGTGTGGGTCTAACGTTGGTCAGTGTGGGTCAGTGTGGGTCCAACGTTGGTCAGTGTGGGTCTAACGTTGGTCAGTGTGGGTCTAACGTTGGTCAGTGTGGGTCTAACGTTGGTCAGTGTGGGTCTAACGTTGGTCAGTGTGGGTCCAACGTTGGTCAGTGTGGGTCTAACGTTGGTCAGTGTGGGTCTAACGTTGGTCAGTGTGGGTCTAACGTTGGTCAGTGTGGGTCCAACGTTGGTCAGTGTGGGTCTAACGTTGGTCAGTGTGGGTCCAACGTTGGTCAGTGTGGGTCTAATGTTGGTCAGTGTGGGTCCAACGTTAGTCAGTGTGGGTCCAACGTTGGTCAGTGGTGGGTCCAACGTTGGTCAGTGTGGGTCCAACGTTGGTCGTTGGTGTGGGTCAACGTTGGTCAGTGTGGGTCTAACGTTGGTCAGTGTGGGTCTAACGTTGGTCAGTGTGGGTCTAACGTTGGTCAGTGTGGGTCTAACGTTGGTCAGTGTGGGTCCAACGTTGGTCAGTGTGGGTCCAACGTTGGTCAGTGTGGGTCTAACGTTGGTCAGTGTGGGTCAACGTTGGTCAGTGTGGGTCTAACGTTGGTCAGTGTGGGTCCAACGTTGGTCAGTGTGGGTCCAGTGTGGGTCCAACGTTGGTCAGTGTGGGTCCAACGTTGGTCAGTGTGGGTCCAACGTTGGTCAGTGTGGGTCCAACGTTGGTCAGTGTGGGTCTAACGTTGGTCAGTGTGGGTCCAACGTTGGTCAGTGTGGGTCTAACGTTGGTCAGTGTGGGTCTAACGTTGGTCAGTGTGGGTCCAACGTTGGTCAGTGTGGGTCCAACGTTGGTCAGTGTGGGTCTAACGTTGGTCAGTGTGGGTCTAACGTTGGTCAGTGTGGGTCTAACGTTGGTCAGTGTGGGTCTAACGTTGGTCAGTGTGGGTCTAACGTTGGTCAGTGTGGGTCCAACGTTGGTCAGTGTGGGTCCAACGTTGGTCAGTGTGGGTCTAACGTTGGTCAGTGTGGGTCTAACGTTGGTCAGTGTGGGTCAGTGTGGGTCCAACGTTGGTCAGTGTGCTTCTAACGTTGGTCAGTGTGGGTCTAACGTTGGTCAGTGTGGGTCCAACGTTGGTCAGTGTGGGTCCAACGTTGGTCAGTGTGGGTCTAACGTTGGTCTGAGTGGGTCTAACGTTGGTCAGTGTGGGTCCAACGTTGGTCAGTGTGGGTCCAACGTTGGTCAGTGTGGGTCTAACGTTGGTCAGTGTGGGTCCAACGTTGGTCAGTGTGGGTCTAACGTTGGTCAGTGTGGGTCCAACGTTGGTCAGTGTGGGTCCAACGTTGGTCAGTGTGGGTCCAACGTTGGTCAGTGTGGGTCTAACTTTGGTCAGTGTGGGTCTAACGTTGGTCAGTGTGGGTCTAACGTTGGTCAGTGTGGGTCTAACGTTGGTCAGTGTGGGTCTAACGTTGGTCAGTGTGGGTCTAATGTTGGTCAGTGTGGGTCCAACGTTGGTCAGTGTGGGTCCAACGTTGGTCAGTGTGGGTCTAACGTTGGTCAGTGTGGGTCTAACGTTGGTCAGTGTGGGTCTAACGTTGGTCAGTGTGGGTCCAACGTTGGTCAGTGTGGGTCAACGTTGGTCAGTGTGGGTCCAACGTTGGTCAGTGTGGGTCCAACGTTGGTCAGTGGTCAGTGTGGGTCCAACGTTGGTCAGTGTGGGTCCAACGTTGGTCAGTGTGGGTCTAACGTTGGTCAGTGTGGGTCTAACGTTGGTCAGTGTGGGTCTAACGTTGGTCAGTGTGGGTCTAACGTTGGTCAGTGTGGGTCTAACGTTGGTCAGTGTGGGTCCAACGTTGGTCAGTGTGGGTCCAACGTTGGTCAGTGTGGGTCTAACGTTGGTCAGTGTGGGTCTAACGTTGGTCAGTGTGGGTCAGTGTGGGTCTAACGTTGGTCAGTGTGGGTCTAACGTTGGTCAGTGTGGGTCCAACGTTGGTCAGTGTGGGTCCAACGTTGGTCAGTGTGGGTCCAACGTTGGTCAGTGTGGGTCCAACGTTGGTCAGTGTGGGTCCAACGTTGGTCAGTGTGGGTCCAACGTTGGTCAGTGTGGGTCCAACGTTGGTCAGTGTGGGTCCAACGTTGGTCAGTGTGGGTCCAACGTTGGTCAGTGTGGGTCCAACGTTGGTCAGTGTGGGTCCAACGTTGGTCAGTGTGGGTCCAACGTTGGTCAGTGTGGGTCCAACGTTGGTCAGTGTGGGTCCAACGTTGGTCAGTGTGGGTCCAACGTTGGTCAGTGTGGGTCTAACGTTGGTCAGTGTGGGTCTAACGTTGGTCAGTGTGGGTCTAACGTTGGTCAGTGTGGGTCCAACGTTGGTCAACGTTGGTCAGTGTGGGTCTAACGTTGGTCAGTGTGGGTCTAACGTTGGTCAGTGTGGGTCTAACGTTGGTCAGTGTGGGTCCAACGTTGGTCAGTGTGGGTCCAACGTTGGTCAGTGTGGGTGTGGGGTGTGGGTCCAACGTTGGTCAGTGTGGGTCCAACGTTGGTCAACGTTGGTCGTTGGTGTGGGTCTAACGTTGGTCAGTGTGGGTCCAACGTTGGTCAGTGTGGGTCTAACGTTGGTCAGTGTGGGTCTAACGTTGGTCAGTGTGGGTCCAACGTTGGTCAGTGTGGGTCCAACGTTGGTCAGTGTGGGTCCAACGCGTTGGTCAGTGTGGGTCCAACGTTGGTCAGTGTGGGTCTAACGTTGGTCAGTGTGGGTCTAACGTTGGTCAGTGTGGGTCAACGTTGGTCAGTGTGGGTCTAACGTTGGTCAGTGTGGGTCAACGTTGGTCAGTGTGGGTCCAACGTTGGTCAGTGTGGGTCCAACGTTGGTCAGTGTGGGTCTAACGTTGGTCAGTGTGGGTCTAACGTTGGTCAGTGTGGGTCTAACGTTGGTCAGTGTGGGTCTAACGTTGGTCAGTGTGGGTCTAACGTTGGTCAGTGTGGGTCCAACGTTGGTCAGTGTGGGTCCAACGTTGGTCAGTGTGGGTCCAACGTTGGTCAGTGTGGGTCTAACGTTGGTCAGTGTGGGTCCAACGTTGGTCAGTGTGGGTCCAACGTTGGTCAGTGTGGGTCTAACGTTGGTCAGTGTGGGTCTAACGTTGGTCAGTGTGGGTCTAACGTTGGTCAGTGTGGGTCCAACGTTGGTCAGTGTGGGTCCAACGTTGGTCAGTGTGGGTCCAACGTTGGTCAGTGTGGGTCAACGTTGGTCAGTGTGGGTCTAACGTTGGTCAGTGTGGGTCTAACGTGGTCAGTGTGGGTCAGTGTGGGTCCAACTGGTCAGTGTGGGTCCAACGTTGGTCAGTGTGGGTCCAACGTTGGTCAGTGTGGGTCCAACGTTGGTCAGTGTGGGTCCAACGTTGGTCAGTGTGGGTCCAACGTTGGTCAGTGTGGGTGTGGGTCTAACGTTGGTCAGTGTGGGTCTAACGTTGGTCAGTGTGGGTCTAACGTTGGTCAGTGTGGGTCCAACGTTGGTCAGTGTGGGTCCAACGTTGGTCAGTGTGGGTCCAACGTTGGTCAGTGTGGGTCCAACGTTGGTCAGTGTGGGTCTAACGTTGGTCAGTGTGGGTCTAACGTTGGTCAGTGTGGGTCTAACGTTGGTCAGTGTGGGTCTAACGTTGGTCAGTGTGGGTCTAACGTTGGTCAGTGTGGGTCTAACGTTGGTCACGTTGTGTGGGTCTAACGTTGGTCAGTGTGGGTCTAACGTTGGTCAGTGTGGGTCTAACGTTGGTCAGTGTGGGTCCAACGTTGGTCAGTGTGGGTCCAACGTTGGTCAGTGTGGGTCCAACGTCAGTTGGTCAGTGTGGGTCTAACGTTGGTCAGTGTGGGTCTAACGTTGGTCAGTGTGGGTCTAACGTTGGTCAGTGTGGGTCCAACGTTGGTCAGTGTGGGTCCAACGTTGGTCAGTGTGGGTCCAACGTTGGTCAGTGTGGGTCTAACGTTGGTCAGTGTGGGTCCAACGTTGGTCACGTGTGGGTCCAACGTTGGTCAGTGTGGGTCTAACGTTGGTCAGTGTGGGTCCAACGTTGGTCAGTGTGGGTCCAACGTTGGTCAGTGTGGGTCCAACGTTGGTCAGTGTGGGTCCAACGTTGGTCAGTGTGGGTCCAACGTTGGTCAGTGTGGGTCCAACGTTGGTCAGTGTGGGTCCAACGTTGGTCAGTGTGGGTCTAACGTTGGTCAGTGTGGGTCTAACGTTGGTCAGTGTGGGTCTAACGTTGGTCAGTGTGGGTCTAACGTTGGTCAGTGTGGGTCCAACGTTGGTCAGTGTGGGTCCAACGTTGGTCAGTGTGGGTCCAACGTTGGTCAGTGTGGGTCTAACGTTGGTCAGTGTGGGTCTAACGTTGGTCAGTGTGGGTCTAACGTTGGTCAGGTGGGTCCAACGTGGTCAGTGTGGGTCTAACGTTGGTCAGTGTGGGTCCAACGTTGGTCAGTGTGGGTCCAACGTTGGTCAGTGTGGGTCCAACGTTGGTCAGTGTGGGTCTAACGTTGGTCAGTGTGGGTCGTTGGTGTGGGTCCAACGTTGGTCAGTGTGGGTCCAACGTTGGTCAGTGTGGGTCCAACGTTGGTCAGTGTGGGTCCAACGTTGGTCAGTGTGGGTCTAACTTTGGTCAGTGTGGGTCTAACGTTGGTCAGTGTGGGTCTAACGTTGGTCAGTGTGGGTCTAACGTTGGTCAGTGTGGGTCTAACGTTGGTCAGTGGGTGGGTCTAACGTTGGTCAGTGTGGGTCCAACGTTGGTCAGTGTGGGTCTAACGTTGGTCAGTGTGGGTCTAACGTTGGTCAGTGTGGGTCCAACGTTGGTCAGTGTGGGTCTAACGTTGGTCAGTGTGGGTCTAACGTTGGTCAGTGTGGGTCCAACGTTGGTCAGTGTGGGTCCAACGTTGGTCAGTGTGGGTCTAACGTTGGTCAGTGTGGGTCTAACGTTGGTCAGTGTGGGTCCAACGTTGGTCAGTGTGGGTCCAACGTTGGTCAGTGTGGGTCTAACGTTGGTCAGTGTGGGTCCAACGTTGCTCAGTGTGGGTCTAATGTTGGTCAGTGTGGGTCAACGTTGGTCAGTGTGGTCTAAGTTGGTCAGTGTGGGTCTAACGTTGGTCAGTGTGGGTCTAACGTTGGTCAGTGTGGGTCTAACGTTGGTCAGTGTGGGTCTAACGTTGGTCAGTGTGGGTCTAACGTTGGTCAGTGTGGGTCTAACGTTGGTCAGTGTGGGTCAACGTTGGTCAGTGTGGGTGTGTGGTCACGTGGGGTCTAACGTTGGTCAGTGTGGGTCTAACGTTGGTCAGTGTGGGTCCAACGTTGGTCAGTGTGGGTCTAACGTTGGTCAGTGTGGGTCCAACGTTGGTCAGTGTGGGTCCAACGTTGGTCAGTGTGGGTCTAACGTTGGTCCAACGTTGGTCAGTGTGGGTCCAACGTTGGTCAGTGTGGGGGTCCAACGTTGGTCAGTGTGGGTCCAACGTTGGTCAGTGTGGGTCTAACGTTGGTCAGTGTGGGTCTAACTTTGGTCAGTGTGTCTACTTTGGTCAGTGTGGGTCTAACGTTGGTCAGTGTGGGTCTAACGTTGGTCAGTGTGGGTCCAACGTTGGTCAGTGTGGGTCCAACGTTGGTCAGTGTGGGTCTAACTTTGGTCAGTGTGGGTCTAACGTTGGTCAGTGTGGGTCTAACGTTGGTCAGTGTGGGTCTAACGTTGGTCAGTGTGGGTCTAACGTTGGTCAGTGTGGGTCTAACGTTGGTCAGTGTGGGTCAACGTTGGTCAGTGTGGGTCCAACGTTGGTCAGTGTGGGTCCAACGTTGGTCAGTGTGGGTCCAACGTTGGTCAGTGTGGGTCCAACGTTGGTCAGTGTGGGTCCAACGTTGGTCAGTGTGGGTCTAACGTTGGTCAGTGTGGGTCCAACGTTGGTCAGTGTGGGTCCAACGTTGGTTAACGTTGGTCAACGTTGGTCAGTGTGGGTCCAACGTTGGTCAGTGTGGGTCCAACGTTGGTCAGTGTGGGTCTAACGTTGGTCAGTGTGGGTCTAACGTTGGTCAGTGTGGGTCCAACGTTGGTCAGTGTGGGTCAACGTTGGTCAGTGTGGGTCTAACGTTGGTCAGTGTGGGTCCAACGTTGGTCAGTGTGGGTCCAACGTTGGTCAGTGTGGGTCCAACGTTGGTCAGTGTGGGTCCAACAACGTTGGTCAGTGTGGGTCCAACGTTGGTCAGTGTGGGTCCAACGTTGGTCAGTGTGGGTCCAACGTTGGTCAGTGTGGGTCTAACGTTGGTCAGTGTGGGTCTAACGTTGGTCAGTGTGGGTCTAACGTTGGTCAGTGTGGGTCCAACGTTGGTCAGTGTGGGTCTAACGTTGGTCAGTGTGGGTCCAACGTTGGTCAGTGTGGGTCTAACGTTGGTCAGTGTGGGTCTAACGTTGGTCAGTGTGGGTCTAACGTTGGTCAGTGTGGGTCCAACGTTGGTCAGTGTGGGTCCAACGTTGGTCAGTGTGTGGGTCCAACGTTGGTCAGTGTGGGTCAACGTTGGTCAGTGTGGGTCTAACGTTGGTCAGTGTGGGTCAACGTTGGTCAGTGTGGGTCTAACGTTTGGTCAGTGTGGGTCCAACGTTGGTCAGTGTGGGTCCAACGTTGGTCAGTGTGGGTCCAACGTTGGTCAGTGTGGGTCTAACGTTGGTCAGTGTGGGTCTAACGTTGGTCAGTGTGGGTCTAACGTTGGTCAGTGTGGGTCTAACGTTGGTCAGTGTGGGTCTAACGTTGGTCAGTGTGGGTCCAACGTTGGTCAGTGTGGGTCTAACGTTGGTCAGTGTGGGTCTAACGTTGGTCAGTGTGGGTCAACGTTGGTCAGTGTGGGTCTAACGTTGGTCAGTGTGGGTCTAACGTTGGTCAGTCCAACGTTGGGTCCAACGTTGGTCAGTGTGGGTCCAACGTTGGTCAGTGTGGGTCCAACGTTGGTCAGTGTGGGTCTAACGTTGGTCAGTGTGGGTCTAACGTTGGTCAGTGTGGGTCCAACGTTGGTCAGTGTGGGTCCAACGTTGGTCAGTGTGGGTCTAACGTTGGTCAGTGTGGGTCCACGTTGGTCAGTGTGGGTCCAACGTTGGTCAGTGTGGGTCTAACGTTGGTCAGTGTGGGTCTAACGTTGGTTGGGTCCAACGTTGGTGTGGGTCCAACGTTGGTCAGTGTGGGTCTAACTTTGGTCAGTGTGGGTCTAACTTTGGTCAGTGTGGGTCTAACGTTGGTCAGTGTGGGTCTAACGTTGGTCAGTGTGGGTCTAACGTTGGTCAGTGTGGGTCCAACGTTGGTCAGTGTGGGTCCAACGTTGGTCAGTGTGGGTCCAACGTTGGTCAGTGTGGGTCTAACGTTGGTCAGTGTGGGTCTAACGTTGGTCAGTGTGGGTCCAACGTTGGTCAGTGTGGGTCCAACGTTGGTCAGTGGGTGGGTCCAACGCGTTGGTCAGTGTGGGTCCAACGTTGGTCAGTGTGGGTCCAACGTTGGTCAGTGTGGGTCCAACGTTGGTCAGTGTGGGTCCAACGTTGGTCAGTGTGGGTCTAACGTTGGTCAGTGTGGGTCCAACGTTGGTCAGTGTGGGTCTAACGTTGGTCAGTGTGGGTCTAACGTTGGTCAGTGTGGGTCTAACGTTGGTCAGTGTGGGTCCAACGTTGGTCAGTGTGGGTCCAACGTTGGTCAGTGTGGGTCTAACGTTGGTCAGTGTGGGTTGGTCAGTGTGGGTCTCGTTGGTCAGTGTGGGTCTAACGTTGGTCAGTGTGGGTCTAACGTTGGTCAGTGTGGGTCAACGTTGGTCAGTGTGGGTCTAACGTTGGTCAGTGTGGGTCTAACGTTGGTCAGTGTGGGTCAACGTTGGTCAGTGTGGGTCCAACGTTGGTCAGTGTGGGTCCAACGTTGGTCAGTGTGGGTCCAACGTTGGTCAGTGTGGGTCCAACGTTGGTCAGTGTGGGTCTAACGTTGGTCAGTGTGGGTCCAACGTTGGTCAGTGTGGGTCCAACGTTGGTCAGTGTGGGTCCAACGTTGGTCAGTGTGGGTCCAACGTTGGTCAGTGTGGGTCCAACGTTGGTCAGTGTGGGTGTCCAACGTTGGTCAGTGTGGGTCTAACGTTGGTCAGTGTGGTCAGTGTGGTCTAACGTTGGTCAGTGTGGGTCCAACGTGGTCAGTGGTGGGTCTAACGTTGGTCAGTGTGGGTCTAACGTTGGTCAGTGTGGGTCTAACGTTGGTCAGTGTGGGTCCAACGTCAGTGTGGGTCAACGTTGGTCAGTGTGGGTCTAACGTTGGTCAGTGTGGGTCCAACGTTGGTCAGTGTGGGTCTAACGTTGGTCAGTGTGGGTCCAACGTTGGTCAGTGTGGGTCAACGTTGGTCAGTGTGGGTCCAACGTTGGTCCAACGTTGGTCAGTGTGGGTCCAACGTTGGTCAGTGTGGGTCTAACGTTGGTCAGTGTGGGTCCAACGTTGGTCAGTGTGGGTCTAACGTTGGTCAGTGTGGGTCTAACGTTGGTCAGTGTGGGTCTAACGTTGGTCAGTGTGGGTCAACGTTGGTCAGTGTGGGTCCAACGTTGGTCAGTGTGGGTCAACGTTGGTCAGTGTGGGTCTAACGTTGGTCAGTGTGGGTCTAACGTTGGTCAGTGTGGGTCCAACGTTGGTCAGTGTGGGTCTAACGTTGGTCGTGTGGGTCAACGTTGGTCAGTGTGGGTCTAACGTTGGTCAGTGTGGGTCTAACGTTGGTCAGTGTGGGTCTAACGTTGGTCAGTGTGGGTCCAACGTTGGTCAGTGTGGGTCTAACGTTGGTCAGTGTGGGTCTAACGTTGGTCAGTGTGGGTCTAACGTTGGTCAGTGTGGGTCTAACGTTGGTCAGTGTGGGTCCAACGTTGGTCAGTGTGGGTCTAACGTTGGTTGGTCACGTGTGGGTCCAAACGTTGGTCAGTGTGGGTCTAACGTTGGTCAGTGTGGGTCCAACGTTGGTCAGTGTGGGTCTAACGTTGGTCGTTGGTCAGTGTGGGTCTAACGTTGGTCAGTGTGGGTCCAACGTTGGTCAGTGTGGGTCCAACGTTGGTCAGTGTGGGTCCAACGTTGGTCAGTGTGGGTCTAACGTTGGTCAGTGTGGGTCTAACGTTGGTCAGTGTGGGGGTCTAACGTTGGTCAGTGTGGGTCAACGTTGGTCAGTGTGGGTCCAACGTTGGTCAGTGTGGGTCCAACGTTGGTCAGTGTGGGTCCAACGTTGGTCAGTGTGGGTCCAACGTTGGTCAGTGTGGGTCCAACGTTGGTCAGTGTGGGTCTAACGTTGGTCAGTGTGGGTTTAACGTTGGTCAGTGTGGGTCTAACGTTGGTCAGTGTGGGTCTAACGTTGGTCAGTGTGGGTCCAACGTTGGTCAGTGTGGGTCCAACGTTGGTCAGTGTGGGTCCAACGTTGGTCAGTGTGGGTCCAACGTTGGTCAGTGTGGGTCTAACGTTGGTCAGTGTGGGTCTAACGTTGGTCAGTGTGGGTCCAACGTTGGTCAGTGTGGGTCAACGCGTTGGTAACGTTGGTCAGTGTGGGTCTAACGTTGGTCAGTGTGGGTCTAACGTTGGTCAGTGTGGGTCTAACGTTGGTCAGTGTGGGTCTAACGTTGGTCAGTGTGGGTCCAACGTTGGTCAGTGTGGGTCTAACTAACGTTGGTCAGTGTGGGTCTAACGTTGGTCAGTGTGGGTCCAACGTTGGTCAGTGTGGGTCCAACGTTGGTCCAACGTTGGTCAGTGTGGGTCTAACGTTGGTCAGTGTGGGTCTAACGTTGGTCAGTGTGGGTCTAACGTTGGTCAGTGTGGGTCTAACGTTGGTCAGTGTGGGTCTAACGTTGGTCAGTGTGGGTCTAACGTTGGTCAGTGTGGGTCAACGTTGGTCAGTGTGGGTCTAACGTTGGTCAGTGTGGGTCCAACGTTGGTCAGTGTGGGTCAACGGTTGGTCAGTGTGGGTCTAACGTTGGTCAGTGTGGGTCTAACGTTGGTCAGTGTGGGTCTAACGTTGGTCAGTGTGGGTCAACGTTGGTCAGTGTGGGTCCAACGTTGGTCAGTGTGGGTCCAACGTGGGTCCAACGTTGGTCAGTGTGGGTCCAACGTTGGTCAGTGTGGGTCTAACGTTGGTCAGTGTGGGTCCAACGTTGGTCAGTGTGGGTCCAACGTTGGTCAGTGTGGGTCCAACGTTGGTCAGTGTGGGTCCAACGTTGGTCACGTTGTGGGTCAACGTTGGTTGGTCAGTGTGGGGTTGGTCAGTGTGGGTCTAACGTTGGTCAGTGTGGGTCCAACGTTGGTCAGTGTGGGTCTAACGTTGGTCAGTGTGGGTCTAACGTTGGTCAGTGTGGGTCTAACGTTGGTCAGTGTGGGTCCAACGTTGGTCAGTGTGGGTCTAACGTTGGTCAGTGTGGGTCCAACGTTGGTCAGTGTGGGTCTAACGTTGGTCAGTGTGGGTCTAACGTTGGTCAGTGTGGGTCTAACGTTGGTCAGTGTGGGTCTAACGTTGGTCAGTGTGGGTCCAACGTTGGTCAGTGTGGGTCCAACGTTGGTCAGTGTGGGTCTAACGTTGGTCAGTGTGGGTCTAACGTTGGTCAGTGTGGGTCTAACGTTGGTCAGTGTGGGTCTAACGTTGGTCAGTGTGGGTCTAACGTTGGTCAGTGTGGGTCCAACGTTGGTCAGTGTGGGTCTAACGTTGGTCAGTGTGGGTCTAACGTTGGTCAGTGGGTGGGTCAACGTTGGTCAGTGTGGGTCTAACGTTGGTCAGTGTGGGTCTAACGTTGGTCAGTGTGGGTCCAACGTTGGTCAGTGTGGGTCCAACGTTGGTCAGTGTGGGTCTAACGTTGGTCAGTGTGGGTCTAACGTTGGTCAGTGTGGGTCTAACGTTGGTCAGTGTGGGTCTAACGTTGGTCAGTGTGGGGGTGGGTCTAACGTTGGTCAGTGTGGGTCCAACGTTGGTCAGTGTGGGTCCAACGTTGGTCAGTGTGGGTCCAACGTTGGTCAGTGTGGGTCTAACGTTGGTCAGTGTGGGTCCAACGTTGGTCAGTGTGGGTCTAACGTTGGTCAGTGTGGGTCCAACGTTGGTCAGTGTGGGTCCAACGTTGGTCAGTGTGGGTCCAACGTTGGTCAGTGTGGGTCCAACGTTGGTCAGTGTGGGTCAACGTTGGTCAGTGTGGGTCTAACGTTGGTCAGTGTGGTCAGTGTGGGTCTAACGTTGGTCAGTGTGGGTCCAACGTTGGTCAGTGTGGGTCTAACGTTGGTCAGTGTGGGTCTAACGTTGGTCAGTGTGGGTCTAACGTTGGTCAGTGTGGGTCCAACGTTGGTCAGTGTGGGTCCAACGTTGGTCTAAGTGTGGGTCCAACGTTGGTCAGTGTGGGTCTAACGTTGGTCAGTGTGGGTCTAACGTTGGTCAGTGTGGGTCTAACGTTGGTCAGTGTGGGTCTAACGTTGGTCAGTGTGGGTCCAACGTTGGTCAGTGTGGGTCTAACGTTGGTCAGTGTGGGTCCAACGTTGGTCAGTGTGGGTCAACGTTGGTCTAACGTTGGTCAGTGTGGGTCCAACGTTGGTCAGTGTGGGTCCAACGTTGGTCAGTGTGGGTCTAACGTTGGTCAGTGTGGGTCTAACGTTGGTCAGTGTCGTTGGTCAGTGTGGGTCTAACGTTGGTCAGTGTGGGTCTAACGTTGGTCAGTGTGGGTCTAACGTTGGTCAGTGTGGGTCCAACCTGGTCGTTGGTCACGTTGGTCAGTGTGGGTCTAACGTTGGTCAGTGTGGGTCCAACGTTGGTCAGTGTGGGTCCAACGTTGGTGGTCGTTGGTGTGGGTCCAACGTTGGTCAGTGTGGGTCCAACGTTGGTCAGTGTGGGTCCAACGTTGGTCAGTGTGGGTCCAACGTTGGTCAGTGTGGGTCCAACGTTGGTCAGTGTGGGTCTAACGTTGGTCAGTGTGGGTCCAACGTTGGTCAGTGTGGGTCAACGTTGGTCAGTGTGGGTCCAACGTTGGTCAGTGTGGGTCCAACGTTGGTCAGTGTGGGTCCAACGTTGGTCAGTGTGGGTCAACGTTGGTCAGTGTGGGTCCAACGTTGGTCAGTGTGGGTCCAACGTTGGTCGTGGGTCCAACGTTGGTCAGTGTGGGTCCAACGTTGGTCAGTGTGGGTCTAACGTTGGTCAGTGTGGGTCTAACGTTGGTCAGTGTGGGTCTAACGTTGGTCAGTGTGGGTCCAACGTTGGTCAGTGTGGGTCTAACGTTGGTCAGTGTGGGTCTAACGTTGGTCAGTGTGGGTCTAACGTTGGTCAGTGTGGGTCTAACGTTGGTCAGTGTGGGTCTAACGTTGGTCAGTGTGGGTCTAACGTTGGTCAGTGTGGGTCTAACGTTGGTCAGTGTGGGTCCAACGTTGGTCAGTGTGGGTCCAACGTTGGTCAGTGTGGGTCCAACGTTGGTCAGTGTGGGTCCAACGTTGGTCAGTGTGGGTCTAACGTTGGTCAGTGTGGGTCTAACGTTGGTCAGTGTGGGTCCAACGTTGGTCAGTGTGGGTCCAACGTTGGTCAGTGTGGGTCTAACGTTGGTCAGTGTGGGTCTAACGTTGGTCAGTGTGGTCAAGTTGGTGTGTGGGTCTAACGTTGGTCAGTGTGGGTCTAACGTTGGTCAGTGTGGGTCTAACGTTGGTCAGTGTGGGTCCAACGTTGGTCAGTGTGGGTCTAACGTTGGTCAGTGTGGGTCAGTGTGGGTCTAACGTTGGTCAGTGTGCTTCTAACGTTGGTCAGTGTGGGTCTAACGTTGGTCAGTGTGGGTCTAACGTTGGTCAGTGTGGGTCTAACGTTGGTCAGTGTGGGTCCAACGTTGGTCAGTGTGGGTCAACGTTGGTCAGTGTGGGTCTAACGTTGGTCAGTGTGGGTCCAACGTTGGTCAGTGGGTCCAACGTTGGGTCCAACGTTGGTCAGTGTGGGTCCAACGTTGGTCAGTGTGGGTCCAACGTTGGTCAGTGTGGGTCCAACGTTGGTCAGTGTGGGTCCAACGTTGGTCAGTGTGGGTCCAACGTTGGTCAGTGTGGGTCCAACGTTGGTCAGTGTGGGTCAGTGTGGGTCTAACGTTGGTCAGTGTGGGTCTAACGTTGGTTGTGGGTCACGTTGGTGGGTCCAACGTTGGTCAGTGTGGGTCCAACGTTGGTCAGTGTGGGTCTAACGTTGGTCAGTGTGGGTCTAACGTTGGTCAGTGTGGGTCTAACGTTGGTCAGTGTGGGTCCAACGTTGGTCAGTGTGGGTCCAACGTTGGTCGTGTTGGTCAACGTTGGTCAGTGTGGGTCCAACGTTGGTCAGTGTGGGTCTAACGTTGGTCAGTGTGGGTCAACGTTGGTCAGTGTGGGTCTAACGTTGGTCAGTGTTGGGGTCTAACGTTGGTCAGTGTGGGTCTAACGTTGGTCAGTGTGGGTCTAACGTTGGGTGTGGGTCTAACGTTGGTCAGTGTGGGTCTAACGTTGGTCAGTGTGGGTCTAACGTTGGTCAGTGTGGGTCCAACGTTGGTCAGTGTGGGTCCAACGTTGGTCAGTGTGGGTCCAACGTTGGTCAGTGTGGGTCCAACGTTGGTCAGTGTGGGTCCAACGTTGGTCAGTGTGGGTCCAACGTTGGTCAGTGTGGGTCCAACGTTGGTCAGTGTGGGTCCAACGTTGGTCAGTGTGGGTCCAACGTTGGTCAGTGTGGGTCCAACGTTGGTCAGTGTGGGTCTAACGTTGGTCAGTGTGGGTCTAACGTTGGTCAGTGTGGGTCTAACGTTGGTCAGTGTGGGTCTAACGTTGGTCAGTGTGGGTCTAACGTTGGTCAGTGTGGGTCCAACGTTGGTCAGTGTGGGTCTAACGTTGGTCAGTGTGGGTCCAACGTTGGTCGTTGGTCAGTGTGGGTCCAACGTTGGTCAGTGTGGGTCCTAGCGTTGGTCAGTTGGGTCTACGTTGGTGTTGGGTGTGGGTCTAACGTTGGTCAGTGTGGGTCTAACGCTGGTCAGTGTGGGTCCAACGTTGGTCAGTGTGGGTCTAACGTTGGTCAGTGTGGGTCTAACGTTGGTCAGTGTGGGTCTAACGTTGGTCAGTGTGGGTCTAACGTTGGTCAAGTCAGTGTGGGTCTAACGTTGGTCAGTGTGGGTCCAACGTTGGTCAGTGTGGGTCCAACGTTGGTCAGTGTGGGTGTGGGTCCAACGTTGGTCAGTGTGGGTCTAACGTTGGTCAGTGTGGGTCCAACGTTGGTCAGTGTGGGTCTAAAAGATGATGGTCAGTGGGTCCAACGTTGGTCAGTGTGGGTCTAACGTTGGTCAGTGTGGGTCTAACGTTGGTCAGTGTGGGTCCAACGTTGGTCAGTGTGGGTCCAACGTTGGTCAGTGTGGGTCTAACGTTGGTCAGTGTGGGTCTAACGTTGGTCAGTGTGGGTCCAACGTTGGTCAGTGTGGGTCCAACGTTGGTCAGTGTGGGTCTAACGTTGGTCAGTGTGGGTCCAACGTTGCTCAGTGTGGGTCTAATGTTGGTCAGTGTGGGTCCAACATTGGTCAGTGTGGATCCAACGTTGGTCAGTGTGGGTCAACGTTGGTCAGTGTGGGTCTAACGTTGGTCAGTGTGGGTCTAACGTTGGTCAGTGTGGGTCTAACGTTGGTCAGTGTGGGTCCAACGTTGGTCAGTGTGGGTCTAACGTTGGTCAGTGTGGGTCCAACGTTGGTCAGTGTGGGTCCAACGTTGGTCAGTGTGGGTCCAACGTTGGTCAGTGTGGGTCCAACGTTGGTCAGTGTGGGTCTAACTTTGGTCAGTGTGGGTCTAACGTTGGTCAGTGTGGGTCTAACGTTGGTCAGTGTGGGTCCAACGTTGGTCAGTGTGGGTCCAACGTTGGTCAGTGTGGGTCCAACGTTGGTCAGTGTGGGTCCAACGTTGGTCAGTGTGGGTCCAACGTTGGTCAGTGTGGGTCCAACGTTGGTCAACGTTGGTCAGTGTGGGTCTAACTTTGGTCAGTGTGGGTCTAACGTTGGTCAGTGTGGGTCTAACGTTGGTCAGTGTGGGTCTAACGTTGGTCAGTGTGGGTCTAACGTTGGTCGTTGGTCAGTGTGGGTCCAACGTTGGTCAGTGTGGGTCCAACGTTGGTCAGTGTGGGTCAACGTTGGTCAGTGTGGGTCTAACGTTGGTCAGTGTGGGTCTCCAACGTTGGTCAGTGTGGGTCCAACGTTGGTTGGTCAGTGTGGGTCCAACGTTGGTCAGTGTGGGTCCAACGTTGGTCAGTGTGGGTCCAACGTTGGTCAGTGTGGGTCCAACGTTGGTCAGTGTGGGTCCAACGTTGGTCAGTGTGGGTCCAACGTTGGTCAGTGTGGGTCCAACGTTGGTCAGTGTGGGTCCAACGTTGGTCAGTGTGGGTCTAACTTTGGTCAGTGTGGTCACGTGGTCAGTGTGGGTCCAACGTTGGTCAGTGTGGGTCTAACGTTGGTCAGTGTGGGTCTAACGTTGGTCAGTGTGGGTCCAACGTTGGTCAGTGTGGGTCTAACGTTGGTCAGTGTGTGGGTCTAACGTTGGTCAGTGTGGGTCTAACGTTGGTCAGTGTGGGTCCAACGTTGGTCAGTGTGGGTCCAACGTTGGTCAGTGTGGGTCAGTGTGGGTCAACGTTGGTCAGTGTGGGTCTAACGTTGGTCAGTGTGGGTCTAACGTTGGTCAGTGTGGGTCTAACGTTGGTCAGTGTGGGTCCAACGTTGGTCAGTGTGGGTCTAACGTTGGTCAGTGTGGGTGGTCAGTGTGGGTCCAACGTTGGTCAGTGTGGGTCCAACGTTGGTCAGTGTGGGTCAACGTTGGTCAGTGTGGGTCCAACGTTGGTCAACGTTGGTCAGTGTGGGTCCAACGTTGGTCAGTGTGGGTCGTTGGTCAACGTTGGTCAGTGTGGGTCTAACGTTGGTCAGTGTGGGTCTAACGTTGGTCAGTGTGGGTCTAACGTTGGTCAGTGTGGGTCCAACGTTGGTCAGTGTGGGTCCAACGTTGGTCAGTGTGGGTCCAACGTTGGTCAGTGTGGGTCTAACGTTGGTCAGTGTGGGTCAACGTTGGTCAGTGTGGGTCCAACGTTGGTCAGTGTGGGTCCAACGTTGGTCAGTGTGGGTCCAACGTTGGTCAGTGTGGGTCCAACGTTGGTCAGTGTGGGTCCAACGTTGGTCAGTGTGGGTCTAACGTTGGTCAGTGTGGGTCTAACGTTGGTCAGTGTGGGTCTAACGTTGGTCAGTGTGGGTGTGGGTCAACGTTGGTCAGTGTGGGTCCAACGTTGGTCAGTGTGGGTCCAACGTTGGTCAGTGTGGGTCCAACGTTGGTCAGTGTGGGTCTCCAACGTTGGTCAGTGTGGGTCTAACGTTGGTCAGTGTGGGTCTAACGTTGGTCAGTGTGGGTCTAACGTTGGTCAGTGTGGGTCTAACGTTGGTCAGTGTGGGTCTAACGTTGGTCAGTGTGGGTCCAACGTTGGTCAGTGTGGGTCTAACGTTGGTCAGTGTGGGTCTAACGTTGGTCAGTGTGGGTCTAACGTTGGTCAGTGTGGGTCCAACGTTGGTCAGTGTGGGTCCAACGTTGGTCAGTGTGGGTCCAACGTTGGTCAGTGTGGGTCCAACGTTGGTCAGTGTGGGTCCAACGTTGGTCAGTGTGGGTCCAACGTTGGTCAGTGTGGGTCCAACGTTGGTCAGTGTGGGTCCAACGTTGGTCAGTGTGGGTCTAACGTTGGTCAGTGTGGGTCTCCAACGTTGGTCAGTGTGGGTCTAACGTTGGTCAGTGTGGGTCTAACGTTGGTCAGTGTGGGTCAACGTTGGTCAGTGTGGGTCTAACGTTGGTCAGTGTGGGTCCAACGTTGGTCAGTGTGGGTCCAACGTTGGTCAGTGTGGGTCCAACGTTGGTCAGTGTGGGTCCAACGTTGGTCAGTGTGGGTCTAACGTTGGTCAGTGTGGGTCTAACGTTGGTCAGTGTGGGTCCAACGTTGGTCAGTGTGGGTCCAACGTGGTGTGGGTCCAACGTGTGGGTCCAACGTTGGTCAGTGTGGGTCTAACGTTGGTCAGTGTGGGTCAACGTTGGTCAGTGTGGGTCTAACGTTGGTCAGTGTGGGTCCAACGTTGGTCAGTGTGGGTGGGTCAGTGTGGGTCCAACGTTGGTCAGTGTGGGTCCAACGTTGGTCAGTGTGGGTCTAACGTTGGTCAGTGTGGGTCTAACGTTGGTCAGTGGGTCAACGTTGGTCAGTGTGGGTCCAACGTTGGTCAGTGTGGGTCGTTGGTCAACGTTGGTCAGTGTGGGTCTAACGTTGGTCAGTGTGGGTCTAACGTTGGTCAGTGTGGGTCTAACGTTGGTCAGTGTGGGTCTAACGTTGGTCAGTGTGGGTCTAACGTTGGTCAGTGTGGGTCCAACGTTGGTCAGTGTGGGTCTAACGTTGGTCAGTGTGGGTCCAACGTTGGTCAGTGTGGGTCCAACGTTGGTCAGTGTGGGTCCAACGTTGGTCAGTGTGGGTCCAACGTTGGTCAGTGTGGGTCCAACGTTGGTCAGTGTGGGTCTAACGTTGGTCAGTGTGGGTCTAACGTTGGTCAGTGTGGGTCCAACGTTGGTCAGTGTGGGTCTAACGTTGGTCAGTGTGGGTCTAACGTTGGTCAGTGTGGGTCCAACGTTGGTCAGTGTGGGTCTCAACGTTGGTCAGTGGGTCCAACGCTGGTGTGGGTCCAACGTTGGTCAGTGTGGGTCCAACGTTGGTCAGTGTGGGTCTAACGTTGGTCAGTGTGGGTCCAACGTTGGTCAGTGTGGGTCTAACGTTGGTCAGTGTGGGTCTAACGTTGGTCAGTGTGGGTCTAACGTTGGTCAGTGTGGGTTCTAACGTTGGTCAGTGTGGGTCTAACGTTGGTCAGTGTGGGTCTAACGTTGGTCAGTGTGGGTCTAACGTTGGTCAGTGTGGGTCTAACGTTGGTCAGTGTGGGTCCAACGTTGGTCAGTGTGGGTCCAACGTTGGTCAGTGTGGGTCCAACGTTGGTCAGTGTGGGTCCAACGTTGGTCAGTGTGGGTCCAACGTTGGTCAGTGTGGGTCCAACGTTGGTCAGTGTGGGTCCAACGTTGGTCAGTGTGGGTCCAACGTTGGTCAACGTTGGTCAGTGTGGGTCCAACGTTGGTCAGTGTGGGTTTAACGTTGGTCAGTGTGGGTCTAACGTTGGTCAGTGTGGGTCAACGTTGGTCAGTGTGGGTCCAACGTTGGTCAGTGTGGGTCTAACGTTGGTCAGTGTGGGTCCAACGTTGGTCAGTGTGGGTCCAACGTTGGTCAGTGTGGGTCCAACGTTGGTCAGTGTGGGTCTAACGTTGGTCAGTGTGGGTCAACGTTGGTCAGTGTGGGTCGTTGGTCAACGTTGGTCAGTGTGGGTCCAACGTTGGTCAGTGTGGGTCCAACGTTGGTCAGTGTGGGTCCAACGTTGGTCAGTGTGGGTCAACGTTGGTCACGTGTGGGTCCAACGTTGGTCAGTGTGGGTCTAACGTTGGTCAGTGTGGGTCTAACGTTGGTCAGTGTGGGTCTAACGTTGGTCAGTGTGGGTCCAACGTTGGTCAGTGTGGGTCTAACGTTGGTCAGTGTGGGTCCAACGTTGGTCAGTGTGGGTCCAACGTTGGTCAGTGTGGGTCTAACGTTGGTCAGTGTGGGTCCAACGTTGGTCAGTGTGGGTCTAACGTTGGTCAGTGTGGGTCCAACATTGCTCAGTGTGGGTCCTAACGTTGGTCAGTGTGGGTCTAACGTTGGTCAGTGTGGGTCTAACGTTGGTCAGTGTGGGTCTAACGTTGGTCAGTGTGGGTCTAACGTTGGTCAGTGTGGGTCTAACGTTGGTCAGTGTGGGTCTAACGTTGGTCAGTGTGGGTCTAACGTTGGTCAGTGTGGGTCTAACGTTGGTCAGTGTGGGTCTAACGTTGGTCAGTGTGGGTCTAACGTTGGTCAGTGTGGGTCTAACGTTGGTCAGTGTGGGTCCAACGTTGGTCAGTGTGGGTCTAACGTTGGTCAGTGTGGGTCCAACGTTGGTCAGTGTGGGTCTAACGTTGGTCAGTGTGGGTCTAACGTTGGTCAGTGTGGGTCTAACGTTGGTCAGTGTGGGTCTAACGTTGGTCGTGTGGTCACGTGGTGTGTGGGTCCAACGTTGGTCAGTGTGGGTCTAACGTTGGTCAGTGTGGGTCTAACGCTGGTCAGTGTGGGTCCAACGTTGGTCAGTGTGGGTCAACGTTGGTCACGTTGGTCAGTGGGTGGGTCCAACGTTGGTCAGTGTGGGTCTAACTTTGGTCTGTGTGGGTTTAACGTTGGTCAGTGTGGGTCTAACGTTGGTCAGTGTGGGTCTAACGTTGGTCAGTGTGGGTGTGGGTCTAACGTTGGTCAGTGTGGGTCTAACGTTGGTCAGTGTGGGTCTAACGTTGGTCAGTGTGGGTCCAACGTTGGTCAGTGTGGGTCTAACGTTGGTCAGTGTGGGTCTAACGTTGGTCAGTGTGGGTCCAACGTTGGTCAGTGTGGGTCTAACGTTGGTCAGTGTGGGTCCAACGTTGGTCAGTGTGGGTCCAACGTTGGTCAGTGTTCTAACGTTAATTAATATTTCCTAAAAGATGATGAGACGAGTAAAGGGTTGTTCCTCAATCATCTGATTTGAATCAATCTGAAATCAAACCACACAAACGGTTTTGTTTTTGTTTTTATTGTCTAAAGGAAATATTAAATAACAAGAAATGGAATAATGATTTGATTTTTCAAATGTTGTGTATTTAATTATAGGTTCTGGTTCGACTCTTGCACCAGTATAGTTTTGGCCAATTAATAGTTGTGGCTTCTTGACAATACAGAAAATAATAAATGGGTCTTTCTTTGTGTTTTTGAACAGCATATGTAATTGAATAAACAGATAAATGTTGTTAGTATTTTTATGTATCTCATTCCAATGATTTGATGATTGACAGTCACTGTAGACGATCATACAACCAGTCCTGAGTCCAAATTGGCCTAGGTCAGTGAGACAGTCACAAATAAAAATTTGATTTGATTTGGTTTTGATTTGATTCCACAACTTTTGCAACCTTAACGACTAACCTAGCCTATATCATTGTGGATAGGCTCTATAACATGCCACCAATAACCAGAAGCTTCCGTATGATCTTAGACAACATGACCACATGGGCAGTAAGCTGCAGTCCAAGAAATGTGTGTGTCATGAGCAGTGGCGACCAGTCATTCAGGGCAGGTGGGACAGAGCCCCATCTGTTTTGAGCCCCACATTTTTAGCAAAAAATAAATATATTTGTGCATTATTACGTGTCACATGTTTACAAACAATGTAAAAATAAAAATATCATTGAGTTAATAAAGCAGGTGTTTGAGCCTAGCTCAGTGATTTCTACGGTGGTGGGGCAAGCCAGCAGAAAATATGGAACGTTGCACCGTGATTAGCTCAGTGTTCTGTCACTCATTGGGACAATAAGTCACCGCCAAGTCTAAGGGGAGACCCTTGGGTTCTGCCACAGATTTATATTAGAAGTGCCCATCCAAGAAGGCTCAAGGTCATTGGGCACAGATAAAATGACGTTAAATCACGTTACATCTATAGTACCTTTGATTGGACTGATCATGTCAACATCATACTTTCAAAATCTTAGCTAGCAGTCAGTCATCATGAATCAAGTCGACAGACTACTGGAAAATAATTTTTAATCCTTGTCATGTGAAGAGAAATACAGTATTACAGTACATTATTGATTTATTTATCTTGCTCCTTTGCACCCCAGTATCTCTACTTGCACATTCATCTTCTGCACATCTACCATTCCAGTGTTTAATTGCTATATTGTAAATACTTCGCCACCATGGCCTATTTATTGCCTTAACTCCCTTATCTTACCTCATTTGCACTCACTGTATATAGACTTTTTGTTTTCTTTTGTTATACTGTATTATTGACTGTATGTTTTGTTTATTCCATGTGTAACTGTGTTGTTGTATGTGTCAAATTGCTATGCTTTATCTTGGCCAGGTCGCAGTTGAAAATGAGAACTTGTTCTCAACTAGCCTACCTGGTTAAATAAAGGTGAAATAAAAGAATCAATAAAAAATCATGGAGAGAAATTATAGATAAAACGTATCGGTGCTCATCGGCCATTGGGCATAAAGATCACACAACAAGTTGGAAATCGCAAATTCAGCAATGAGTGGTTTGGAAGGAATACGTGGCTAAATGCAAGCATTGCAATCATTAGCCTGCTATTCAGTAGAGTGGCTGTGGCTGTGTGGTCCCAAATCTAAGATTAAGGGTGTCTTTTCCTAATTTAAAATGATAAACATTCAACATTGTGCCACACTCCAAACTAACTGTTAACTCTGAACTGCAAAATCTGACTTTAGTGTGTTCAAGACAACGGAGAACATGAGAAAAACGAGCTACGGCTGGGAAAATACATTTTCAACTTTCCTGTTCAAGTGAGCACAGCACAACAAGGTGAGTCCAAACATGTCTTGTATGCTGCTGCATAAATAATGTAATATCCCAGGGAGATATGTATACTGTAGCTAAGGAAGTAATACTAAGTGTATGTTGTGTAGTAAGATGTTAGTAGCACATGTGCCTCACCCTAATAATTTGGTCTATTTTCACCTCTTCATTTCGCCTACTGTTCTGATTTAGCAGTGCATATATAGCCTATAACCTGTTTTAGAGAAATGTAATCATCGACAGAGATGGCCGCCTCGCTTCGCGTTCCTAGGAAACTATGCAGTTTTTTGTTTTTTTTACGTGTTATTTCTTACATTGGTACCCCAGGTTTCATTAGGTTTCATTACATACAGTCGAGAAGAACTACTGAATATAAGAGCAGCGTCAATTCACCATCAGTACGACCAAGAATATGACTTTTGCGAAGCGGATCCTGTGTTCTGCCTTTCACCCAGGACAATGGAATGGATCCCAGCCGGCGACCCAAAAAAACGACTTCGTAAAAGGGGGAAATGAAGCGGTCGTCTGGTCAGACTCCGAGCAAGGGTAGCATTCCAGAGGGACATCAGAGACTGTAACGTTCTTTGCTTCACGGAAACATGGCTCACTGGAGAGACGATATCGGAGTCGGTGCAGCCAGCTGGTTTCTCCACGCATCGTGCCGACAGAAACAAACATCTTTCTGGTAAGAAGAGGGGCAGGGGCGTATGCTTCATGGTTAACGAGACGTGGTGTGGCCACAACAACATACAGGAACATTTACATTTGCTCTTATCCAGAGCGACTTACAAATTGGTGCATTCACCTTATGACATCCAGTGGAACAGTCACTTTACAATAGTGCATCTAAATCTTAAAGGGGGGGGGGGTGAGAGGGATTATCCTATCCTATCCTTATCCTATCCTAGGTATTCCTTAAAGAGGTGGGGTTTCAGGTGTCTCCGGAAGGTGGTGATTGACTCCGCTGTCCTGGCGTCGTGAGGGAGTTTGTTCCACCATTGGGGGGCCAGAGCAGCGAACAGTTTTGACTGGGCTGAGCGGGAGCTGTACTTCCTCAGTGGTAGGGAGGCGAGCAGGCCAGAGGTGGATGAACGCAGTGCCCTTGTTTGGGTGTAGGGCTTGATCAGAGCCTGGAGGTACTGAGGTGCCGTTCCCCTCACAGCTCCGTAGGCAAGCACCATGGTCTTGTAGCGGATGCGAGCTTCAACTGGAAGCCAGTGGAGAGAACGGAGGAGCGGGGTGACGTGAGAGAACTTGGGAAGGTTGAACACCAGACGGGCTGCGGCGTTCTGGATGAGTTGAAGGGGTTTAATGGCACGGGCAGGGAGCCCAGCCAACAGCGAGTTGCAGTAATCCAGACGGGATATGACAAGTGCCTGGATTAGGACCTGTGCCGCTTCCTGTGTGAGGCAGGGTCGTACTCTGCGGATGTTGTAGAGCATGAACCTACAGGAACGGGCCACCGCCTTGATGTTGGTTGAGAACGACAGGGTGTTGTCCAGGATCACGCCAAGGTTCTTAGCGCTCTGGGAGGAGGACACAATGGAGTTGTCAACCGTGATGGCGAGATCATGGAACGGGCAGTCCTTCCCCGGGAGGAAGAGCAGCTCCGTCTTGCCGAGGTTCAGCTTGAGGTGGTGATCCGTCATCCACACTGATATGTCTGCCAGACATGCAGAGATGCGATTCGCCACCTGGTCATCAGAAGGGGGAAAGGAGAAGATTAGTTGTGTGTCGTCTGCATAGCAATGATAGGAGAGACCATGTGAGGTTATGACAGAGCCAAGTGACTTGGTGTATAGCGAGAATAGGAGAGGGCCTAGAACAGAGCCCTGGGGGACACCAGTGGTGAGAGCGCGTGGTGAGGAGACAGATTCTCGCCACGCCACCTGGTAGGAGCGACCTGTCAGGTAGGACGCAATCCAAGCGTGGACCGCGCCGGAGATGCCCAACTCGGAGAGGGTGGAGAGGAGGATCTGATGGTTCACAGTATCGAAGGCAGCCGATAGATCTAGAAGGATGAGAGCAGAGGAGAGAGAGTTAGCTTTAGCAGTGCGGAGCGCCTCCGTGATACAGAGGAGAGCAGTCTCAGTTGAATGACTAGTCTTGAAACCTGACTGATTTGGATCAAGAAGGTCATTCAGAGAGAGATAGCGGGAGAGCTGGCCAAGGACGGCACGTTCAAGAGTTTTGGAGAGAAAAGAAAGAAGGGATACTGGTCTGTAATTGTTGACATCGGAGGGATCGAGTGTAGGTTTTTTCAGAAGGGGTGCAACTCTCGCTCTCTTGAAGACGGAAGGGACGTAGCCAGCGGTCAGGGATGAGTTGATGAGTGAGGTGAGGTAAGGGAGAAGGTCTCCGGAAATGGTCTGGAGAAGAGAGGATAGGGTCAAGCGGGCAGGTTGTTGGGCGGCCGGCCGTCACAAGACGCGAGATTTCATCTGGAGAGAGAGGGGAGAAAGAGGTCAGAGCACAGGGTAGGGCAGTGTGAGCAGAACCAGCGGTGTCGTTTGACTTAGCAAACGAGGATCGGATGTCGTCGACCTTCTTTTCAAAATGGTTGACACAGACAGCATTGTGAAGAAGGCGCAGGAACTCAAGTCCTTCTGTTCACCTGTTTTAGAATTCCTCACAATCAAATGTCGACCGCATTATCTACCAAGGGAATTCTCTTCGATTATAATCACAGCCGTATATATTCCCCCCCAGAGATGGCTCTGAAAGAACTTTATTTGACTCTTTGCAAACTGGAATCCATATATCCTGAGGCTGCATTCATTGTAGCTGGGGATTTTAACAAGGCCAATCTGAAAACAAGACTCCATAAATTGTATCAGCATATCGATTGCGCAACCAGGGCTGGAAAAACCTTGGATCATTGCTATTCTAACTTCTGCGACGCATATAAGGCCCTGCCCCGCTCTCCTTTCGGAAAAGCTGACCACGACTCCATTTTGTTGATCCCTGCCTACAGACAGAAACTAAAACAAGAAGCTCCCGCGCTGACGTCTGTCCAACGCTGGTCCGACCAATCTGATTCCACACTCCAAGACTGCTTCCATCACGTGGACTGGGATATGTGTCGTATTGCATCAAACAACAACATTGACGCATACGCTGATTCGGTGAGCGAGTTCATTAGAACGTGCGTTGAAGATGTCGTTCCCATAGCAACGATTAAACGGACCAGGATGTCTTGCTCCCAGGCAGACTAAATAACTTTTTTGCCCGCTTTGAGGACAATACAGTGCCACTGACACGGCCCGCAACCAAAACATGCGGACTCTCCTTCACTGCAGCCGACGTGAGGAAAATATTTAAACGTGTCAACCCTCGCAAGGCTGCAGGCCCAGACTGCATCCCCAGCCGCGCCCTCAGAGCATGCGCAGACCGGCTGGTGTGTTTATGGACATATTCAATCAATCCCTATCCCAATCTGTTGTTCCCACATGCTTCAAGAGGGCCACCATTGTTCCTGTTCCCAAGAAAGCTAAGGTCACTGAGCTAAAGGACTACCGCTCCGTAGCACTCACTTCCGTCATCATGAAGTGCTTTGAGAGACTAGTCAAGGACCATATCACCTCCACCCTACCTGACACCCTAGACGCACTCCAATTTGCTTAACGTCCAAATAGGTCCACAGACGATGCAATCTCAACCACACTGCACACTGCCCTAACCCATCTGGACAAGAGGAATACCTATGTGAGAATGCTGTTCAGCGACTACAGCTCGGCATTTAACACCATAGTGCCCTCCAAGCTTGTCATCAAGCTTGAGACCCTGGGTCTCGACCCCGCCCTGTGCAACTCGGTACTGGACTTCCTGAGGGGCCGCCCCCAGGTGGTGAGGGTAGGCAACAACATCTCCACCCCGCTGATCCTCAACACTGGGGCCCCACAAGGGTGCGTTCTGAGCCCTCTCCTGTACTCCCTGTTCACCCACGACTGCGTGGCCACGCACGCCTCCAACTCAATCATCAAGTTTGCTGACGACACAACAGTGGTACGCTTTATTACCAACAACGACGAAACGGCCTACGGGGAGGTGGTGAGGGCCCTCGGAGTGTGGTGTCAGGAAAATAACCTCACACTCAACGTCAACAAAACAAAGGAGATGATTGTGGACTTCAGGAAACAGCAGAGGGAACACCCCCCTATCCACATCAATGGAACAGTAGTGGAGAGGGTAGTAAGTTTTAAGTTCCTCGGCGTACACATCACAGACAAACTGAATTGGTCCACCCACACAGACAGCATTGTGAAGAAGGCGCAGCAGCGCCACTTCAACCTCAGGAGGCTGAAGAAATGTGGCTTGTCAACAAAAGCACTCACAAACTTCTACAGATGCACAATCGAGAGCATCCTGCCGGGCTGTATCACCGCCTGGTACGGCAACTGCTCTGCCCACAACCTTAAGGCTCTCCAGAGGGTAGTGAAGTCTGCACAACGCATCACCAGGAGCAAACTACCTGCCCTCCAGGACACCTACACCACCCAATGTCACAGGAAGGCCATAAAGATCATCAAGGACAACAACCACCCGAGCCACTGCCTGTTCACCCCGCTATCATCCAGAAGGCGAGGTCAGTACAGGTGCATCAAAGCTGGGGCCGAGAGACTGAAAAACAGCTTCTATCTCAAGGCCATCAGACTGTTAAACAGCCACCACTAACATTGAGTGGCTGCTGCCAACACACTGACTCAACTCCAGCCACTTTAATAATGGGAATTGATGGGAAATGATGTAAAATATATCACTAGCCACTTTAAACAATGCTACCTAATATAATGTTTACATACCCTACATTATTCATCTCATATGTATACATATATACTGTACTCTATATCATCTACTGCATCTTTATGTAATACATGTATCACTAGCCACTTTGTTTACATACTCATCTCATATGTATATACTGCACTCAATACTATCTACTGTATCTTACCTATGCTGCTCTGTACCATCACTCATTCATATATTTTTATGTACATATTCTTTATCCCCTTACACTTGTGTCTATAAGGTAGTAGTTTTGGAATTGTTAGTTAAGATTACTTGTTGGTTATTACTGCATTTTCGGAACTAGAAGCACAAGCATTTCGCTACATTCGCACTAACATTGTGAGTGCTTTTGGTGACAAGCCAAATGTCTTCAGTCTCCTGAGGTTGAAGAGGCGCTGCTGCGCCTTCTTCACGATGCTGTGTGTGGGTGGACCATGTCAGGTAGGCATGTTATAAATGCGTTGAGAACTGAGACCCAGGCTTTTCAGTGCCATGGAGCATTTGACCTAACAGAGCAGCTGTGAGGAGACATGTGGTTAACATTAACACTGTAGGTCCTGGACTAAACACACATCAAGGAGAACAGTTAATAAACCAGGACGAAGGCAGAACCCTAGGAGAACCAAGCATTTCACTACACCCGCAATAACATCTGATAAATGTGTGTATGTGACCAATAAAAATAGATTTGAAAAGGCATGAGAATGGAGAATCCCGGAGTAGGATTAATGTTCCTGAAAAAAACATCCCTAGTTCTGGATTAGTCAAGAGCTAATTTCACACCTGTGAGTGAAGCCACAACAGACCTATAACAGCCTTCACACAGAATAACATTTGAATTAAAACCAAACTACCCCGGGCTAGGATGTAAAAGACTCAACAACGTTTTGAGGAAAATTGACAGGACTCGTTTTATTGAAGAATTCCAGAACATCAGAGGGACATACATGCATGTCACTGTTACAGGGTCGCCTAGGAGACATCATGTCACTGTTACAGGGTCGCCTAGGAGACATCATGTCACTGTTACAGGGTTGCCTAGGAGACATCATGTCACTGTTACAGGGTCGCCTAGGAGACATCATGTCACTGTTACAGGGTCGCCTAGGAGACATCATGTCACTGTTACAGGGTCGCCTAGGAGACATCATGTCACTGTTACAGGGTCACATAGGAGACATCATGTCACTGTTACAGGGTCACCTAGGAGACATCATGTCACTGTTACAGGGTCACCTAGGAGACATCATGTCACTGTTACAGGGTCACCTAGGAGACATCATGTCACTGTTACAGGGTCACCTAGGAGACATCATGTCACTGTTACAGGGTCACCTAGGAGACATCATGTCACTGTTACAGGGTCACCTAGGAGACATCATGTCACTGTTACAGGGTCACCTAGGAGACATCATGTCACTGTTACAGGGTCACCTAGGAGACATCATGTCACTGTTACAGGGTCGCCTAGGAGTCATCATGTCACTGTTACAGGGTCACCTAGGAGACATCATGTCACTGTTACAGGGTCACCTAGGAGACATCATGTCACTGTTACAGGGTCACCTAGGAGACATCATGTCACTGTTACAGGGTCACCTAGGAGACATGTCACTGTTACAGGGTCACCTAGGAGACATCATGTCACTGTTACAGGGTCACCTAGGAGACATCATGTCACTGTTACAGGGTCACCTAGGAGACATCATGTCACTGTTACAGGGTCACCTAGGAGACATCATGTCACTGTTACAGGGTCACCTAGGAGACATCATGTCACTGTTACAGGGTCGCCTAGGAGACATGCATGTCACTGTTACAGGGTCGCCTAGGAGACATGCATGTCACTGTTACAGGGTCACCTAGGAGACATGCATGTCACTGTTACAGGGTCACCTAGGAGACATGCATGTCACTGTTACAGGGTCACCTAGGAGATATGCATGTCACTGTTACAGGGTCACCTAGGAGACATGCATGTCACTGTTACAGGGTCACCTAGGAGACATGCATGTCACTGTTACAGGGTCGCCTAGGAGACATGCATGTCACTGTTACAGGGTCACCTAGGAGACATGCATGTCACTGTTACAGGGTCGCCTAGGAGACATGCATGTCACTGTGCCCGGAATTTCTCTCTTCCTCTTCCTTATTGGACAACACACTTTCAACACGCTTAGAACATGTTTCATGTAAAAACAGGAACATTTAGACAAAGCAAAAGGAACTCACTGCACATAACAGACGGGATCAAAACAGTTAATTATCCAGGAATAAGGTAGAACCCTAGGATAACCAACTGTGGAGGAGGGGGGCACAGGAACACAACTCACTATGGGACAGGACGCGCTTTGCTTCTTACACAATCATCAAATGCTGTTTCATTAAAAAACATTTTAGTGTGTTCATCTTGCCTGCAGACACTTTGTTGATATGACCACTGCAGATCTGCATTATATTACTCAGCTTTGCTTTGTGCTAAAAATCTGTACGGATAGTAGATAGTATACTTATAAAATCACTGATAAAAATATTCCTCTGTTAACAATACGCCTTGGAGAGGGACCACGAACACTGGGGCAGGCTGGGGGGGGGGGGTCCGATGTCAGGGGTCGGCAGTGTTGCTACTCAGACTTGGCTTCCTCCTTCTCCGCCTCGGGAGCATCCTCCATCTGCAGGGTCGGAGGTTAGAGGTCAGTAGAACAACCTGACATTCCTGTTGGTAGTTTCTCATCCTAAAACAGGAGCTTATCTCTGCCATCAAGCTGACCAATGTCTTCTAATGTCCCTTTATGACCAGCATCAGGTCCTCTACAGTCCATGATGTCTTTCTAGTTCCTCCTAGGACTCTGTCTCTAGATCCATCTATACTCCTTTGTGTCTGCAATGACTGTCTTATTTGTCCTATACCTGTTAATGACCATTGAATGTCTGTGTATGACCTGTCCTATGTCTCTCTATACCTGTTAATGACCATCGAATGTCTGTCTATGACCTGTCCTATGTCACAGTACAGTAGTTTATAGTAGTGTATATTATGGTAGTATATACTGTAGTAGTGTAGTCGTGTACAGTATAGTGGTGAATAGTAGTGCACAGTACAGTAGTATACAGTACAGTATATTAGTGCACAGTACAGTAGTGCACTGTAGAGTAGTATATAGGATAGTAGTGCACTATAGAGTAGTATATAGTACAGTAGTCTACAGTAGAGTAGTCTACAGTAGAGTAGTCTACAGTACTGTAGTCTACAGTACTGTAGTATATAGTACTGTAGTCTACAGTACAGTAGTCTACAGTACTGTAGTCAGTACTGTAGTCTACAGTACAGTAGTCTACAGTACTGTAGTCTATAGTACTGTAGTCTACAGTACAGTAGTCTATAGTACTGTACTCTACAGTACAGTAGTCTATAGTACTGTACTCTACAGTACAGTAGTCTATAGTACTGTACTCTACAGTACAGTAGTCTACAGTACAGTAGTCTACAGTACTGTACTCTACAGTACAGTAGTCTACAGTACTGTACTCTACAGTACAGTAGTCTACAGTACTGTAGTCTACAGTACAGTAGTCTATAGTACTGTAGTCTACAGTACAGTAGTCTATAGTACTGTAGTCTACAGTACAGTAGTCTATAGTACTGTAGTCTACAGTACAGTAGTCTATAGTACTGTAGTCTACAGTACAGTAGTCTATAGTACAGTAGTCTAGTACAGTAGTCTATAGTACAGTAGTCTATAGTACTGTAGTCTACAGTACAGTAGTATATAGTACTGTAGTCTGTACTGTAGACATTTGCAACACCAGGGTTGCAAGTGGGGGAAGTGGGGGACCCACGGGGGACCAGTATGAAAATGTCGCACTCACAACTGTAAGTCGCTCTGGATAAGAGCAACTACTAAATGACTCAAAGGTTAAAAATGTCCAGTATAGTAATGTATATTACCTGGTTGGTCTTGGCATCTCCGTTCTCAGAGTGGTTCTCCTCAGCAGCTTCAGCCTCTGCGTTCTCCTTCGCTGCTGCCTTCTTAGTTTTCTTCTCCTCCTTCTTGTCGTTCACAGCCTTCTCTTTCTGGGTGGGGGGGGGGGTGACAGACATTATCTACACAGCCTTCTCTTTCTGGGTGGGGGGTGATAGACATTATCTACAGAGCCATCTCTTTCTGGGTGGGGGGATGACAGACATTATCTACAGAGCCTTCTCTTTCTCATTTCTGGCCTTCTCTTTCTGGGGGGGATGACAGACATTATCTACACAGCCTTCTCTTTCTGGGTGGGGGGATGACAGACATTATCTACACAGCCTTCTCTTTCTGGGTGGGGGGGATGACAGACATTATCTACAGAGCCTTCTCTTTCTGGGTGGGGGGGATGACAGACATTATCTACACAGCCTTCTCTTTCTGGGTGGGGGGGATGACAGACATTATCTACAGAGCCTTCGGAAAGTATTCAGACCCCTTGACTTTTTCCACATTTTAGGTTACAGCCTTATTCTAAAATGGATTAAATCTGTTTTTTTTGAGTGGCCCCGCACAAAACCCCATATTGACAAAGCAAAAATGTTTTTTTATACATTTTCTCCAGAGATGTTCGATTGGTTCCAAGTCCGGGATCTGGCTGGGCCACTCAAGGACATTCATAGACTTGACCCTTAGCCACTCCTGTGTTGTCGTGGTTGTGTGCTTAGTGTTGTTGTCCTATTGGAAGGTGAACCTTCGCCCCAATCCGATGTCCTGTGCGCTCTGGAGCAGATTTTCATCATGGATCTCTCCGTACTTTGCGCCATTCACCTTTCCCTTGATCCTGACTAGTCTCCCAGTCCCTGCCGTTGAAAAACAACCCCACAACATGATGCTTCCACCAACATGCTTCACTGTAGGGATGGTGCCAGGTTTCTTCCAGATGTGACACTTGGCATTCAGGCCAAAGACTTCAATCATGGTTTCATCAGACCAGAGGATCTTGTCTTTAGGTGCCTTTTACTGAGGAGTGGCTTCCGTCTGGTCACTCTACCATAAAGGCCTGCTTGGTGGAGTGCTGCAGAGATGGTTGTCCTTCTGGAAGGTTCTCCCATCTCCAAAGAGGAACTCTGGAGCTCTGTCAGAGTGACCATCGGGTTCTTGGTCACCTCCCTGACCAAGACCCTTCTCCCCCTATTGCTCAGTTTGGCCGGGCGGCCCAGCTCTAAAACATTAGCAAAAAAATCTAAAAACCTGTTTTTACTTAATCATTACGGGGTATTGTGTGTAGATTGAAGAGAATGTATGTATTTTTGTGCCCATTTTAGAATAAGGCTGTAACTTAACACTCTCCAAAGGCACTGTATACTATGTTCATATGTATGCCTTCTCTTTCTGGAGAGGGGGGTTTGTAGTTGTGTTTTTAGTGATGATTCTGGGGTTTGTAGTTCTGTTCTCGTACCTTTGCTGGTTTCTCCTTCTTGGCCTTGGGTTCAGTCTTGGCTGGGGCTGGTTTCTGGAGAGAGAGAACAAACATCAGTCTCATGTGTTCTCCTTCACCAACTTCAAACATCTGCTATCTGAGCAGCTAACCGATCGCTGCCGCTGTACATAGTCTATCGGTAAATAGCCCACACATTTTTACCTACCTCATCCCCATACTGTTTTTATTTATTTACTTTTCTGCTCTTTTGCACACCAATATCTCTACCTGTACATGACCATCTGATCATGTATCACTCCAGTGTTAATCTGCAAAATTGTAATTATTCGCCTACCTCCTCATGCCTTTTGCACACAATGTATATAGACTCTCCTTTTTTCTACTGTGTTATTGACTTGTTAATTGTTTACTCCATGTGTAACTCTGTGTTGTCTGTTCACACTGCTATGCTTTATCTTGGCCAGGTCACAGTTGCAAATGAGAACTTGTTCTCAACTAGCCTACCTGGTTAAATAAAGGTGAAAAAAAATAAAAACGGATCATTCCTAGTTCTACTGACCAATAGGTGCTAAGGCTTCAGATCTACTGACCTATAGATACTAGGGCTTCCGATCTACTGACCAATAGATGTTAGGGCTCCAGATCTACTGACCAATAGATGCTAGGGCTTCAGATCTACTGACCAATAGATACTAGGGCTTCAGATCTACTGACCAATAGATACTAGGGCTTCAGATCTACTGACCAATAGATATTAGGGCTTCAGATCTACTGACCAATAGGAGCTAGGGCTTCAGATCTACTGACCAATAGATGCTAGGGCTCCAGATCTACTGACCAATATGTGCTAGGGCTTCAGATCTACTGACCAATAGGTGCTAAGGCTTCAGATCTACTGACCAATAGATATTAGGGCTTCAGATCTACTGACCAATAGGAGCTAGGGCTTCAGTGGGACTTTACTAACTGGTTGCATGATTTATAAACTGGTTAAGAGTTATGTAACCTGCTAAATATGTAATACATGTGTATAAGAGCGTCTGCTAAATGACTTAAATGTAATGTAAATGTAATTAGCTGTGTATAGTGATAAGTGTAGTGTATGGTGTATGTGGAATACTGTAGTATTGTAGCAGAGGTTATAAAGATGTTATAATCTTTTACATAGCTAATAGACATGTAATTAGGTGTAATTAGGTGTATCAGTTTGTGTAATAACCTGGAGTATAGTTATAAAACATGTCTAATAATATGGTCTAGTCATCAAGCTCGAGACCCTGGGTCTCGACCCCGCCCTGTGCAACTGGGTACTGGACTTCCTGACGGGCCGCCCCCAGGTGGTGAGGGTAGGCAACAACATCTCCTCCCCGCTGATCCTCAACACGGGGGCCCCACAAGGGTGCGTTCTGAGCCCTCTCCTGTACTCCCTGTTCACCCACGACTGCGTGGCCACGCACGCCTCCAACTCAATCATCAAGTTTGCGGACGACACAACAGTGGTAGGCTTGATTACCAACAACGACGAGACGGCCTACAGGGAGGAGGTGAGGGCCCTTGGAGTGTGGTGTCAGGAAAATAACCTCACACTCAACGTCAACAAAACTAAGGAGATGATTGTGGACTTCAGGAAACAGCAGAGGGAACACCCCCTATCCACATCGATGGAACAGTAGTGGAGAGGGTAGCTAGTTTTAAGTTCCTCGGCATACACATCACAGACAAACTGAATTGGTCCACTCACACTGACAGCGTCGTGAAGAAGGCGCAGCAGCGCCTATTCAACCTCAGGAGGCTGAAAAAATTCGGCTTGTCACCAAAAGCACTCACAAACTTCTACAGATGCACAATCGAGAGCATCCTGGCGGGCTGTATCACCGCCTGGTACGGCAACTGCTCCGCCCTCAACCGTAAGGCACTCCAGAGGGTAGTGAGGACTGCACAACGCATCACCGGGGGCAAACTACCTGCCCTCCAGGACACCTACACCACCCGTTGTTACAGGAAGGCCATAAAGATCATCAAGGACATCAACCACCCGAACCACTGCCTGTTCACCCCGCTATCATCCAGAAGGCGAGGTCAGTACAGGTGCATCAAAGCTGGGACCGAGAGACTGAAAAACAGCTTCTATCTCAAGGCCATCAGACTGTTAAATAGCCACCACTAACATTGAGTGGCTGCTGCCAACACACTGTCATTGACACTGACCCAACTCCAGCCATTTTAATAATGGGAATTGATGGAAATGATGTAAATATATCACTAGCCACTTTAAACAATGCTACCTTATATAATGTTACTTACCCTACATTATTCATCTCATATGCATATGTATATACTGTACTCTACAACATCGACTGCATCCTTATGTAACACATGTATCACTAGCCACTTTAACTATGCCACTTTGTTTACTTTGTCTACACACTCATCTCATATGTATATACTGTACTCGATACCATCTACTGCATGCTGCTCTGTACCATCACTCATTCATATATCCTTATGTACATGTTCCTTATCCCCTTACACTGTGTATAAGACAGTAGTTTTTTTTGGAATTGTTAGTTAGATTACTTGTTGGTTATCACTGCATTGTCGGAACTAGAAGCACAAGCATTTCGCTACACTCGCATTAACATCTGCTAACCATGTGTATGTGACAAATAAAATTTGATTTGATTTTGATTTGATGTTATCAAGGTGTACATGCTGTTGGAGCGGAGTTTAATTTAACATGTGTAATTACCTGCTATATAGAGACAATACGTGTGTAATTACCTGGTATATATAGAGACAATACGTGTGTAATTACCTGCTATATAGAGACAATGCACGTGTAATTACCTGGTATATAGAGACGATACGTGTGTAATTACCTGCTATATAGAGACAATACGCGTGTAATTACCTGGTATATAGAGACAATACATGTGTAATTACCTGTATATAGAGACAATACGTGTGTAATTACTTGGTATATACAGGGACAATACATGTGTAATTAACTGGTATATAGAGACAATACATGTGTAATTACCGGGTATATACAGGGACAATACGTGTGTAATTACCTGGTATATATAGACAATATGTGTGTAATTACATATACCAGGTAATTACACACGTATTGTCTCTATATATACCAGGTAATTACAGATGTATTGTCTCTATATATACACCAGGTAATTACACGCGTATTGTCTATATACCAGGTAATTACACGCGTATTGTCTCTATATATACCAGGTAATTACACACATATTGTCTATATATATACCAGGTAATTACACATATTGTCTCTATGTGGTAGGTAATTACACGCGTATTGTCTCTATATAGCTGGTAATTACACAAGTATTGTCTCTATATACCAGGTAATTACACGTGCATTGTCTATATATACCAGGTAATTACACACGTATTGTCTCTATATAGCAGGTAATTACACACGTATTGTCTCTATATAGCAGATAATTACACATGTATTGTCTCTATATAGCAGGTAATTACACACGTATTGTCTCTATATATACCAGGTACTTACACGCGTATTGTCTATATATACCAGGTAATTACACGCGTATTGTCTCTATATAGCAGGTAATTACACACGTGTTGTCTCTATATAGCAGGTAATTACACGCGTATTGTCTCTATATAGCAGGTAATTACACATGTGTTGTCTCTATATAGCAGGTAATTACACACGTATTGTCTCTATATATACCAGGTACTTACACGCGTATTGTCTATATATACCAGGTAATTACACGCGTATTGTCTCTATATAGCAGGTAATTACACACGTGTTGTCTCTATATAGCAGGTAATTACACATGTATTGTCTCTATATAGCAGGTTATTACACATGTATTGTCTCTATATAGCAGGTAATTACACGCGTATTGTCTCTATATAGCAGGTAATTACACATGTGTTGTCTCTATATAGCAGGTAATTACACACATATTGTCTCTATATATACACCAGGTACTTACACGCGTATTGTCTATATATACCAGGTAATTACACGCGTATTGTCTCTATATAGCAGGTAATTACACACGTGTTGTCTCTATATAGCAGGTAATTACACATGTATTGTCTCTATATAGCAGGTAATTACACGCGTATTGTCTCTATATAGCAGGTAATTACACATGTGTTGTCTCTATATAGCAGGTAATTACACACGTATTGTCTCTATATATACCAGGTAATTACACATATTGTCTATATATACCAGGTAATTACATGTGTATTGTCTCTATATATATATATATATATGTGAGGGGAACGGCACCTCAGTACCTCCAGGCTCTGATCAGGCCCTACACCCAAACAAGGGCACTGCGTTCATCCACCTCTGGCCTGCTCGCCTCCCTACCACTGAGGAAGTACAGTTCCCGCTCAGCCCAGTCAAAACTGTTCGCTGCTCTGGCCCCCCAATGGTGGAACAAACTCCCTCACGACGCCAAGACAGCGGAGTCTATCACCACCTTCCGGAGACACCTGAAACCCCACCTCTTTAAGGAATACCTAGGATAGGATAAGTAATCCTTCTCACCCCCCCCTTTAAGATTCAGATGCACTACTGTAAAGTGACTGTTCCATTGGATGTCATAAGGTGAATGCACCAATTTGTAAGTCGCTCTGGATAAGAGCGTCTGCTAAATGACTTAAATGTAAATGTATATATACCAGGTCATTACACACGTATTGTCTCTATATATAGCAGGTCATTACACACGTATTGTCTCTATATATGCCAGGTAATTACACACATATTGTCTCTATACACCAGGTCATTACACACGTATTGTCTCTATATATGCCAGGTAATTACACACGTATTGTCTCTATATACCAGGTAATTACACACGTATTGTCTCTATATATACCAGGTAATTACACACGTATTGTCTCTATATATGCCAGGTAATTACACACGTATTGTCTCTATACACCAGGTCATTACACATGTATTGTCTCTATATATACCAGGTAATTACACATGTATTGTCTATATATATAGCAGGTAATTACACACGTATTGTCTCTATATAGCAGGTAATTACACACGTATTGTCTCTATATAGCAGATAATTACACATGTATTGTCTCTATATAGCAGGTAATTACACACGTATTGTCTCTATATATACCAGGTACTTACACGCGTATTGTCTATATATACCAGGTAATTACACGCGTATTGTCTCTATATAGCAGGTAATTACACACGTGTTGTCTCTATATAGCAGGTAATTACACACGTATTGTCTCTATATAGCAGGTAATTACACATGTATTGTCTCTATATAGCAGGTAATTACACGCGTATTGTCTCTATATAGCAGGTAATTACACATGTGTTGTCTCTATATAGCAGGTAATTACACACGTATTGTCTCTATATATACCAGGTACTTACACGCGTATTGTCTATATATACCAGGTAATTACACGTACTTACACGTATTGTCTCTATATAGCAGGTAATTACACACGTGTTGTCTCTATATAGCAGGTAATTACACACGTATTGTCTCTATATAGCAGGTAATTACACATGTATTGTCTCTATATAGCAGGTAATTACACGCGTATTGTCTCTATATAGCAGGTAATTACACATGTGTTGTCTCTATATAGCAGGTAATTACACACGTATTGTCTCTATATATACCAGGTTATTACACATATTGTCTATATATACCAGGTAATTACACGTGTATTGTCTCTATATATATATGTGAGGGGAACGGCACCTCAGTACCTCCAGGCTCTGATCAGGCCCTACACCCAAACAAGGGCACTGCGTTCATCCACCTCTGGCCTGCTCGCCTCCCTACCACTGAGGAAGTACAGTTCCCGCTCAGCCCAGTCAAAACTGTTCGCTGCTCTGGCCCCCCAATGGTGGAACAAACTCCCTCACGACGCCAGGACAGCGGAGTCTATCACCACCTTCCGGAGACACCTGAAACCCCACCTCTTTAAGGAATAGCTAGGATAGGATAAGTAATCCTTCTCACCCCCCCCCCTTTAAGATTCAGATGCACTACTGTAAAGTGACTGTTCCACTGGATGTCATAAGGTGAATGCACCAATTTGTAAGTCGCTCTGGATAAGAGCGTCTGCTAAATGACTTAAATGTAAATGTATATATACCAGGTCATTACACACGTATTGTCTCTATATATAGCAGGTCATTACACACGTATTGTCTCTATATATGCCAGGTAATTACACACATATTGTCTCTATACACCAGGTCATTACACACGTATTGTCTCTATATATGCCAGGTAATTACACACGTATTGTCTCTATATACCAGGTAATTACACACGTATTGTCTCTATATATACCAGGTAATTACACACGTATTGTCTCTATATATGCCAGGTAATTACACACGTATTGTCTCTATACACCAGGTCATTACACATGTATTGTCTCTATATATACCAGGTAATTACACATGTATTGTCTATATATATAGCAGGTAATTACACACATATTGTCTCTATATGGTAGGTAATTACACGCGTATTGTCTCTATATAACTGGTAATTACACACGTATTGTCTCTATATACCAGGTAATTACACACGTATTGTCTCTATATAGCAGGTAATTACACGCGTATTGTCTCTATATAGCAGATAATTACACATGTATTGTCTCTATATAGCAGGTCATTACACACATATTGTCTCTATATATGCCAGATAATTACACACGTATTGTCTCTATATACCAGGTAATTACACACGTATTGTCTCTATATATACCAGGTAATTACACACGTATTGTCTCTATATATGCCAGGTAATTACACACGTATTGTCTCTATACACCAGGTCATTACACACGTATTGTCTCTATATAGCAGATAATTACACATGTATTGTCTCTATATAGCAGGTCATTACACACGTATTGTCTCTATATATGCCAGGTAATTACACGCGTATTGTCTCTATATAGCAGATAATTACACATGTATTGTCTCTATATAGCAGGTAATTACACACGTATTGTCTCTATATATACCAGGTACTTACATGCGTATTGTCTATATATACCAGGTAATTACACGCGTATTGTCTCTATATAGCAGGTAATTACACACGTGTTGTCTCTATATAGCAGGTAATTACACACGTATTGTCTCTATATAGCAGGTAATTACACATGTATTGTCTCTATATAGCAGGTAATTACACGCGTATTGTCTCTATATAGCAGGTAATTACACACGTGTTGTCTCTATATAGCAGGTAATTACACACGTATTGTCTCTATATATACCAGGTACTTACACGCGTATTGTCTATATATACCAGGTACTTACACGCGTATTGTCTCTATATAGCAGGTAATTACACACATGTTGTCTGTATATAGCAGGTAATTACACACGTATTGTCTATATAGCAGGTAATTACACATGTATTGTCTCTATATAGCAGGTAATTACACGCATATTGTCTCTATATAGCAGGTAATTACACATGTGTTGTCTCTATATAGCAGGTAATTACACACGTATTGTCTCTATATATACCAGGTACTTACACATGTATTGTCTATATATACCAGGTAATTACACGCGTATTGTCTCTATATAGCAGGTAATTACACACGTGTTGTCTCTATATAGCAGGTAATTACACACGTGTTGTCTCTATATAGCAGGTAATTACACACGTATTGTCTCTATATAGCAGGTAATTACACATGTATTGTCTCTATATAGCAGGTAATTACACGCGTATTGTCTCTATATAGCAGGTAATTACACATGTGTTGTCTCTATATAGCAGGTAATTACACACGTATTGTCTCTATATATACCAGGTAATTACACATATTGTCTATATATACCAGGTAATTACATGTGTATTGTCTCTATATATATATATAT
This sequence comes from Oncorhynchus gorbuscha, assembly GCF_021184085.1. Lineage (NCBI taxonomy): Eukaryota > Metazoa > Chordata > Actinopteri > Salmoniformes > Salmonidae > Oncorhynchus > Oncorhynchus gorbuscha. The sequence continues at coordinate 101,720,559 of NC_060185.1, read as the reverse complement.
ATATGTGAGGGGAACGGCACCTCAGTACCTCCAGGCTTTGATCAGGCCCTACACCCAAACAAGGGCACTGCGTTCATCCACCTCTGGCCTGCTCGCCTCCCTACCACTGAGGAAGTACAGTTCCCGCTCAGCCCAGTCAAAACTGTTCGCTGCTCTGGCCCCCCAATGGTGGAACAAACTCCCTCACGAGGCCAGGACAGCGGAGTCTATCACCACCTTCCGGAGACACCTGAAACCCCACCTCTTTAAGGAATACCTAGGATAGGATAAGTAATCCTTCTCACCCCCCCCTTTAAGATTCAGATGCACTACTGTAAAGTGACTGTTCCACTGGATGTCATAAGGTGAATGCACCAATTTGTAAGTCGCTCTGGATAAGAGCGTCTGCTAAATGACTTAAATGTAAATGTATATATACCAGGTCATTACACACGTATTGTCTCTATATATACCAGGTCATTACACACGTATTGTCTCTATATATGCCAGGTAATTACACACGTATTGTCTCTATACACCAGGTCATTACACATGTATTGTCTCTATATATGCCAGGTAATTACACACGTATTGTCTCTATATACCAGGTAATTACACACGTATTGTCTCTATATATACCAGGTAATTACACACGTATTGTCTCTATATACCAGGTAATTACACACGTATTGTCTCTATATACCAGGTAATTACACACGTATTGTCTCTATATACCAGGTAATTACACACGTATTGTCTCTATATATACCAGGTAATTACACACGTATTGTCTCTATATATGCCAGGTAATTACACACGTATTGTCTCTATATACCAGGTAATTACACATGTATTGTCTCTATATATACCAGGTAATCACACACGTATTGTCTCTATATATACCAGGTAATTACACGCGTATTGTCTCTATATATACCAGGTAATTACACACGTATTGTCTATATATATATAGCAGGTAATTACACACGTATTGTCTCTATATGGTAGGTAATTACACACGTATTGTCTCTATATGGTAGGTAATTACACACGTATTGTCTCTATATAGCTGGTAATTTCACACGTATTGTCTCTAAATACCAGGTAATAACACACGTATTGTCTATATATACCAGGTAATTACACGCGTATTGTCTATATATACCAGGTAATTACACGCGCATTGTCTATATATACACCAGGTAATTACACGCGTATTGTCTATATAGCAGGTAATTACACGCGTATTGTCTATATAGCAGGTAATTACACGCGTATTGTCTCTATATAGCAGGTAATTACACGCGTATTGTCTCTATATAGCAGGTAATTACACACGTGTTGTCTCTATATAGCAGGTAATTACACACGTATTGTCTCTATATAGCAGGTAATTACACATGTATTGTCTCTATATAGCAGGTAATTACACGCGTATTGTCTCTATATAGCAGGTAATTACACATGTGTTGTCTCTATATAGCAGGTAATTACACACGTATTGTCTCTATATATACCAGGTACTTACACGCGTATTGTCTATATATACCAGGTAATTACACGCGTATTGTCTCTATATAGCAGGTAATTACACACGTGTTGTCTCTATATAGCAGGTAATTACACATGTATTGTCTCTATATAGCAGGTAATTACACATGTATTGTCTCTATATAGCAGGTAATTACACGCGTATTGTCTCTATATAGCAGGTAATTACACATGTGTTGTCTCTATATAGCAGGTAATTACACACGTATTGTCTCTATATATACCAGGTACTTACACGCGTATTGTCTATATATACCAGGTAATTACACGCGTATTGTCTCTATATAGCAGGTAATTACACACGTGTTGTCTCTATATAGCAGGTAATTACACACGTATTGTCTCTATATAGCAGGTAATTACACATGTATTGTCTCTATATAGCAGGTAATTACACGCGTATTGTCTCTATATAGCAGGTAATTACACATGTGTTGTCTCTATATAGCAGGTAATTACACACGTATTGTCTCTATATATACCAGGTTATTACACATATTGTCTATATATACCAGGTAATTACACGTGTATTGTCTCTATATATATATATATGTGAGGGGAACGGCACCTCAGTACCTCCAGGCTCTGATCAGGCCCTACACCCAAACAAGGGCACTGCGTTCATCCACCTCTGGCCTGCTCGCCTCCCTACCACTGAGGAAGTACAGTTCCCGCTCAGCCCAGTCAAAACTGTTCGCTGCTCTGGCCCCCCAATGGTGGAACAAACTCCCTCACGACGCCAGGACAGCGGAGTCTATCACCACCTTCCGGAGACACCTGAAACCCCACCTCTTTAAGGAATACCTAGGATAGGATAAGTAATCCTTCTCACCCCCCTTTAAGATTCAGATGCACTACTGTAAAGTGACTGTTCCACTGGATGTCATAAGGTGAATGCACCAATTTGTAAGTCGCTCTGGATAAGAGCGTCTGCTAAATGACTTAAATGTAAATGTGTATATATACCAGGTCATTACACACGTATTGTCTCTATATATACCAGGTCATTACACACGTATTGTCTCTATATATGCCAGGTAATTACACACATATTGTCTCTATACACCAGGTCATTACACACGTATTGTCTCTATATATGCCAGGTAATTACACACGTATTGTCTCTATATACCAGGTCATTACACATGTATTGTCTCTATATATACCAGGTAATTACACACGTATTGTCTATATATATAGCAGGTAATTACACACATATTGTCTCTATATGGTAGGTAATTACACGCGTATGGTCTCTATATAACTGGTAATTACACACGTATTGTCTCTATATACCAGGTAATTACACACGTATTGTCTCTATATACCAGGTAATTACACGCGTATTGTCTCTATATAGCAGATAATTACACATGTATTGTCTCTATATAGCAGGTAATTACACACGTATTGTCTCTATATATACCAGGTACTTACACGCGTATTGTCTATATATACCAGGTAATTACACGCGTATTGTCTCTATATAGCAGGTAATTACACATGTATTGTCTCTATATAGCAGGTAATTACACACGTATTGTCTCTATATAGCAGGTAATTACACATGTGTTGTCTCTATATACCAGGTAGTTACACACGTATTGTCTCTATATATACCAGGTAATTACACATGTATTGTCTATATATATAGCAGGTAATTACACACATATTGTCTCTATATGGTAGGTAATTACACGCGTATTGTCTCTATATATAGCAGGTCATTACACACGTATTGTCTCTATATATATGCCAGGTAATTACACACATATTGTCTCTATATATACCAGGTAATTACACACGTATTGTTTCTATATATACAGCAGGTAATTACACACATATTGTCTCTATATATATACCAGGTCATTACACACGTATTGTCTCTATATATACCAGGTAATTACACGCGTATTGTCTCTATATATACCAGGTAATTACACATGTATTGTCTATATATATAGCAGGTAATTACACACATATTGTCTCTATATGGTAGGTAATTACACGCGTATTGTCTCTATATAACTGGTAATTACACACGTATTGTCTCTATATAACTGGTAATTACACACGTATTGTCTCTATATACCAGGTAATTACACACGTATTGTCTCTATATAGCAGGTAATTACACGCGTATTGTCTCTATATGGTAGGTAATTACACGCGTATTGTCTCTATTTGGCTGGTAATTACACACGTATTGTCTCTATATACCAGGTAATTACACACGTATTGTCTCTATATAGCAGGTAATTACACGCGTATTGTCTCTATATGGTAGGTAATTACACGCGCATTGTCTCTATTTGGCTGGTAATTACACACGTATTGTCTCTATATACCAGGTAATTACACACGTATTGTCTATATATACCAGGTAATTACACACGTATTGTCTATATATACCAGGTAATTACACACGTATTGTCTCTATATATGCCAGGTAATTACACACGTATTGTCTCTATATATACCAGGTAATTACATGCGTATTGTCTCTATATATACCAGGTAATTACACACGTATTGTCTATATATATATAGCAGGTAATTACACACATATTGTCTCTATATAGCTGGTAATTTCACACGTATTGTCTCTATATACCAGGTAATTACACACGTATTGTCTATATATACCAGGTAATTACACGCGTATTGTCTCTATATATATCAGGTACTTACACGCGTATTGTCTATATATACCAGGTAATTACACGCGTATTGTCTCTATATAGCAGGTACTTACACGTGTATTGTCTATATATACCAGGTAATTACACGCGTATTGTCTCTATATAGCAGGTAATTACACATGTGTTGTCTCTATATAGCAGGTAATTACACACGTATTGTCTCTATATAGCAGGTAATTACACATGTATTGTCTCTATATAGCAGGTAATTACACACGTATTGTCTCTATATAGCAGGTAATTACACATGTGTTGTCTCTATATACCAGGTAGTTACACACGTATTGTCTCTATATATAACAGGTAACTACATGCGTATTGTCTATATAGCAGGTAATTACACGCGTATTGTCTCTATATAGCAGGTAATTACACACGTGTTGTCTCTATATAGCAGGTAAGTACACGTATTGTCTCTATATATACCAGGTAATTGCACACGTATTGTCTCTATATATAGCAGGTAATTACACACGTATTGTCTCTATATATTCCAGGTAATTACACACGTATTGTCTCTATGTATACCAGGTAATTACACACGTATCGTCTCTATATATACCAGGTAATTACACACGTATCATTTACATTTACGTGATTTAGCAGACGCTCTTATCCAGAGCGACTTACAAATTGGTGCATTCAACTTATGACATCCAGTGGAACAGTCACTTTACAGTAGTGCATCTGAATCTTAAAGGGGGGGGTGAGAAGGATTACTTATCCTATCCTAGGTATTCCTTAAAGAGGTGGGGTTTCAGGTGTCTCCGGAAGGTGGTGATAGACTCCGCTGTCCTGGCGTCGTGAGGGAGTTTGTTCCACCATTGGGGGGCCAGAGCAGCGAACAGTTTTGACTGGGCTGAGCGGGAACTGTACTTCCTCAGTGGTAGGGAGGCGAGCAGGCCAGAGGTGGATGAACGCAGTGCCCTTGTTTGGGTGTAGGGCCTGATCAGAGCCTGGAGGTACTGAGGTGCCGTTGCCCTCACAGAGACAATACGCGTGTAATTACCTGGTATATATAGACAATATGTGTAATTACCTGGTATATATAGAGACAATACTTGTGTAATTACCTGCTATATAGAGACAACACATGTGTAATTACCTGCTATATAGAGACAATATGTGTGTAATTACCTGCTATATAGAGACAATACATGTGCAATTACCTGGTATATATATAGACAATACGCGTGTAATTACCTGCTATATAGAGGCAACACGCGTGTAATTGCCTGCTATATAGACACAATACGCGTGTAATTACCTGCTATATAGACAATGCGCGTGTAATTACCTGGTATATATAGACAATGCGCGTGTAATTACCTGGTATATATAGACAATACGTGTGTAATTACCTGTTATATAGAGACAATACGTGTGTAATTACCAGCTATATAGAGACAATACGCGTGTAATTACCTACCATATAGAGACAATATGTGTGTAATTACCTGCTATATATATAGACAATACGTGTGTAATTACCTGGTATATATAGACAATACGCGTGTAATTACGTGGTATATAGACAATACACGTGTAATTACCTGGTATATATAGAGACAATACATGTGTAATTACCTGGTATATATAGAGACAATACGTGTGTAATTACCTGGTATATATAGAGACAATACGTGTGTAATTAACTGCTATATATATAGAGACAATACGTGTGTAATGACCTGGTATATATATAGAGACAATACGTGTCTAATTACCTGCTGTATATATAGGGACAATACGTGTCTAATTACCTGCTGTATATATAGAGACAATACATGTGTAATTACCTGGTATATATAGAGACAATACGTGTGTAATTACCTGGTATATATAGAGACAATACGTGTGTAATTACCTGCTATATAGAGACAATACGTGTGTAATTACCTGCTATATAGAGACAATACGTGTGTAATTACCTGCTATATAGAGACAATACATGTGTAATTGACTTATTTCTTACAGTTTGTACTTTGACACGTAGGCTCTGACTGTACAGTATATTAAAATAGCTGTGGTGGTACTCTGCCGCTTCAGATAAAAGCATCAACATAGCATTGAGACTAACCTGCTATATAGACAATACGTGTGTAATTAACTGCTATATAGAGACAATACATGTGTAATTACCTGCTATATAGAGACAATACGTGTGTAATTACCTGCTATATAGAGACAATACGCGTGTATTTACCTGCTATATAGAGACAATACGCGTGTAATTGCCTGCTATATAGAGACAATACGTGTGTAATTACCTGCTGTATATATAGAGACAATAAGTGTGTAATTACCTGGTATATATAGTAATACGTGTGTAATGATTGTACGCTGATTGTAGCTGAGGTTGTGTGTAATTACCTGCTGTATATATAGAGACAATACATGTGTAATTACCTGCTGTATATATAGAAACAATATGCGTGTAATTACCTGTTATATATAGAGACAATACGCGTGTAATTACCTGGTATATATACAGACAATACGTGTGTAATTACCTGGTATATATACAGACAATACACGTGTAATTACCTGCTATACAGAGACAATACGCGTGTAATTACCTGGTATATATAGAGACAATACGCGTGTAATTACCTGGTATATATAGAGAAAATAAGTGTGTAATTACCTGGTATATATAGGGACAATACATGTAATTACCTGGTATATATAGAGACAATACGTGTGTAATTACCTGGTATATATAGAGACAACACGTGTGTAATTAGCTGGTATATATAGAGACAATACGTGTGTAATTACCTGGTATATATAGAGACAATACGTGTGTAATTACCTGGTATATATAGACAATACGTGTGTAATGACCTGGTATATATAGACAATACGTGTGTAATGACCTGGTATATAGAGACAATACGTGTGTAATGACCTGGTATATATAGAGACAATAGGTGTGTAATGACCTGGTATATATAGAGACAATAGGTGTGTAATTACCTGCTATATAGAGACAATAGGTGTGTAATTACCTGCTATATAGAGACAATACGTGTGTAATTACCTGCTATATAGAGACAATACGTGTGTAATTACCTGCTATATAGAGACAATACGTGTGTAATTACCTGCTATATATAGACAATACGTGTGTAATTACCTGCTATATAGAGACAATACGTGTGTAATTACCTGCTATATAGACAATACGTGTGTAATTACCTGCCATATATATTGACAATACGTGTGTAATTACCAGCTATATAGAGACAATATGTGTGTAATTACCTGCTATATAGAGACAACACGTGTGTAATTACCTGCTATATAGAAAATACGCGTGTAATTACCTGGTATATATAGAGACAATAGGTGTGTAATTACCTGGTATATATAGAGACAATACGTGTGTAATTACCTGGTATATATAGGGACAATACGTGTAATTACCTGGTATATATAGAGACAATACGTGTGTAATTACCTGGTATATATAGAGACAATACGTGTGTAATTACCTGGTATATATAGACAATACATGTGTAATTACCTGGCATATATAGAGACAATACGTGTGTAATGACCTGGTATATATAGAGACAATAGGTGTGTAATTACCTGGTATATATAGAGACAATACGTGTGTAATTACCTGGTATATATAGAGACAATACGTGTGTAATTACCTGGTATATATAGAGACAATACGTGTGTAATTGCCTGGTATATAGAGACAATAGGTGTGTAATTGCCTGGTATATAGAGACAATACGTGTGTAATGACCTGCTATATAGAGACAATACGTGTGTAATTACCTGCTATATAGAGACAATACATGTGTAATTACCTGCCATATATATTGACAATACATGTGTAATTACCTGCCATATATATTGACAATACGTGTGTAATTACCAGCTATATAGAGACAAAATGTGTGTAATTACCTGCTATATAGAGACAACACGTGTGTAATTACCTGCTATATAGAGACAATACGCGTGTAATTACCTGCTATATAGAGACAATACGTGTGTAATTACCTGCTATATAGACAATACGCGTGTAATTACCTGGTATATATAGACAATATGCGTGTAATTACCTGGTATATATAGACAATACGTGTGTAATTACCTGGTATATATAGACAATACGTGTGTAATTACCTGGTATATAGAGACAATACGTGTGTAATTACCTGGAAACATATAGTATAGACAATACGTGTGTAATTACCTGCTATATAGAGACAATACGTGTGTAATTACCTACCTGCTATATAGACAATGTGTGTAATTACCTGCTATATAGAGACAATACGTGTGTAATTACCTGGTATATATATATACGTGTGTAATTACCTGCTATATAGACAATACGTGTGTAATTACCTGGTATATATAGAGACAATACGTGTGTAATTACCTGCTATATAGAGACAATACGTGTGTAATTACCTGGTATATATAGAGACAATACGTGTGTAATAGAGACAATACGTGTGTAATGACCTACCTGGTATATAGAGACAATACGTGTGTAATTACCTGGTATATATAGAGACAATACGTGTGTAATTACCTGGTATATATATAGAGACAATACAGTGTGTAATTACCTGGCTATATAGAGACAATACGACAATACGTGTGTAATTACCCTGGTATATATAGAGACAATACGTGTGTAATTACCAGCGTGTAATTATATATAGAGACAATACGTGTGTAATTACCTACTATATATAGAGACAATGTGTGTAATTACCTGGTATATATAGAGACTGTGTGTAATTATATATATAGACAATATGTGTGTAATTACCTGCTATATATAGACAATATGCGTGTAATTACCTGCTATATAGAGACGCGTGTAATTACCTGGTATATATAGAGACAATACGCATGTAATGACCTGGTATATATAGACAATACGTGTGTAATTTATGCTGATTGAGACAGGTTGTGTGTAATTACCTGGTATATATAGAGACAATACGTGTGTAATTACCTGGTTTATATAGAGACAATACGTGTGTAATTACCTGGTATATATAGAGACAATACGTGTGTAATTACCTGCTATATATAGACAATACGCGTGTCATTACCTGTTATATATAGAGACAATACGCGTGTCATTACCTGGTATATATAGAGACAATATGCATGTAATTACCTGGTATATATAGACAATACGTGTGTAATTACCTGGTATATATAGACAATACATGTGTAATTACCTGCCGTATATATAGAAACAATACGTGTAATTATCAGCTGTATATATAGAGACAATACGTGTGTAATTACCTGGTATATATAGAGACAATACGTGTGTAATTACCTGCTATATAGAGACAATACGTGTGTAATTACCTGGTATAAAGAGAAAATACATGTGCAATTACCTGGTATATATAGACAATACGCGTGTAATGACCTGGTATATATAGTAATACGTGTGTAATGATTGTATGCTGATTGTAGCTGAGGTTGTGTGTAATTACCTGGTATATATAGAGACAATACGTGTGTAATTACCTGCTGTATATATAGAAACAATACGTGTGTAATTACCTGGTATATATAGAGACAATATGTGTGTAATTACCTGGCATATATAGAGACAATACGTGTGTAATTACCTGGTATATATAGTAATACGTGTGTAATGATTGTATGCTGATTGTAGCTGAGGTTGTGTGTAATTACCTGCTATATAGAGACAATACGTGTGTAATTACCTGCTATATAGAGACAATACATGTGTAATTGACTTATTTCTTACAGTTTGTACTTTGACACGTAGGCTCTGACTGTACAGTATATTAAAATAGCTGTGGTGGTACTCTGCCGCTTCAGATAAAAGCATCAACATAGCATTGAGACTAACCTGCTATATAGACAATATGTGTGTAATTACCTGCTATATAGAGACAATACGTGTGTAATTACCTGGTATATAGAGACAATACGTGTGTAATTACCTGGCATATATAGACAATACGTGTGTAATTACCGGCTATATAGAGACAATACGTGTGTAATTACCTGGCATATATAGACACTACGTGTGTAATTACCTGCTATATAGAGACAATACATGTGTAATTACCTGCTATATAGACAATACATGTGTAATTACCTGCTATATAGAGACAATACGTGTGTAATTACCTGCTATATAGAGACAATACGCGTGTAATTTACCTGCTATATAGAGACAATATGTGTGTCATTACCTGCTATATAGAGACAACACATGTGTAATTACCTGCTATATAGAGACAACACATGTGTAATTACCTGCTATATAGACACAACACATGTGTAATTACCTGCTATATAGAGACAATACGCGTGTAATTACCTGCTATATAGAGACAATACGCGTGTAATTACCTGCTATATAGAGACAATACGCGTGTAATTCCCTGCTATATAGACAATATGCATGTAATTACCTGGTATATATAGACAATATGCGTGTAATTACCTGGTACATATAGACAATACGTGTGTAATTACCTGGTATATAGAGACAATACGTGTGTAATTACCTGGTATATAGAGACAATACGCGTGTAATTACCTGGTACATATAGACAATACGTGTGTAATTACCTGCTATATATAGAGACAATACACGTGTAATTACCTGGCATATAGACAATACGCGTGTAATTACCTACTATATAGACAATATGTGTGTAATTACCTGCTATATATATAGACAATATGTGTGTAATTACCTGCTATATATATAGACAATACGTGTGTAATTACCTGGTATATATAGAGACAATACGCGTGTAATGACCTGGTATATATAGACATTACGTGTAATTACCTGGTATATATAGACATTACGTGTAATTACCTGCTATATATAGACAATACGTGTGCAATTACCTGGTATATATAGAGACAATACGTGTGTAATGACCTGGTATATATATAGAGACAATACGTGTGTAATGACCTGGTATATATATAGAGACAATACGTGTGTAATTACCTGCTGTATATATAGAGACAATACGTGTGTAATTACCTGGTATATAGAGACAATACGCGTGTAATTACCTGGTATATATAGGGACAATACGTGTGTAATTACCTGCTATATATAGACAATATGCGTGTCATTACCTGTTATATATAGAGACAATACGCGTGTCATTACCTGTTATATATAGACAATACGCGTGTAATTACCTGGTATATAGAGACAATACATGTGTAATTACCTGCTGTATATATAGAAACAATACGTGTAATTATCAGCTGTATATATAGAGACAATACATGTGTGATGACCTGGTATATATAGTAATACGTGTGTAATGATTGTATGCTGATTGTAGCTGAGGTTGTGTGTAATTACCTGGTATATATAGAGACAATACGTGTGTAATTACCTGCTGTATATATAGAAACAATACGTGTGTAGTTACCTGGTATATATAGAGACAATACATGTGTAATTACCTGCTATATATAGAGACAATACGTGTGTAATTACCTGCTATATAGAGACAATACGCGTGTATTTACCTGCTATATAGAGACAATATGTGTGTCATTACCTGCTATATAGAGACAACACGTGTGTAATTACCTGCTATATAGAGACAACACATGTGTAATTACCTGCTATATAGAGACAATACGCGTGTAATTACCTGCTATATAGACAATACGCGTGTAATTCCCTGCTATATAGACAATACGCATGTAATTACCTGGTATATATAGACAATACGCGTGTAATTACCTGGTACATATAGACAATACGCGTGTAATTACCTGGTATATATAGACAATACGTGTGTAATTACCTGGTATATAGAGACAATACGTGTGTAATTACCAGCTATATAGAGACAATACACGTGTAATTACCTACTATATAGACAATGTGTGTAATTACCTGCTATATATAGAGACAATACGTGTGTAATTACCTGCTAGAGACAATACGTGTGTAATTACCTGGTATAAAGAGAAAATACATGTGCAATTACCTGGTATATATAGACAATACGCGTGTAATGACCTGGTATATATAGTAATACGTGTGTAATGATTGTATGCTGATTGTAGCTGAGGTTGTGTGTAATTACCTGGTATATATAGAGACAATACGTGTGTAATTACCTGCTGTATATATAGAAACAATACGTGTGTAATTACCTGGTATATATAGAGACAATATGTGTGTAATTACCTGGCATATATAGAGACAATACGTGTGTAATTACCTGGTATATATAGTAATACGTGTGTAATGATTGTATGCTGATTGTAGCTGAGGTTGTGTGTAATTACCTGCTATATAGAGACAATACGTGTGTAATTACCTGCTATATAGAGACAATACATGTGTAATTGACTTATTTCTTACAGTTTGTACTTTGACACGTAGGCTCTGACTGTACAGTATATTAAAATAGCTGTGGTGGTACTCTGCCGCTTCAGATAAAAGCATCAACATAGCATTGAGACTAACCTGCTATATAGACAATATGTGTGTAATTACCTGCTATATAGAGACAATACGTGTGTAATTACCTGGTATATAGAGACAATACGTGTGTAATTACCTGGCATATATAGACAATACGTGTGTAATTACCGGCTATATAGAGACAATACGTGTGTAATTACCTGGCATATATAGACACTACGTGTGTAATTACCTGCTATATAGAGACAATACATGTGTAATTACCTGCTATATAGACAATACATGTGTAATTACCTGCTATATAGAGACAATACGTGTGTAATTACCTGCTATATAGAGACAATACGCGTGTATTTACCTGCTATATAGAGACAATATGTGTGTCATTACCTGCTATATAGAGACAACACATGTGTAATTACCTGCTATATAGAGACAACACATGTGTAATTACCTGCTATATAGACACAACACATGTGTAATTACCTGCTATATAGAGACAATACGCGTGTAATTACCTGCTATATAGAGACAATACGCGTGTAATTACCTGCTATATAGAGACAATACGCGTGTAATTCCCTGCTATATAGACAATATGCATGTAATTACCTGGTATATATAGACAATATGCGTGTAATTACCTGGTACATATAGACAATACGTGTGTAATTACCTGGTATATAGAGACAATACGTGTGTAATTACCTGGTATATAGAGACAATACGCGTGTAATTACCTGGTACATATAGACAATACGTGTGTAATTACCTGCTATATATAGAGACAATACACGTGTAATTACCTGGCATATAGACAATACGCGTGTAATTACCTACTATATAGACAATATGTGTGTAATTACCTGCTATATATATAGACAATATGTGTGTAATTACCTGCTATATATATAGACAATACGTGTGTAATTACCTGGTATATATAGAGACAATACGCGTGTAATGACCTGGTATATATAGACATTACGTGTAATTACCTGGTATATATAGACATTACGTGTAATTACCTGGTATATATAGACAATACGTGTGCAATTACCTGGTATATATAGAGACAATACGTGTGTAATGACCTGGTATATATATAGAGACAATACGTGTGTAATGACCTGGTATATATATAGAGACAATACGTGTGTAATTACCTGCTGTATATATAGAGACAATACGTGTGTAATTACCTGGTATATAGAGACAATACGCGTGTAATTACCTGGTATATATAGGGACAATACGTGTGTAATTACCTGCTATATATAGACAATATGCGTGTCATTACCTGTTATATATAGAGACAATACGCGTGTCATTACCTGTTATATATAGACAATACGCGTGTAATTACCTGGTATATAGAGACAATACATGTGTAATTACCTGCTGTATATATAGAAACAATACGTGTAATTATCAGCTGTATATATAGAGACAATACATGTGTGATGACCTGGTATATATAGTAATACGTGTGTAATGATTGTATGCTGATTGTAGCTGAGGTTGTGTGTAATTACCTGGTATATATAGAGACAATACGTGTGTAATTACCTGCTGTATATATAGAAACAATACGTGTGTAGTTACCTGGTATATATAGAGACAATACATGTGTAATTACCTGCTATATATAGAGACAATACGTGTGTAATTACCTGCTATATAGAGACAATACGCGTGTATTTACCTGCTATATAGAGACAATATGTGTGTCATTACCTGCTATATAGAGACAACACGTGTGTAATTACCTGCTATATAGAGACAACACATGTGTAATTACCTGCTATATAGAGACAATACGCGTGTAATTACCTGCTATATAGACAATACGCGTGTAATTCCCTGCTATATAGACAATACGCATGTAATTACCTGGTATATATAGACAATACGCGTGTAATTACCTGGTACATATAGACAATACGTGTGTAATTACCTGGTATATAGAGACAATACGTGTGTAATTACCTGGTATATAGAGACAATACGTGTGTAATTACCTGGTATATAGAGACAATACGTGTGTAATTACCTGGTATATATAGGGACAATACGTGTGTAATTACCTGTTATATATAGACAATACGCGTGTCATTACCTGTTATATATAGACAATACGCGTGTAATTACCTGCTGTATATATAGAAACAATACGTGTAATTACCTGCTGTATATATAGAAACAATACGTGTAATTATCAGCTGTATATATAGAGACAATACGCGTGTAATTACCTGCTATATAGAGACAATACGTGTGTAATTACCTGGTATATATAGAGACAATACGCATGTAATGACCTGGTATATATTGTAATACGTGTGTAATGATTGTATGCTGATTGTAGCTGAGGTTGTGTGTAATTACCTGGTATATATAGAGACAATACGTGTGTAATTACCTGGTATATATAGAGACAATACGTGTGTAATTACCTGGTATATATAGAGACAATACGTGTGTAATTACCTGGTATATATAGAGACAATACGTGTGTAATTACCTGGTATATATAGGGACAATACGTGTGTAATTACCTGCTATATATAGACAATACGCATGTCATTACCTGTTATATATAGAGACAATACGCGTGTCATTACCTGTTATATATAGACAATACGCGTGTACCAACTGAGCTACAGAAGGACCACAGCTACAGAAGGACCTGTTATATATAGACAATACGCGTGTAATTACCTGTTATATATAGACAATACGCGTGTCATTACCTGTTGTATATATAGAGACAATACGTGTGTAATTACCTGGTATATAGAGACAATACGCGTGTAATTACCTGGTATATATAGAGACAATACGCGTGTAATTACCTGGTATATATAGAGACAATACGCATGTAATGACCTGGTATATATTGTAATACGTGTGTAATGATTGTATGCTGATTGTAGCTGAGGTTGTGTGTAATTACCTGGTATATATAGAGACAATACGTGTGTAATTACCTGGTATATATAGAGACAATACGTGTGTAATTACCTGGTATATATAGGGACAATACGTGTGTAATTACCTGGTATATATAGAGACAATACGCGTGTAATTACCTGGTATATATAGACAATACATGTGTAATTACCTGGTATAGAGACAATACATGTGTAATTACCTGGTATATATAGAGACAATACGCGTGTAATTACCTGGTATATAGAGACAATACGCATGTAATTACCTGGTATATATAGAGACAATATGTGTGTAATTACCTGGTATATATAGAGACAATACGCGTGTAATTACCTGCTATATAGAGACAATACGTGTGTAATTACCTGGTATATATAGAGACAATACGCATGTAATGACCTGGTATATATAGTAATACGTGTGTAATGATTGTATGCTGATTGTAGCTGAGGTTGTGTGGAATTACCTGGTATATATAGAGACAATACGTGTGTAATTACCTGGTATATATAGAGACAATACGTATGTAATTACCTGGTATATATAGAGACAATACGTGTGTAATTACCTGGTATATATAGGGACAATACGTGTGTAATTACCTGCTATATATAGACAATACGCGTGTCATTACCTGTTATATATAGAGACAATACGCGTGTCATTACCTGTTATATATAGACAATACGCGTGTCATTACCTGTTATATATAGAGACAATACGCATGTAATTACCTGGTATATATAGACACAATACGCGTGTAATTACCTGGTATATATAGACAATATGTGTGTAATTACCCGGTATATAGAGACAATACGTGTGTAATTACCCGGTATATAGAGACAATACGTGTGTAATTACCTGGTATATAGAGACAATACATGTGTAATTACCTGCTGTATATATAGAAACAATATGTGTAATTATCTGCTGTATATATAGAGACAATACGTGTGTAATTACCTGGTATATATAGACAATACGTGTGTAATTACCTGCTATATAGAGACAATACGTGTGTAATGACCTGGTATATATAGAGACAATACATGTGTAATGACCTGGTATATATAGTAATACGTGTGTAATGATTGTATGCTGATTGTAGCTGAGGTTGTGTGTAATTACCTGCTGTATATATAGAAACAATATGTGTGTAATTACCTGTTATATATAGAGACAATACGCGTGTAATTACCTGGTATATATACAGACAATACGTGTGTAATTACCTGGTATATATACAGACAATACGTGTTTAATTACCTGCTATATATACAGACAATACGCGTTTAATTACCTGCTATATAGAGACAATACGTGTGTAATTACCTGGTATATATAGAGACAATACGCATGTAATTACCTGGTATATATAGAGACAATACGTGTGTAATTACCTGGTATATATAGAGACAATACGTGTGTAATTACCTGGTATATATAGGGACAATACGTGTAATTACCTGGTATATATAGAGACAATACGTGTGTAATTACCTGGTATATATAGAGACAATACGTGTGTAATTACCTGGTATATATAGAGACAATACGTGTGTAATTACCTGGCATATATAGAGACAATACGTGTGTAATTACCTGGCATATATAGAGACAATACGTGTGTAATGACCTGGTATATATAGAGACAATACGTGTGTAATTACCTGGTATATATAGACAATACGTGTGTAATTACCTGGTATATATAGAGACAATACGTGTGTAATTACCTGCTATATAGACAATACGTGTGTAATTACCTGCCATATAGAGAGAATACGTGTGTAATTACCAGCTATATAGAGACAATATGTGTGTAATTACCTGCTATATAGAGACAACACGTGTGTAATTACCTGCTATATAGAGACAATACGCGTGTAATTACCTGCTATATAGACAATAGGCGTGTAATTACCTGGTATATATAGACAATACGCGTGTAATTACCTGGTATATATAGACAATACGTGTGTAATTACCTGGTATATAGAGACAATACGTGTGTAATTACCAGCTATATAGAGACAATACACGTGTAATTACCTACTATATAGACAATGTGTGTAATTACCTGCTATATATATAGACAATACGTGTGTAATTACCTGGTATATATAGAGACAATACGCGTGTAATTACCTGGTATATATAGACATTACGTGTAATTACCTGGTATATATAGACAATACGTGTGCAATTACCTGGTATATATAGAGACAATACGTGTGTAATGACCTGGTATATATATAGAGACAATACGTGTGTAATGACCTGGTATATATATAGAGACAATACGTGTGTAATTACCTGCTGTATATATAGAGACAATACGTGTGTAATTACCTGGTATATAGAGACAATACGCGTGTAATTACCTGGTATATAGAGACAATACGCGTGTAATTACCTGGTATATATAGTAATACGTGTGTAATGACCTGGTATATATACAGACAATACGTGTGTAATTACCTGGTGTATATATAGGGACAATACGCGTGTAATTACCTGGTATATATAGACAATACGTGTGTAATTACCTGGTATAGAGACAATACATGTGTAATTACCTGCTGTATATATAGAGACAATACGCATGTAATTACCTGGTATATATAGAGACAATAAGTGTGTAATTACCTGGTATATATAGAGACAATACGCGTGTAATTACCTGCTATATAGAGACAATACGTGTGTAATTACTTGGTATATATAGAGACAATACGCATGTAATGACCTGGTATATATAGTAATATGTGTGTAATGATTGTATGCTGATTGTAGCCGAGGTTGTGTGTAATTACCTGGTATATATAGAGACAATACGTGTGTAATTACCTGGTATATAGAGACAATACGCGTGTAATTACCTGGTGTATATATATAGAGACAATACGCGTGTCATTACCTGTTATATATAGACAATACGCGTGTCATTACCTGTTATATAGACAATACGCGTGTCATTACCTGTTACATATAGAGACAATACGTGTGTAATTACCTGGTATATATAGACACAATACGCGTGTAATTACCTGGTATATATAGACAATACGTGTGTAATTACCCGGTATATAGAGACAATACGTGTGTAATTACCTGGCATATAGAGACAATACATGTGTAATTACCTGCTGTATATATAGAAACAATACGTGTAATTATCTGCTGTATATATAGAGACAATACGTGTGTAATTACCTGGTATATATAGACAATACGTGTGTAATTACCTGGTATATATACAGACAATACGTGTGTAATTACCTGCTATATAGAGACAATACGTGTGTAATTACCTGGTATATAGAGACAATACATGTGTAATTACCTGGTATATATAGAGACAATACACGTGTAATGACCTGGTATATAGAGACAATACATGTGTAATTACCTGGTATATATAGAGACAATACGTGTGTAATTACCTGGTATATATAGAGACAATACATGTGTGATGACCTGGTATATATAGTAATACGTGTGTAATGATTGTATGCTGATTGTAGCTGAGGTTGTGTGTTATTTGTCATATAGTGGTTGTATGATGTGTTATAAGGCGTATATTGGTATTTGATGTGTTGTACGCTTAATTACAGTCTATAAATTTGCTTTAAGCTGTAATAAGAGGTTATAAATGTGTAAAAACTGGTGTATAGGTTATATGATGCGTCATAAGGTAGTATATAATGTCTGTATCGTAGCTGGTCTCACCGCTGATAACCGGGCGGATCTCCTCTGGGGCTGCAACAGGAAGAGGAAGAGAAAACATGTCAACACACACTGTCAGAGACCAACTATGTTGAAACGGAGCTGATAAAGAATAGTAATTATAAGTGATGGGTTGTAGTTGAGGTCAGTGTTGAGTCTGTCTCAGTCTCACCTCCTCCTTGGCGTCCCCAGCTGCTCCCTGCTTAGGACAAACAACAAAAACAACTTTTATCACAAAAACACTTCTCTATAAGAGCAGGCAACAGTCTACGGTGACTCAAATTACACATTTATGAACTGTCAGGGAAGACCCCAGATAACTTTTAAATTTCAAGAAAAAAGTACAAATGTCATAGATAATGTTAAAATAAACTTGTTTTTAGACCCATTAGATTGAAGTGTAATGTAATACTTGAGTTTTGTTAACAGTTTATATGTTTTTGGGACAAGTAACACTGAAAGTTCGGGTCCTAAAGCATCTGTCTCTCTTTCTCCACTCTCTCCATCTCTCTCTTCTGTCTATGAGCTCAGGCAGGATTTGAAAACTCGCGCGGGACGGAATAAGCAAGAAGGAGGAGCAGAGTTAAGACTCCGCAGCGCCGCCCGGCGGTAGAGACACGACACTGCAGCCACCTGGGACCATGAACAAAGACAAAAAATATACATTTGTATCGAAATAAGACGATGACTGCATCTTTTAACGATCAGAATTGAAACTATAGATACTAAAGCGAATTCTCGAGGTAATTTTGGGCGGATTGAGGGGAAAATGGCGGTAACTGAAGCGTTTCTGTTCGGTAGGTCGAAGAAGAGAGGAAGACTTGGGCTGCAAAGCATGGCTGCTGGTTGTGCTTTAACTACATGGAGACAGAGAGACTTCTGGCTTCCCAAAGGACAGCGACCGCCGGTCGACAGACTTTAAAGCCCGCAAGCGATCAGAAAAATATTAATTTAAACATTAAAAATATATATATATTTTTTAACATACCCTCCAAATAAATGCCGTAAATTCCCCAAAGAAAAATGTTTATAATTAAGTAATCGTTGGAGGGGATGGCGCTCCACATTCATTTGCAAGCCATCAATAGCTGCCTGCTTTTCTTGTTTCACAATCTTCTCTAAATAGTCACCAAACTACGTACCTTTCTCTTGGGCATGTTGGATTCTTGGAGATTCTCTTTCAGATGGAACTATAAAGTGTTTAGCTGGCTGCTGTTAGTTAGGTGCATGTGAAGCCAAGTGTCTGCTGCTGCCTGGTCCGTGTAGTAAACACACAGGAACAGCCACCAGACTGGCTGAATGGGGGGAGGGGTGCGGCTAAACGCAGGATTGATGTGCTCTCCGCCAATTACGGAGCGCTATTCGCAGCTGCAGAACACGGAGAATTTGGGAACCGGTGTTCTTTACGCGCGAAGTGCTTCTAGCAAAAGGAGGGAAGGAAAAAAATCACCATGAAATAATATCGAGCGCTTGATTAGTAGGTGCCCCTGCGAACAGATAACATGATTTGATAGGGTCTAGAGGTTGCGTTTAATTTATAGTCTTATTTCAATGAAACTCATAAAAGAATCCCCCTTCTATTCCCAGCATCATAAAACGACTGTCTCTACTCCACCATTATAACTTCTGCCCAAAACAAGACGGAAAATACATTAACATTTGGCTTCGTGCTTGTGGCCAACATGGCGCCCTTCAAGCTCGACACATTTTTGTTTGTCGGCTTTTCTAAATGAATCTGAGGAGAGGGAACGTTTACGTCGCATCGTCCGGGCGCCTGTAGGTGGCTTCAGCTCCAAAGCCCAGTGTGAATGAATGAGCAGTTCTCCCTGCACCCCTGGCGGCCGAGGACAGACGATACACCTCACTAAAACATCCTCAGTCTTCCTCTCTTATCTAGTCAGACACACCGAATAGAGATAGAAAGGGTGGAATATGAATGATCACCTTCAAATGTGACCAACTAGCCTTGCATTACGTACTTCTATTAGCTATTGTAATTCACAGCCATTATCTCAAACTGGACTAAAATCCCAAAAGGGCCAGAGGTACCGGTATTGTAGTGGGGATGCAGTGTTTCATGTATGCCACGGGAGGGCGCTCTGAGACGCCCTTTGACCGTCACCTGGTGCGACATTGCAACCAACTATAACTGGGTTCTAATTATGACGTCATTCTAATGGATGCAACCCTGCTACTTATTGATACATTGTTGCGTTCAGTCACAAAATGGAGCTGAACGTTGAATTAAGTCAGACTGTGAAAATAGACATCACGTTGACTGGACAGACTAGGACTAGAAGGTTATATTCATTCATCTCTCTTGAAAGTTACAGTTCCTGACTCGATATCCACGCTTTTAGGCTATCGAGTCCGTGGTCGACTTTTTGCCACTGATTAAGTCACGGAGACATGATTCAACGAGTGAGGGAGTGAAATAAGACCACTGCAAATACAACCTATATTTATGTTTATTTGTTTTCCCTTTTGTAATTTAGCTATTTGCACATCGTTACAACACTGTATATATTTGAAATGTCCTTATTATTTTGGAACATCTGTAAGTGTAATGTTCAAAGTACATGTTTTCTTGTTTATCATCTATTTCACTTGCTTTGGCAATGTAAACATGTGTTTCCCATTATGTACAATCGCACTAAATATTATTTGACAAATGCGAGATGTTAAATCCCAGCAGTCTTTAAAATGACATTCAGGAGAGAAAGGTTTTCAATAGTTGTTTTTAATTCATAAAAACAATATTAATTGGAATATAATATTATAATGGAATATAAAACTAATAACAATAACTAGTAACTTAACTATTTATTCAGTGTAACATTGATGTGGCAACTCTTATGCTCTGCTATTGCACAATTCTAATTTGTACGTAGGTCACAAATGAAGCTATCCTCAGTAAAATTGAAGCACAACTCATGAGCCCACCACCTGCACTGTTCACACGTAGTCTAGTCCCCACCAGTGACTGAAACAAAAATACACTCCGCATCCCATTCTTTGGTGGCTGATGTGGCTTGTTGTGTTGCAACAACCTTCTTTGAGAAACTTTTTTGGAAGAAGTTGCTTTGTTTTCTTAATCTCTCTATTTTCTTCTTGTTGATGTTTTTAAGGTGAGACTGTCAGTATAGTCTCAGCCTTCCTTGACCTCTTCTCCTGGAGCCTCAGGGACAACTCCAATAAAATTGCTGCTGCTGTTGGTTGTTGGTTTAAGCAAAAACAAACCCACAACAACAAGAACTCATGAGTGTTAGTACAATAAACACTTTGTTCTAATCAAATCAAAAATCAAATCAAACGTTATTTTTCACATGCGCCGAATACAACAAGTGTAGATCTTACCATGAACTGCTTACCACAAGCTCTTAACCAACAGTACAGTTCAAGAAGAGTTAAGAAAATATTGACCAAATAAACTAAAGTAACAAATAATAAAAAGTAACACAATAAAATAACAATAACGAGGCTTTATACCGGTAGCGAGTCAATGCATGGGGGTACAGGTTAGTTGAGATAACTGTTATATGTAGGTAGGGGTATGCATAGCCTACGCATAGATAATAAACTGCAAGTAGCAGCAGTGTAAAAACAAATGGGGGGTGGGGGGTCAATGTAAATAATCCGGTAGCTGTCATGTTTTGTCATTAATTATCATGTCTTGTCCCTGTGCTTCCCCTTCTATTCGTTTCCCTCTGCTGGTCTTATTAGGTTCTTTCCCTCTTTTTATCCCTCTCTCTCCCCCTCCCTCTCTCACTCTCTCGCTCTCTCTTCTCTCTATCGTTCCGTTCCTGCTCCCAGCTGTTCCTATTCCCCTAATCATCATTTAGTCTTCCCACACCTGTTCCCGATCCTTTTCCCTGATTAGAGTCCCTATTTCTCTCCTTGTTTTCCGTACCTGCCCTGTCGGATCCTCATCTATAATTCACCGTGCTGTGTCTATGTTTTGCCCTGTCGTGTCGTGTTTCCCTCAGATGCTGCGTGGTGAGCAGGTGTCTGAGTCTGCTAGGTTCAAGTGCCTTCCCGAGGCAA
This sequence comes from Oncorhynchus gorbuscha, assembly GCF_021184085.1. Lineage (NCBI taxonomy): Eukaryota > Metazoa > Chordata > Actinopteri > Salmoniformes > Salmonidae > Oncorhynchus > Oncorhynchus gorbuscha. Next base: position 101,697,138 of record NC_060185.1, on the reverse strand, counting down.
CCTGCAGTTCTCGATCAAGTCTCCAGTCTGTTCTCGTCTTTACGAGTAGTATTATGCTTTTTGTTTTGTAAAGTTTCTTACTGGATTAAAAACTCTGTTTTCGCCAAGTCGCTTTTGGGTCCTCATTCACCTGCATAACAGGTAGCCATTTGATTAATCGTTCAGCAGTCTTATCGGCTTGGGGGTAGAAGCTGTTAAGGAGCCTTTTGGCCCTAGACTTGATGCTCCGGTACCACTTGCCGTGCGGTAGCAGAGAAAGCAGTCTATGACTTGGGTAACTGGAGTCTGACAACTTTTTGGGCTTTCCTATTACTATATACCAGGTAATTACACATTTATTATGACACCGCCTATTATATAAGTCTTGGATGGCAGGAAGTTTGGCCCCAGTAATGTACAGGGCTCTACGCATTACACTCTGTAGTGCCTTATGGTAAGATGCCAAGCAGTTGCCATACCAGGCGGTGATGCAACCGGTCAGGATGCTCTCATTGGTGCAGCTGTGGAACATTTAGAGTCTAAAAAATAAAAAATTAACCTTTATTTAACTAGGCAAGTCAGTTAAGAACAAATTCTTATTTTCAATGACGGCCTAGGAACAGTGGGTTAACTGCCTGTTCAGGGGCAGAACGACCGATTTGTACCTTGTCAGCTCGGGGGTTTTGAACTTGCAATCTCCCGGTTACTAGTCCAACGCTCTAACCACTAGGCTACGCTGCCACCCCAGGTGCTGGGGACCCATGCTTAATCTTTTCAGTCTCCTGAGGGGGAAAAGGTGTTGTCATGCAATCTTAACGACTGTCTTGGTATGTTTGGACCATGATAATGAATTAGTTGGTGAAGTGGACATTAAAGAACTTGAAACTCTCGACCCACTCCACTACAGTCCAGTCTATATTAATGGGGGCCTTTGTCTTGCTCACATTGATGGAAAGGGTGTTGTCCTGGCACCACACTGTCAGGTCTCTGTCCTCCTCCCTATAGGCTGTCTCGTCGGTGATCAGGCCTACCACTGTTGCGTTGTCAGCAAACTTAATGATGGTGTTGTTGTTGTGTTTGGCCCTGCAGTCATGGATGAACAGGGAGTACAGGAGGGGACTAAGTACACACCCCTGACCGGCCCCCGTGTTGAGGACGTGTTGTTACCTATCCTCTCCACCTGGGGGCCGCCCGTCAGGAAGTCCAAATCAAGTCAAATGTATTTATATAGCCCTTCGTACATCAGCTGATATCTCAAAGTGCTGTACCAAAACCCAGCCTTAAACCCCAAACAGCAAGCAATAATGGTGTTGAAGCATTTTGGCTAGGAAAAACTCCCTAGAAAGGCCAAAACCTAGGAAGAAACCTAGAGAGGAAACAGGCTATGAGGGGTGGCCAGTCTTCTTCTGGCTGTGCCAGGTGGAGATTATAACAGAACATAGCCAAGATGTTCAAATGTTCATAAATGACCAGCATGGTCAAATAATAGGTCTGGGACAGGTAGCACGTCCGGTGAACAGGTCAGGATTCCATAGTCGCAGGCAGAACAGTTGAAACTGGAGCAGCAGCACGGCCAGGTGGACTGGGGACAGCAAGGAGTCATCATGCCAGGTAGTCCCGAGGCATGGTCCTAGGGCTTAGATCCTCCGAGAGAGAGAAAGAAAGAGAGACTTAGAGAGAGCATACTTAAATTCACACAGGACACCGGATAAGACAGGAGAAGTACTCCAGATATAACAAACTGACCCTAGCTCCCCGACACAAACTACTGCAGCATAAATACTGGAGGCTGAGACAGGAGGGGTCAGGAGACACTGTGGCCCCATCCGATGATACCCCCGGACAGGGCCAAACAGGAAGGATATAACCCCACCCACTTTGCCAAAGCACAGCCCCCACACCACTAGAGGGATATCTTCAACCACCAACTTACCACCCTGAGACAAGGCAGAGTATAGCCCACAATGATCTCCGCCACGGCACAACCCAAGGGGGGGGGGGTTGCCAACCCAGACAGGAAGATCACATCAGTGACTCAACCCACTCAAGTGACGCACCCGTCCTAGGGACGGCATGTAAGAGCACCAGTAAGCCAGTGACTCAGCCCCTGTAATAGGGTTAGAGGCAGAGAATCCCAGTGGAAAGAGGGGAACCGGCTAGGCAGAGAGTACAAGGGCGGTTCGTTGCTCCAGAGCCTTTCCATTCACCTTCACACTCCGGGGCCAGACTACACTCAATCATATGACCCACTGAAGAGATGAGTCTTCAGTAAAGACTTAAAGGTTGAGACCGAGTTTGCGTCTCTCACATGGGTAGGCAGACCATTCCATAAAAATTGAGCTCTACAGGAGAAAGCCCTGCCTACAGCTGTTTGCTTAGAAATTCTAGGGACAATTAGGAGGCCTGCATCTTGTGACCGTAGCGTACGTGTAGGTATGTACGGCAGGACCAAATCAGAGAGATTGGTGCCGACAGAGATGGCCGCCTCGCTTCGCGTTCCTAGGAAACTATGCAGTAGTTTTTTTATGTGGTATTTCTTACATTGGTAATCTTAAGTTTTATTACATACAGTCGGGAGGAACTACTGAATATAAGAGCAACGTCAACTCACCATAATTACGACCAGTAACATGATTTTCCCGAAGAGGATCCCGTGTTCTGCCTTCCATCCTGGACAATGGATCGGATCCCAGCCGACGCCCCAAAACAACGACGTCGTAAAAGAGGCAAACGAAGCAGTCTTCTGGTCAGGCTCTGGAGACGGGTACATCACGCACAGACGGGCACATCGCGCGAGTAGCATACTACTCGCCAATGTCCAGTCTCTTTCAACAAGGTTGATGAAATCCGAGCAAGGATAGCAGTCCAGAGAGACTTCAGAGACGGTAACGTTCTTTGCTTCACGGAAACATGGCTCACTCGAGAGACGCTAACTGAGTCAGTGCAGCCAGCTGGTTTCTTCACGCATCGCGCCGACAGAAACAAGCATCTTTCTGGTAAGAAGAGGGACGGGGGCCTTATGATTAACGAGACGTGATCAGAACAACATACAGGAACTCAAGTCCTTCTGTTCACCTGACTTAGAATTCCTCACAATCAAATGTTGACCGCATTATCTACCAAGGGAATTCTCTTCGATTATAATCACAGCCATATATATTCCCCCCAAACAGACACAGATGGCCCTGAACAAACTTTATTTGACTCTTTGCAAACTGGAAACCTGAGGCTGCATTCATTGTAGCTGGGGATTTTAACAAGGTTCATCTGAAAACAAGGCTCTCTAAATTATTTTAGCATATCGATTGCGCAACCAGGGCTGGTAAAACCCTGGATCATTGCTATTCAAAATTCCACGGTGCATATAAGGCCCTGCCCCGCCCTCCTTTCGGAAAAGCTGACCACGACTCCATTTTGTTGCTCCCAGCCGACAGACAGAAACTAAAACAAGAAGCTCCTGCACTCAGGCCTGTTCCACGCTGGTCCGACCAATCTGACTCCACACTCCAAGACTGCTTCGATCACGTGGATTGGGATATGTTCCTCATTGCGTCAAACAACAACATTGACGAATACGCTGATATGGTGAGCGAGTTCATTAGAAAGTGCATTAGAAAGTGCATTAACGTGTCATACCCATAGCAATGATTAAAACATTCCCAAACCAGAAACCGTGGATTGATGGCAGCATTCGCGTGAAACTGAAAGCGTGAACCACTGCTTTTAACCAGGGCAAGGTAACCAGAAACATGACCGAATACAAAAAAGCTAAGCGTCAGTATAGAGATAAAGTAGAGTTGCAATTCAACGGCTCCGACACGAGAGGAATGTGGCAGGGTCTACAGTCAATCACGGTTTACAAAAAGAAAACCAGTCCCGTCACAGACCCCAATGTCTTGCTCCCAGACAGACTAAACAACTTCTTTGTCCTCTTTGAGGACAATACAGTGCCACTGACACGGCCCGCAACCAAAACCTGCGGACTCTCCTTCACTGCAGCCAACGTGAGGAAAACATTTCAATGTGTTAACCCCCGCAAGGCTGCAGGCCCAGACGGCATCCCCAGCCGCATTCTCAGAGCATGCGCAGACCAGCTGGCTGGTGTGTTTACGGACATATTCAATCAATCCTTATCCCAGTCTGCTGTTCCCACATGCTTCAAGAGGGCCACCATCGTCCCTGTTCCCAAGAAAGCTAAGGTAACTGAACTAAATGACTACAACCCCGTAGCACTCACTTCCGTCATCATGAAGTGCTTTGAGAGACTAGTCAAGGACCATATCACCTCCACCCTACCTGACACCCTAGACCCACCCCGATTTGCTTACCGCCCAAATAAGTCCACAGGCGACGCAATCGCAATCACACTGCACACTGCCCTAACCCATCTGGACAAGAGGAATAACTATTTGAGAATGCTGTTCATCGACTACAGCTCAGCATTTAACACCATAGTACCATCCAAACTCGTCATCAAGCTCGAGACCCTGGGTCTCGACCCTGCCCTGTGCAACTGGGTCCTGGACTTTCTCACGTGCCGCCCCCAGGTGGTGAGGGTAGGTAAAGACATCTCCACCGCGCTGATCCTCAACACTGGGGCTCCACAAGGGTGCGTTCTGATCCCTCTCCTGTACTCCCTGTTCACCCACGACTGCGTGGCCATGCATGCCTCCAACTCAATCATCAAGTTTGCAGAACACACTACAGTGGTTGGCTTGATTACCAACAACAACGAGACGGCCTACAGGGATGAGGTGAGGGCCCTCGGAGTGTGGTGTCAGGAAAATAACCTCACACTCAACGTCAACAAAACAAAGGAGATGATTGTGGACTTCAGGAAACAGCAGAGGGAGCACCCCCCTATCCACATCGACGGGACAGTAGTGGAGAGGGTAGTAAGTTTTAAGTTCCTCGGCGTACACATCACAGACAAACTGAATTAGAGTTAGTGGAGTTAATGGTGGTGGAGGAAGACCTAGTGGTGGTGGAGGAAGAGCTAGTGGTGGTAGTAAAGCTATTGGTGGTAGTTCCAGTAGAGCTAGTGGTGGTGGTAGAGCTAGTGGTGGTGGTAGAGCTAGTGGTGGTGGTAGAGCACATAGAGCTTGTGGCAGTTGAGTTAGTGGTGGTGGAGGAAGAGCTAGTGGTGGTGGAGGAAGAGCTAGTGGTGGTAGTAGAGCTAGTGGTGGTAGTAAAGCTATTGGTGGTAGATCCAGTAGAGCTAGTGGTGGTAGTAAAGCTATTGGTGGTAGTAAAGCTGGTGGTGGTAGTAAAGCTGGTGGTGGTGGTAGAGCTAGTGGTGGTAGAGCTAGTGGTGGTAGTAAAGCTAGTGGTGGTAGTAAAGCTGGTGGTGGTAGTAAATCTGGTGGTGGTGGTAGAGCTAGTGGTGGTAGATCCAGTAGAGCTAGTGGTGGTAATAAAGCTAGTGGTGGTAGTAAAGCTGGTGGTGGTAGTAAAGCTAGTGGTGGTAGTAAAGCTAGTGGTGGTAGTAAAGCTATTGGTGGTAGATCCAGTCGAGCTAGTGGTGGTAGTAGAGCTAGTGGTGATAGTAAATCTAGTGGTGGTGGTAGAGCTAGTGGTGGTAGTAAAGCTAGTGGTGGTAGTAAAGCTATTGGTGGTAGATCCAGTAGAGCTAGTGGTGGTAGATCCAGTAAAGCTAGTGGTGGTAGTAGAGCTAGTGGTGATAGTAAATCTAGTGGTGGTGGTAGAGCTAGTGGTGGTAGTAAAGCTAGTGGTGGTAGATCCAGTAGAGCTAGTGGTGGTAGTAAAGCTATTGGTGGTAGATCCAGTAGAGCTAGTGGTGGTGGTAGAGCTAGTGGTGGTGGTAGAGCTAGTGGTGGTGGTAGAGCACATAGAGCTTGTGGCAGTAGAGTTAGTTGTGGTGGAGGAAGAGCTAGTGGTGGTGGAGGAAGAGCTAGTGGTGGTGACAGAAACTCAGTAAAATAAACTAAGATGCCATCAGTGGTGGTGGTAGATCCAGTAGAGCTAGTGGTGGTAGTAAAGCTAGCGGTGGTGGTAGATCCAGTAGAGCTAGTGGTGGTAGTAAAGCTAGCGGTGGTGGTAGATCCAGTAGAGCTAGTGGTGGAGGTAGATCCAGTAGAGCTAGTGGTGATAGTAAAGCTAGTGGTGGTAGTAAAGCTAGTGGTGGTGGTAGAGCTAGTGGTGGTAGTAGATCTAGTGGTGGTAGTAGAGCTAGTGGTGGTAGTAAAGCTAGTGGTGGTGGTAGAGCTAGTGGTAGTAGAGCTAGTGGTGGTGGTAGAGCTAGTGGTGGTAGATCCAGTAGAGCTAGTGGTGGTGGTAGAGCTAGTGGTGGTAGTAGATCTAGTGGTGGTAGTAGAGCTAGTGGTGGTAGTAAAGCCAGTGGTGGTAGTAAAGCTAGTGGTGGTAGATCCAGTAGAGCTAGTGGTGGTGGTAGAGCTAGTGGTGGTAGATTAACATTAACATTAACATTTAAGTCATTTAGCAGACGCTCTTATCCAGAGCGACTTACAAATTTGTGCATTCACCTTATGACATCCAGTGGAACAGTCTCTTTACAATAGTGCATCTAAATCTTAAAGGGGGGGGGGTGAGAGGGAATACTTATCCTATCCTAGGTATTCCTTAAAGAGGTGGGGTTTCAGGTGTCTCCGGAAGGTGGTGATTGACTCCGCTGTCCTGGCGTCGTGAGGGAGTTTGTTCCACCATTGGGGGGCCAGAGCAGCGAACAGTTTTGACTGGGCTGAGCGGGAACTGTACTTCCTCAGTGGTAGGGAGGCGAGCTTGCCAGAGGTGGATGAACGCAGTGCCCTTGTTTGGGTGTAGGGCCTGATCAGAGCCTGGAGGTACTGAGGTGCCGTTCCCCTCACAGCTCCGTAGGCAAGCATCATGGTCTTGTAGCGGATGCGAGCTTCAACTGGAAGCCAGTGGAGAGAACGGAGGAGCGGGGTGACGTGAGAGAACTTGGGAAGGTTGAACACCAGACGGGCTGCGGCGTTCTGGATGAGTTGAAGGGGTTTAATGGCACAGGCAGGGAGCCCAGCCAACAGCGAGTTGCAGTAATCCAGACGGGAGATGACAAGTGCCTGGCTTAGGACCTGCGCCGCTTCCTGTGTGAGGCAGGGTCGTACTCTGCGGATGTTGTAGAGCATGAACCTACAGGAACGGGCCACCGCCTTGATGTTGGTTGAGAACGACAGGGTGTTGTACAGGATCACACCAAGGTTCTTAGTGCTCTGGGAGGAGGACACAATGGAGTTGTCAACCGTGATGGCGAGATCATGGAACGGGCAGTCCTTCCCCGGGAGGAAGAGCAGCTCCGTCTTGCCGAGGTTCAGCTTGAGGTGGTGATCTGTCATCCACACTGATATGTCTGCCAGACATGCAGAGATGCGATTCGCTACCTGGTCATCAGAAGGGGGAAAGGAGAAGATTAGTTGTGTGTCGTCTGCATAGCAATGATAGGAGAGACCATGTGAGGTTATGACAGAGCCAAGTGACTTGATGTATAGCGAGAATAGGAGAGGGCCTAGAACAGAGCCCTGGGGGACACCAGTGGTGAGAGCGCGTGGTGAGGAGACAGATTCTCGCCACGCCACCTGGTAGGAGCGACCTGTCAGGTAAGACGCAATCCAAGCGTGGGCCGCGCCGGAGATGCTCAACTCGGAGAGGGTGGAGAGGAGGATCTGATGGTTCACATTATCGAAGGCAGCCGATAGATCTAGAAGGATGAGAGCAGAGGAGAGAGAGTTAGCTTTAGCAGTGCGGAGCGCCTCCGTGATACAGGAGAGAAGTCTCAGTTGAATGACTAGTCTTGAAACCTGACTGATTTGGATCAAGAAGGTCATTCAGAGAGAGATAGCGGGAGAGCTGGCCAAGGACGGCACGTTCAAGAGTTTTGGAGAGAAAAGAAAGAAGGGATACTGGTCTGTAATTGTTGACATCGGAGGGATCGAGTGTAGGTTTTTTCAGAAGGGGTGCAACTCTCGCTCTCTTGAAGACGGAAGGGACGTAGCCAGCGGTCAGGGATGAGTTGATGAGCGAGGTGAGGTAAGGGAGAAGGTCTCCGGAAATGGTCTGGAGAAGAGGGGAGGGGATAGGGTCAAGCGGGCAGGTTGTTGGGCGGCCGGCCGTCACAAGACGCGAGATTTCATCTGGAGAGAGAGGGGAGAAAGAGGTCAGAGCACAGGGTAGGGCAGTGTGAGCAGAACCAGCGGTGTCGTTTGACTTAGCAAACGAGGATCGGATGTCGTCGACCTTCTTTTCAAAATGGTTGACGAAGTCGTCTGCAGAGAGGGAGGAGGGGGGGAGGGGGAGGAGGGTTCAGGAGGGAGGAGAAGGTGGCAAAGAGCTTCCTAGGGTTAGAGGCAGATGCTTGGAATTTAGCGTGGTAGAAAGTGGCTTTAGCAGCAGAGACAGAGGAGGAAAAATGTAGAGAGGAGGGAGTGAAAGGATGCCAGGTCCGCAGGGAGGCGAGTTTTCCTCCATTTCCGCTCGGCTGCCCGAAGCCCTGTTCTGTGAGCTCGCAATGAGTCATCGAGCCACGGAGCGGGAGGGGAGGACCGAGCCGGCCTGGAGGATAGGGGACATAGAGAGTCAAAGGATGCAGAGAGGGTGGAGAGGAGGGTTGAGGAGGCAGAATCAGGAGATAGGTTGGAGAAGGTTTGAGCGGAGGGAAGAGATGATAGGATGGAAGAGGAGAGAGTAGCGGGGGAGAGAGAGCGAAGGTTGGGACGGCGCGATACCATCCGAGTAGGGGCAGTGTGGGAGGTGTTGGATGAGAGCGAGAGGGAAAAGGATACAAGGTAGTGGTCGGAGACTTGGAGGGGAGTTGCAATGAGGTTAGTGGAAGAACAGCATCTAGTAAAGATGAGGTCGAGCGTATTGCCTGCCTTGTGAGTAGGGGGAAGGTGAGAGGGTGAGGTCAAAAGAGGAGAGGAGTGGAAAGAAGGAGGCAGAGAGGAATGAGTCAAAGGTAGACGTGGGGAGGTTAAAGTCGCCCAGAACTGTGAGAGGTGAGCCGTCCTCAGGAAAGGAGCTTATCAAGGCATCAAGCTCATTGATGAACTCTCCGAGGGAACCTGGAGGGCGATAAATGATAAGGATGTTAAGCTTGAAAGGGCTGGTAACTGTGACAGCATGGAATTCAAAGGAGGCGATAGACAGATGGGTAAGGGGAGAAAGAGAGAATGACCACTTGGGAGAGATGAGGATCCCGGTGCCACCACCCCGCTGACCAAAAGCTCTCGGGGTGTGCGAGAACACGTGGGCGGACGAAGAGAGAGCAGTAGGAGTAGCAGTGTTGTCTGTGGTGATCCATGTTTCCGTTAGTGCCAAGAAGTCGAGGGACTGGAGGGAGGCATAGGCTGAGATGAACTCTGCCTTGTTGACCGCAGATCGGCAGTTCCAGAGGCTACCGGAGACCTGGAACTCCACGTGGGTCGTGCGCGCTGGGACCACCAGATTAGGTGGCCGCGGCCACGCGGTGTGGAGCGTTTGTATGGTCTGTGCAGAGAGGAGAGAACAGGGATAAACAGACACATAGTTGACAGGCTACAGAAGAGGCTACGCTAATGCAAAGGAGATTGGAATGACAAGTGGACTACACGTCTCGAATGTTCAGAAAGTTAAGCTACGTAGCAAGAATCTTATTGACTAAAATGATTAAAATGATACAGTACTGCTGAAGTAGGCTAGCTGGCAGTGGGTGCGTTGTTGACACTACACTAATCAAGTCGTTCCGTTGAGTGTAATAGTTTCTGCAGTGCTGCTATTCGGGGGCTAGCTGGCTAGCTAGTAGTGTTGTTTACGTTACGTTGCGTTAAAAGAACGACAATAGCTGGCTAGCTAACCTAGAAAATCGCTCTAGACTACACAATTATCTTTGATACAAAGACGGCTATGTAGCTAGCTATGTAGCTAGCTACGATCAAACAAATCAAACCGTTGTACTGTAATGAAATGAAATGAAAATGTGATACTACCTGTGAATGCGACCGGGTTGTTGAGTTCTATTCAGAAGACGTTGGCTAGCGTTGGCTAGCGTTGGCTAGCTGTTGGCTAGCTAGCAGAGTCTCCTACGTTAAGGACGACAAATAGCTGGCTAGCTAACCTCGGTAAATTAAGATAATCACTCTACGACTACACACTCTAAACCTAAACAACACAATTATCTTGGAACGAAGATACGAAGACAGCAAAGACAGCTATGTAGCTAGCTAACACTACACTAATCAAGTCGTTCAGTTGAGTGTAATAGTTTTTCCAGTGCAGCTAATCAGTGGACGTTAGCTAGCTGGCTAGTGAAGACTACGTTAGGACGGCGAAATATGATAATTACGCAATTATCTTTGATACAAAGACGGCTATGTAGCTAGCTGAGAAGAAATTGCTAAGATTAGACAAATCAAACCGTTGTGCTATAATGAAATATAATGAAATGTAATGAAATGTAATGAAAAAGTTATACTACCTGCGGGAGCGAAGTGCGATGCGACCACTCGCTCCAAACCGGAAATAAATGAGCTAGTGGTGGTGGTAGAGCTAGTGGTGGTAGAGCTAGTGGTGGTAGTAAAGCTAGTGGTGGTAGTAAAGCTAGTGGTGGTAGATCCAGTAGAGCTAATGGTGGTGGTAGACCTAGTGGTGGTAGATCCAGTAGAGGTAGTGGTGGTAATAAAGCTAGTGGTGGTGGTAAAGCTAGTGGTGATAGATCCAGTAGAACTAGTGGTGGTGGTAAAGCTAGTGGTGATAGTAAAGCTAGTGGTGGTAGATCCAGTAGAGCTAGTGGTGGTGGTAAAGCTAGTGGTGATAGTAAAGCTAGTGGTGGTAGATCCAGTAGAACTAGTGGTGGTGGTAGAGCACATAGAGCTTGTGGCAGTAGAGTTAGTGGTGGTGGAGGAAGACCTAGTGGTGGTGGAGGAAGAGCTAGTTGTGGTAGTAAAGCTATTGGTGGTAGATCCAGTAGAGCTAGTGGTGGTGGTAGAGCTAGTGGTGGTGGTAGAGCTAGTGGTGGTGGTAGAGCACATAGAGCTTGTGGCAGTTGAGTTAGTGATGGTGGAGGAAGAGCTAGTGGTGGTGGAGGAAGAGCTAGTGGTGGTAGTAAAGCTATTGATGGTAGATCCAGTAGAGCTAGTGGTGGTGGTAGAGCTGGTGGTGGTAGATCCAGTAGAGCTAGTGGTGGTAGATCCAGTAGAGCTAGTGGTGGTAGTAAAGCTAGTGGTGGTAGTAAAGCTATTGGTGGTAGATCCAGTAGAGCTAGTGGTGGTAGATCCAGTAGAGCTAGTGGTGGTGGTAGAGCTAGTGGTGGTGGTAGAGCTAGTGGTGGTAGTAAAGCTGGTGGTGGTAGTAAAGCTAGTGGTGGTAGTAAAGCTAGTGGTGGTAGTAGAGCTAGTGGTGGTAGTAAAGCTAGTGGTGGTAGTAAGAGCTAGTGGTGGTAGTAAAGCTGTGGTGGTAGTAAGCTAGTGGTGGTGGTAGAGCTAGTGGTGGTAGTAAAGCTAGTGGTGGTAGTAAGAGCTAGTGGTGGTAGTAAAGCTAGTGGTGGTAGTAAAGCTGGTGGTGGTAGTAAAGCTAGTGGTGGTAGTAAAGCTAGTGGTGGTAGTAAAGCTAGTGGTGGTAGTAGTAGAGCTATTGGTGGTAGATCCAGTAGAGCTAGTGGTGGTGGTAGAGCTAGTGGTGTAGAGCTAGTGGTGGTAGTAGAGCTAGTGGTGGTAGTAAAGCTAGTGGTGGTAGTAAAGCTAGTGGTGGTAGTAGAGCTAGTGGTGGTAGTGGTGGTAGAGCTAGTGGTGGTAGTAAAGCTAGTGGTGGTAGTAAAGCTAGTGGTGGTAGTAAAGCTAGTGGTGGTAGTAAAGCTAGTGGTGGTAGTAAAGCTAGTGGTGGTAGTAAAGCTAGTGGTGGTAGATCCAGTAGAGCTAGTGGTGGTAGTAAAGCTAGTGGTGGTAGTAAAGCTAGTGGTGGTAGTAAAGCTAGTGGTGGTAGTAAAGCTAGTGGTGGTAGCTAGTGGTGGTAGTAGAGCTAGTGGTGGTAGTAAAGCTAGTGGTGGTAGTAAGCTAGCTAGTGGTGGTGGTAGTAAAGCTAGTGGTGGTAGTAAAGCTAGTGGTGGTAGATCCAGTAGAGCTAGTGGTGATAGTAAAGTGGTAGTGGTGGTGGTAGTAAAGCTAGTGGTGGTGGTAGAGCTAGTGGTGGTAGTAAAGCTAGTGGTGGTAGTAGAGCTAGTGGTGGTGGTAGAGCTAGTGGTGGTGGTAGAGCTAGTGGTGGTGGTAGAGCTAGTGGTGGTAGTAGAGCTAGTGGTGGTAGTAAAGCTAGTGGTGGTAGATCCAGTAGAGCTAGTGGTGGTAGTAGAGCTAGTGGTGGTAGTAGAGCTAGTGGTGGTGGTAGAGCTAGTGGTGGTAGTAAAGCTAGTGGTGGTAGTAGAGCTAGTGGTGGTAGTAGAGCTAGTGGTGTAGATCCAGTAGAGCTAGTGGTGGTAGTAAAGCTAGTGGTGGTAGATCCAGTAGAGCTAGTGGTGGTAGTAGAGCTAGTGGTGGTAGTAGAGCTAGTGGTGGTCCAGTAAAGCTAGTGGTGGTAGTAGAGCTAGTGGTGGTAGTAAAGCTAGTGGTGGTAGATCCAGTAGAGCTAGTGGTGGTGGTGGTAGTAAAGCTAGTGGTGGTAGTAGAGCTAGTGGTGGTGGTAGATCCAGTAGAGCTAGTGGTGGTAGCTAGTGGTAAAGCTAGTGGTGGTAGTAGAGCTAGTGGTGGTAGATCCAGTAGAGCTAGTGGTGGTAGTAAAGCTAGTGGTGGTAGTAGTAAGCTAGTGGTGGTAGAAGCTAGTGGTGGTAGTAAAGCTATTGGTGGTAGTAAAGCTGGTGGTGGTAGTAAAGCTAGTGGTGGTGGTAGTAAAGCTAGTGGTGGTAGTAAAGCTAGTGGTGGTAGAGCTAGTGGTGGTAGTAAAGCTAGTGGTGGTGGTAAAGCTAGTGGTGGTAGAGCTAGTGGTGGTAGTAAAGCTAGTGGTGGTAGTAGAGCTAGTGGTGGTAGAGCTAGTGGTGGTAGTAAAGCTAGTGGTGGTGGTAGTAAAGCTAGTGGTGGTAGATCCAGTAGAGCTAGTGGTGGTGGTAGAGCTAGTGGTGGTAGTAAAGCTAGTGGTGTCCAGTAAAGCTAGTGGTGGTAGTAAAGCTAGTGGTGGTAGATCCAGTAGAGCTAGTGGTGGTAGTAAAGCTAGTGGTGGTAGTAAAGGTGGTGGTAGTAGAGCTAGTGGTGGTAGTAAAGCTAGTGGTGGTAGATCCAGTAGAGCTAGTGGTGGTAGATCCAGTAGAGCTAGTGGTGGTAGATCCAGTAGAGCTAGTGGTGGTAGATCCAGTAGAGCTAGTGGTGGTAGTAGAGCTAGTGGTGGTAGTAAAGCTAGTGGTGGTAGTAAAGCTAGTGGTGGTAGATCCAGTAGAGCTAGTGGTGGTAGATAGTAGAGCTAGTGGTGGTAGTAGAGCTAGTGGTGGTAGATCCAGTAGAGCTAGTGGTGGTAGAGCTAGTGGTGGTAATAAAGCTAGTGGTGGTAGTAAAGCTGGTGGTGGTAGAGCTAGTGGTGGTAGTAAAGCTAGTGGTGGTAGTAAAGCTGGTGGTGGTAGTAGAGCTAGTGGTGGTGGTAGAGCTAGTGGTGGTAGATCCAGTAGAGCTAGTGGTGGTAGCTAGTGGTGGTAGATCCAGTAGAGCTAGTGGTGGTAGTAGAGCTAGTGGTGGTGGTAGAGCTAGTGGTGGTAGTGGTGGTGGTAGAGCTAGTGGTGGTAGTAGAGCTAGTGGTGGTGGTAGAGCTAGTGGTGGTAGTAGAGCTAGTGGTGGTAGTAGAGCTAGTGGTGGTAGTAAAGCTAGTGGTGGTGGTAGAGCTAGTGGTGGTAGTAAAGCTAGTGGTGGTAGATCCAGTAGAGCTAGTGGTGGTAGTAAAGTAGTAAAGCTGGTGGTGGTAGTAAAGCTAGTGGTGGTAGTGCTAGTGGTGGTAGTAAAGCTAGTGGTGGTAGATCCAGTAGAGCTAGTGGTGGTAGTAGAGCTAGTGGTGGTAGTAAAGCTTGTGGTGGTAGTAAAGTAGTGGTGGTAGAGCTAGTGGTGGTAGTAAAGCTAGTGGTGGTAGTAAAGCTAGTGGTGGTAGTAAAGCTAGTGGTGGTAGTAGTAAAGCTAGTGGTGGTAGTAAAGCTAGTGGTGGTAGTAAAGCTAGTGGTGGTGGTAGTAGCTAGTGGTGGTAAGCTAGTGGTGGTAGTAAAGCTAGTGGTGGTAGTAAAGCTAGTGGTGGTAGTAAAGCTAGTGGTGGTGGTAGTAAAGCTAGTGGTGGTAGTAAAGCTAGTGGTGGTAGTAAAGCTAGTGGTGGTAGTAGAGCTAGTGGTGGTAGTAAAGCTAGTGGTGGTGGTAGTAAAGCTAGTGGTGGTAAAGCTGGTGGTGGTAGTAAAGCTAGTGGTGGTAGTAAAGCTAGTGGTGGTAGTAAAGCTAGTGGTGGTAGTAAAGCTAGTGGTGGTAGTAAAGCTAGTGGTGGTAGTAAAGCTAGTGGTGGTAGTAAAGCTAGTGGTGGTAGTAAAGCTAGTGGTGGTAGTAAAGCTAGTGGTGGTAGTAAAGCTAGTGGTGGTAGTAGAGCTAGTGGTGGTAGTAGTAGAGCTAGTGGTGTAGATAGTAAAGCTAGTGGTGGTAGTAGAGCTAGTGGTGGTAGTAAAGCTAGTGGTGGTAGTAAAGCTAGTGGTGGTAGATCCAGTAGAGCTAGTGGTGGTAGATCCAGTAGAGCTAGTGGTGGTAGTAGAGCTAGTGGTGAGCTAGTGGTGGTAAAGCTAGTGGTGGTAGTAAAGCTAGTGGTGGTAGTAAAGCTAGTGGTGGTAGTAAAGCTAGTGGTGGTAGTAAAGCTAGTGGTGGTAGTAAAGCTAGTGGTGGTAGATCCAAGAGCTGGTGGTGATCCAGTAGAGCTAGTGGTGGTAGTAAAGCTATTGGTGGTAGTAAAGCTAGTGGTGGTAGATCCAGTAGAGCTAGTGGTGGTAGTAAAGCTAGTGGTGGTAGAGCTAGTGGTGGTAGTAAAGCTAGTGGTGGTAGAGCTAGTGGTGGTAGTAAAGCTAGTGGTGGTAGTAAAGCTAGTGGTGGTAGTAAAGCTAGTGGTGGTAGTAAAGCTAGTGGTGGTAGTAAAGCTAGTGGTGGTAGATCCAGTAGAGCTAGTGGTGGTAGATCCAGTAGAGCTAGTGGTGGTAGTAGAGCTAGTGGTGGTAGTAAAGCTAGTGGTGGTAGTAAAGCTAGTGGTGGTAGTAAAGCTAGTGGTGGTAGATCCAGTAGAGCTAGTGGTGGTGTAGTAAAGCTAGTGGTGGTAGTAAAGCTAGTGGTGGTAGTAAAGCTAGTGGTGGTAGTAGAGCTAGTGGTGGTAGTAAAGCTAGTGGTGGTAGTAAAGCTAGTGGTGGTAGAGCTAGTGGTGGTAGTAAAGCTAGTGGTGGTAGTAAAGCTAGTGGTGGTAGATCCAGTAGAGCTAGTGGTGGTAGATAGTAGAGCTAGTGGTGGTAGATCCAGTAGTGGTGGTAGTAGAGCTGGTGGTGGTAGTAAGCTAGTGGTGGTAGATCCAGTAAGCTAGTGGTGGTAGTAGAGCTAGTGGTGGTAGTAAAGCTAGTGGTGGTAGAGCTAAAGCTAGTGGTGGTAGTAAAGCTAGTGGTGGTAGTAAAGCTAGTGGTGGTAGTAAAGCTAGTGGTGGTAGATCCAGTAGAGCTAGTGGTGGGTGGTAGAGTGGTGGTGGTGGTAGAGCTAGTGGTGGTAGTAAAGCTAGTGGTGGTAGTAAAGCTAGTGGTGGTAGTAAAGCTAGTGGTGGTAGTAAAGCTAGTGGTGGTAGATCCAGTAGAGCTAGTGGTGGTAGTAAAGCTAGTGGTGGTAGTAAAGCTAGTGGTGGTAGTAAAGCTAGTGGTGGTAGTAAAGCTAGTGGTGGTAGTAAAGCTAGTGGTGGTAGATCTAGTGGTAGAGCTAGTGGTGGTAGTAAAGCTAGTGGTGGTAGTAAAGCTGGTGGTGGTAGAGTAAAGCTAGTGGTGGTAGAGCTAGTAGTAAAGCTAGTGGTGGTAGTAGAGCTAGTGGTGGGTAGTAAAGCTAGTGGTGGTAGAGCTAGTGGTGGTAGTAAAGCTAGTGGTGGTGGTAGAGCTAGTGGTGGTAGTAAAGCTAGTGGTGGTAGTAAAGCTAGTGGTGGTAGATCCAGTAGAGCTAGTGGTGGTAGATCCAGTAGAGCTAGTGGTGGTGGTGAGCTAGTAGAGCTAGTGGTGGTGGTAGAGCTAGTGGTGGTAGTAGAGCTAGTGGTGGTAGTAAAGCTAGTGGTGGTAGTAGAGCTAGTGGTGGTAGATCCAGTAGAGCTAGTGGTGGTAGATCCAGTAGAGCTAGTGGTGGTAGATCCAGTAGAGCTAGTGGTGGTAGTAAAGCTAGTGGTGGTAGTAAAGCTGGTGGTGGTGGTAGAGCTAGTGGTGGTAGATCCAGTAGAGCTAGTGGTGGTAGTAAAGTGGTGGTCCAGTAGAGCTAGTGGTGGTAGTAAAGCTAGTGGTGGTAGTAAAGCTAGTGGTAGTGGTGGTGGTAGTAAAGCTAGTGGTGGTAGTAAAGCTAGTGGTGGTAGTAAAGGTGGTGGTAGTAAAGCTAGTGGTGGTAGTAAAGCTAGTGGTGGTGGTGGTAGTAAAGCTAGTGGTGGTAGATCCAGTAGAGCTAGTGGTGGTAGTCCAGTAGAGCTAGTGGTGGTGGAGCTAGTGGTGAGCTAGTGGTGGTAGTAGAGCTAGTGGTGGTAGTAAAGCTAGTGGTGGTAGAGGTGGTAGTAGAGCTAGTGGTGGTAGTAGAGCTAGTGGTGGTAGTAGAGCTAGTGGTGGTAGTAGAGCTAGTGGTGGTAGTAAAGCTAGTGGTGGTAGATCCAGTAGAGCTAGTGGTGGTGGTAGAGCTAGTGGTGGTGATAGTAAAGCTAGTGGTGGTGGTAGAGCTAGTGGTGGTAGTAAAGCTAGTGGTGGTAGTAGAGCTAGTGGTGGTAGTAGAGCTAGTGGTGGTAGATCCAGTAGAGCTAGTGGTGTGGTAGATCCAGTAGAGCTAGTGGTGGTGGTAGAGCTAGTGGTGGTGGTAGAGCTAGTGGTGGTAGTAGAGCTAGTGGTGGTAGATCTAGTAGAGCTAGTGGTGTAGTAGAGCTAGTGGTGGTGGTAGAGCTAGTGGTGGTAGTAAAGCTAGTGGTGGTAGTAGAGCTAGTGGTGGTAGTAGAGCTAGTGGTGGTAGTAGAGCTAGTGGTGGTAGTAGAGCTAGTGGTGGTAGTAAAGCTAGTCCAGTAGAGCTAGTGGTGGTAGTAGAGCTAGTGGTGGTAGATCCAGTAGAGCTAGTGGTGGTAGATAAAGTAGTGCTAGTAAAGCTGGTGGTGGTAGTAGAGCTAGTGGTGGTGGTAGTAAAGCTAGTGGTGGTAGTAAAGCTAGTGGTGGTAGTAGAGCCAGTGGTGGTGGTAGAGCTAGTGGTGGTAGTAAAGTGGTGGTGGTAGTAAAGCTAGTGGTGGTAGAGCTAGTGGTGGTAGAGAGCTAGTGGTGGTAGTAAAGCTAGTGGTGGTAGATCCAGTAGAGCTAGTGGTGGTAGAGCTAGTGGTGGTAGTAAAGCTAGTGGTGGTAGTAGAGCTAGTGGTGGTAGTAAAGCTAGTGGTGGTAGAGCTAGTAGTAAAGCTAGTGGTGGTAGTAGAGCTAGTGGTGGTAGAGCTAGTGGTGTAGATCCAGTAGAGCTAGTGGTGGTAGATCTAGTAGTAAAGCTAGTGGTGGTAGATCCAGTAGAGCTAGTGGTGTAGATCCAGTAGAGCTAGTGGTGGTAGTAGAGCTAGTGGTGGTAGCTAGTGGTGGTAGTAAAGCTAGTGGTGGTAGTAAAGCTAGTGGTGGTAGATCCAGTAGAGCTAGTGGTGGTAGATCCAGTAGAGCTAGTGGTGGTAGTAAAGCTAGTGGTGGTAGTAGAGCTAGTGGTGGTAGTAAATCTAGTGGTGGTAGAGCTAGTGGTGGTAGTAAAGCTAGTGGTGGAGTAAAGCTAGTAGTAAAGCTAGTGGTGGTAGATCCAGTAGAGCTAGTGGTGGTAGATCCAGTAGAGCTAGTGGTGGTAGATCCAGTAGAGCTAGTGGTGGTAGTAGAGCTAGTGGTGGTAGTAGAGCTAGTGGTGGTAGATCCAGTAGAGCTAGTGGTGGTGGTAGAGCTAGTGGTGGTAGATCCAGTAGAGCTAGTGGTGGTGGTAGAGCTAGTGGTGGTAGAGCTAGTGGTGGTAGAGCTAGTGGTGGTAGTAGAGCTAGTGGTGGTAGTAAAGCTAGTGGTGGTAGTAAAGCTAGTGGTGGTAGATCCAGTAGAGCTAGTGGTGGTAGATCCAGTAGAGCTAGTGGTGGTAGTAGAGCTAGTGGTGGTAGTAGAGCTAGTGGTGGTGGTAGAGCTAGTGGTGGTAGATCCAGTAGAGCTAGTGGTGGTAGATCCAGTAGAGCTAGTGGTGGTAGTAGAGCTAGTGGTGGTAGTAAAGCTAGTGGTGGTAGATCCAGTAGAGCTAGTGGTGGTGGTAGAGCTAGTGGTGGTAGTAAGAGCTAGTGGTGGTAGTAAAGCTAGTGGTGGTAGTAAAGCTCTAGTGGTGGTAGTAAAGCTAGTGGTGGTAGTCCAGTAGAGCTAGTGGTGGTAGATCTAGTAGAGCTAGTGGTGGTAGTAAAGCTAGTGGTGGTAGAGCTAGTGGTGGTAGAGCTAGTGGTGGTAGTAAAGCTAGTGGTGGTAGTAAAGCTAGTGGTGGTAGTAAAGCTAGTGGTGGTAGTAAAGCTAGTGGTGGTAGTAAAGCTAGTGGTGGTAGTAAAGCTAGTGGTGGTAGAGCTAGTGGTGGTAGTAAAGCTAGTGGTGGTAGATCCAGTAGAGCTAGTGGTGGTAGATCCAGTAGAGCTAGTGGTGGTGGTAGAGCTAGTGGTGATAGTAAAGCTAGTGGTGGTGGTAGAGCTAGTGGTGGTAGTAAAGCTAGTGGTGGTAGTAGAGCTAGTGGTGGTGGTAGAGCTAGTGGTGGTAGATCCAGTAGAGCTAGTGGTGGTAGATCCAGTAGAGCTAGTGGTGGTAGTAAAGCTATTGGTGGTAGATCCAGTAGAGCTAGTGGTGGTACTAAAGCTAGTGGTGGTAGTAAAGCTGGTGGTGGTGGTAGAGCTAGTGGTGGTAGATCCAGTAGAGCTAGTGGTGGTAGTAAAGCTATTGGTGGTAGTAAAGCTAGTGGTGGTAGTAAAGCTTGTGGTGGTAGTAAAGCTAGTGGTGGTAGTAAAGCTAGTGGTGGTAGTAAAGCTAGTGGTGGTAGTAAAGCTAGTGGTGGTAGTAGATGGTGGTAGTAAAGCTAGTGGTGGTAGTAAAGCTAGTGGTGGTAGTAAAGCTATTGGTGGTAGTAAAGCTAGTGGTGGTAGATCCAGTAGAGCTAGTGGTGGTAGATCCAGTAGAGCTAGTGGTGGTAGATCCAGTAAAGCTAGTGGTGGTGGTAGAGCTAGTGGTGGTAGTAAAGCTAGTGGTGGTAGTAGAGCTAGTGGTGGTGGTAGAGCTAGTGGTGGTAGTAGAGCTAGTGGTGGTGGTAGAGCTAGTGGTGGTAGTAGAGCTAGTGGTGGTAGTAAAGCTAGTGGTGGTAGATCCAGTAGAGCTAGTGGTGGTGGTAGAGCTCCAGTAGAGCTAGTAGAGCTAGTGGTGGTAGTAAAGCTAGTGGTGGTAGTAGAGCTAGTGGTGGTGGTAGAGCTAGTGGTGGTAGATCCAGTAGAGCTAGTGGTGGTAGTAAAGCTAGTGGTGGTAGATCCAGTAGAGCTAGTGGTGGTAGAGCTAGTGGTGGTAGTAGAGCTAGTGGTGGTAGTAAAGCTAGTGGTGGTGGTAGAGCTAGTGGTGGTAGTAAAGCTAGTGGTGGTAGTAGTAGAGCTGGTGGTGGTAGAGCTAGTGGTGGTAGTAAAGCTAGTGGTGGTAGTAGAGCCAGTAGAGCTAGTGGTGGTAGTAGAGCTAGTGGTGGTGGTAGAGCTAGTGGTGGTAGTAAAGCTAGTGGTGGTGGTAGAGCTAGTGGTGGTAGTAGGCTAGTGGTGGTAGATCCAGTAGAGCTAGTGGTGGTAGTAAAGCTAGTGGTGGTAGTAGAGCTGGTGGTGGTAGTAAAGCTAGTGGTGGTAGTAAAGCTAGTGGTGGTAGTCCAGTAGAGCTAGTGGTGGTAGTAAAGCTAGTGGTGTAGTAGTAGCTAAGCTAGTGGTGGTAGTAAAGCTAGTGGTGGTAGTAAAGCTAGTGGTGGTAGTAAAGCTAGTGGTGGTAGTAAAGCTAGTGGTGGTAGTAAAGCTAGTGGTGGTAGTAAAGCTAGTGGTGGTAGTAAAGCTGGTGGTGGTAGTAAAGCTAGTGGTGGTGGTAGAGCTAGTGGTGGTAGTAAAGCTAGTGGTGGTAGTGGTATTGGTCCAGTAAAGCTAGTGGTGGTAGATCCAGTAGAGCTAGTGGTGGTAGTAAATATTGGTGGTAGAGCTAGTGGTGGTGGTAGAGCTAGTGGTGGTAGTAAAGCTAGTGGTGGTAGATCCAGTAGAGCTAGTGGTGGTAGATCCAGTAGAGCTAGTGGTGGTAGATCCAGTAGAGCTAGTGGTGGTAGATCCAGTAGAGCTAGTGGTGGTGGTAGAGCTAGTGGGTAGTAAAGCTAGTGGTGGTAGTAAAGCTAGTGGTGGTAGATCCAGTAGAGCTAGTGGTGGTAGATCCAGTAGAGCTAGTGGTGGTGGTAGAGCTAGTGGTGGTAGTCCAGTAGAGCTAGTGGTGGTGGTAGAGCTAGTGGTGGTAGGCTAGTGGTGGTAGTAAAGCTAGTGGTGGTAGTAAAGCTATTGGTGGTAGTAAAGCTTGTGGTGGTAGTAAAGCTGGTGGTGGTAGTAGAGCTAGTGGTGGTGGTAGAGCTAGTGGTGGTAGATCCAGTAGAGCTAGTGGTGGTAGTAAAGCTAGTGGTGGTAGATCCAGTAGAGCTAGTGGTGGTGGTAGAGCTAGTGGTGGTGGTAGAGCTAGTGGTGGTGGTAGAGCTAGTGGTGGTAGTAGAGCTAGTGGTGGTGGTAGAGCTAGTGGTGGTAGTAGAGCTAGTGGTGGTGGTAGAGCTAGTGGTGGTAGTAAAGCTAGTGGTGGTGGTAGAGCTAGTGGTGGTAGTAAAGCTAGTGGTGGTAGATCCAGTAGTAAAGCTAGTGGTGGTAGTAAAGCTAGTGGTGGTAGTAAAGCTAGTGGTGGTAGTAAAGCTAGTGGTGGTAGTAAAGCTAGTGGTGGTAGTAAAGCTAGTGGTGGTAGTAAAGCTAGTGGTGGTAGTAAAGCTTGTGGTGGTAGTAAAGCTAGTGGTGGTAGTAAAGCTAGTGGTGGTAGATCCAGTAGAGCTAGTGGTGGTAGATCCAGTAGAGCTAGTGGTGGTGGTAGAGCTAGTGGTGATAGTAAAGCTAGTGGTGGTGGTAGAGCTAGTGGTGGTAGTAAAGCTAGTGGTGGTAGTAGAGCTAGTGGTGGTGGTAGAGCTAGTGGTGGTAGTAGAGCTAGTGGTGGTGGTAGAGCTAGTGGTGGTAGTAGAGCTAGTGGTGGTAGTAAAGCTAGTGGTGGTAGATCCAGTAGAGCTAGTGGTGGTGGTAGAGCTAGTGGTGATAGTAAAGCTAGTGGTGGTGGTAGAGCTAGTGGTGGTAGTAAAGCTAGTGGTGGTAGTAGAGCTAGTGGTGGTGGTAGAGCTAGTGGTGGTAGATCCAGTAGAGCTAGTGGTGGTAGTAAAGCTAGTGGTGGTAGATCCAGTAGAGCTAGTGGTGGTGGTAGAGCTAGTGGTGGTGGTAGAGCTAGTGGTGGTAGTAAAGCTAGTGGTGGTGGTAGAGCTAGTGGTGGTAGTAAAGCTAGTGGTGGTAGTAGAGCTAGTGGTGGTGGTAGAGCTAGTGGTGGTAGTAAAGCTAGTGGTGGTAGTAGAGCTAGTGGTGGTGGTAGAGCTAGTGGTGGTAGTAGAGCTAGTGGTGGTGGTAGAGCTAGTGGTGGTAGTAAAGCTAGTGGTGGTGGTAGAGCTAGTGGTGGTAGTAGAGCTAGTGGTGGTAGATCCAGTAGAGCTAGTG
This sequence comes from Oncorhynchus gorbuscha, assembly GCF_021184085.1. Lineage (NCBI taxonomy): Eukaryota > Metazoa > Chordata > Actinopteri > Salmoniformes > Salmonidae > Oncorhynchus > Oncorhynchus gorbuscha. Next base: position 101,675,193 of record NC_060185.1, on the reverse strand, counting down.
GTGGTAGTAAAGCTGGTGGTGGTAGTAAAGCTGGTGGTGGTAGTAAAGCTAGTGGTGGTGGTAGTAAAGCTATTGGTGGTAGTAAAGCTGGTGGTGGTAGTAAAGCTAGTGGTGGTGGTAGTAAAGCTATTGGTGGTAGTAAAGCTGGTGGTGGTAGTAAAGCTGGTGGTGGTAGTAAAGCTAGTGGTGGTAGATCTATTGGTGGAGCTAGCTGGTGGTGGTAGTAAAGCTAGTGGTGGTAGTAAAGCTGGTGGTGGTAGTAAAGCTAGTGGTGGTAGTAAAGCTAGTGGTGGTAGTAGTAAAGCTAGTGGTGGTGGTAGAGCTAGTGGTGGTAGTAAAGCTAGTGGTGGTAGTAAAGCTAGTGGTGGTAGTAAAGCTAGTGGTGGTAGATCCAGTAGAGCTAGTGGTGGTAGTAAAGCTATTGGTGGTAGAGCTAGTGGTGGTGGTAGAGCTAGTGGTGATAGTAAAGCTAGTGGTGGTAGATCCAGTAGAGCTAGTGGTGGTAGATCCAGTAGAGCTAGTGGTGGTAGATCCAGTAGAGCTAGTGGTGGTAGATCCAGTAGAGCTAGTGGTGGTGGTAGAGCTAGTGGTGATAGTAAAGCTAGTGGTGGTAGTAAAGCTAGTGGTGGTAGATCCAGTAGAGCTAGTGGTGGTAGATCCAGTAGAGCTAGTGGTGGTAGTAGAGCTAGTGGTGGTAGATCCAGTAGAGCTAGTGGTGGTGGTAGAGCTAGTGGTGGTAGTAAAGCTAGTGGTGGTAGTAAAGCTAGTGGTGGTAGTAAAGCTATTGGTGGTAGTAAAGCTTGTGGTGGTAGTAAAGCTGGTGGTGGTAGTAGAGCTAGTGGTGGTGGTAGAGCTAGTGGTGGTAGATCCAGTAGAGCTAGTGGTGGTAGTAAAGCTAGTGGTGGTAGATCCAGTAGAGCTAGTGGTGGTGGTAGAGCTAGTGGTGGTGGTAGAGCTAGTGGTGGTGGTAGAGCTAGTGGTGGTAGAGCTAGTGGTGGTGGTAGAGCTAGTGGTGGTAGTAGAGCTAGTGGTGGTGGTAGAGCTAGTGGTGGTAGTAAAGCTAGTGGTGGTAGTAGAGCTAGTGGTGGTAGTAGAGCTAGTGGTGGTAGATCCAGTAGAGCTAGTGGTGGTAGTAAAGCTAGTGGTGGTAGTAAAGCTAGTGGTGGTAGTAAAGCTAGTGGTGGTAGTAAAGCTAGTGGTGGTAGTAAAGCTAGTGGTGGTAGATCCAGTAGAGCTAGTGGTGGTAGTAAAGCTAGTGGTGGTAGTAAAGCTAGTGGTGGTAGTAAAGCTAGTGGTGGTAGTAAAGCTAGTGGTGGTAGAGCTAGTGGTGGTAGTAAAGCTAGTGGTGGTAGTAAAGCTGGTGGTGGTAGTAAAGCTAGTGGTGGTGGTAGTAAAGCTATTGGTGGTAGTAAAGCTGGTGGTGGTAGTAAAGCTAGTGGTGGTAGTAAAGCTAGTGGTGGTAGTAAAGCTGGTGGTGGTAGTAAAGCTAGTGGTGGTAGTAAAGCTAGTGGTGGTAGTAGCTGGTGGCTAGTGGTGGTAGTAAAGCTAGTGGTGGTAGTAAAGCTAGTGGTGGTGGTAGTAAAGCTGGTGGTGGTAGTAAAGCTGGTGGTGGTAGTAAAGCTAGTGGTGGTAGTAGTAAAGCTAGTGGTGGTAGTAAAGCTAGTGGTGGTAGTAAAGCTAGTGGTGGTAGTAAAGCTAGTGGTGGTAGTAAAGCTAGTGGTGGTAGTAAAGCTAGTGGTGGTAGTAAAGCTAGTGGTGGTAGTAAAGCTAGTGGTGGTAGTAAAGCTAGTGGTGGTAGATCCAGTAGAGCTAGTGGTGGTAGTAAAGCTATTGGTGGTAGTAAAGCTAGTGGTGGTGGTAGAGCTAGTGGTGATAGTAAAGCTAGTGGTGGTAGATCCAGTAGAGCTAGTGGTGGTAGATCCAGTAGAGCTAGTGGTGGTAGATCCAGTAGAGCTAGTGGTGGTAGATCCAGTAGAGCTAGTGGTGGTGGTAGAGCTAGTGGTGATAGTAAAGCTAGTGGTGGTAGTAAAGCTAGTGGTGGTAGATCCAGTAGAGCTAGTGGTGGTAGATCCAGTAGAGCTAGTGGTGGTGGTAGAGCTAGTGGTGGTAGATCCAGTAGAGCTAGTGGTGGTGGTAGAGCTAGTGGTGGTAATAAAGCTAGTGGTGGTAGTAAAGCTAGTGGTGGTAGTAAAGCTAGTGGTGGTAGTAAAGCTGGTGGTGGTAGTAGAGCTAGTGGTGGTGGTAAGCTAGTGGTGGTAGTAAGTAGAGCTAGTGGTGGTAGTAAAGCTAGTGGTGGTAGATCCAAGAGCTAGTGGTGGTAGATCCAGTAGAGCTAGTGGTGGTGGTAGAGCTAGTGGTGGTGGTAGAGCTAGTGGTGGTAGTAGAGCTAGTGGTGGTGGTAGAGCTAGTGGTGGTAGTAGAGCTAGTGGTGGTGGTAGAGCTAGTGGTGGTAGTAAAGCTAGTGGTGGTGGTAGAGCTAGTGGTGGTAGTAGAGCTAGTGGTGGTAGATCCAGTAGAGCTAGTGGTGGTAGTAAAGCTGGTGGTGGTAGTAAAGCTGGTGGTGGTAGTAAAGCTAGTGGTGGTAGTAAAGCTAGTGGTGGTAGTAAAGCTAGTGGTGGTAGATCCAGTAGAGCTAGTGGTGGTAGTAAAGCTAGTGGTGGTAGTAAAGCTTGTGGTGGTAGTAAAGCTAGTGGTGGTAGTAAAGCTAGTGGTGGTAGTAAAGCTTGTGGTGGTAGTAAAGCTAGTGGTGGTAGTAAAGGTGGTGGTAAAGCTAGTGGTGGTGGTAGTAAAGCTATTGGTGGTAGTAAAGCTGGTGGTGGTAGTAAAGCTAGTGGTGGTGGTAGTAAAGCTATTGGTGGTAGTAAAGCTGGTGGTGGTAGTAAAGCTGGTGGTGGTAGTAAAGCTAGTGGTGGTGGTAGTAAAGCTATTGGTGGTAGTAAAGCTGGTGGTGGTAGTAAAGCTAGTGGTGGTAGTAAAGCTGGTGGTGGTAGTAAAGCTAGTGGTGGTGGTAGTAAAGCTATTGGTGGTAGTAAAGCTGGTGGTGGTAGTAAAGCTAGTAGTAAAGCTAGTGGTGGTAGTAAAGCTAGTGGTGGTAGTAAAGCTAGTGGTGGTAGTAAAGCTAGTGGTGGTAGTAAAGCTAGTGGTGGTAGTAAAGCTAGTGGTGGTAGTAAAGCTTGTGGTGGTAGTAAAGCTAGTGGTGGTAGTAAAGCTAGTGGTGGTAGATCCAGTAGAGCTAGTGGTGGTAGATCCAGTAGAGCTAGTGGTGGTAGATCCAGTAGAGCTAGTGGTGGTGGTAGAGCTAGTGGTGATAGTAAAGCTAGTGGTGGTAGTAAAGCTAGTGGTGGTAGATAAAGCTAGTGGTGGTAGATCCAGTAGAGCTAGTGGTGGTGGTAGAGCTAGTGGTGGTAGATCCAGTAGAGCTAGTGGTGGTAGAGTAGTGGTGGTAATAAAGCTAGTGGTGGTAGTAAAGCTAGTGGTGGTAGTAAAGCTATTGGTGGTAGTAAAGCTTGTGGTGGTAGTAAAGTGGTGGTAGTAAAGCTAGTGGTGGTAGTAAAGCTAGTGGTGGTAGATCCAAAGCTAGTGGTGGTAGTAAAGCTAGTGGTGGTAGTAAAGCTAGTGGTGGTAGATCCAGTAGAGCTAGTGGTGGTGGTAGTAAAGCTAGTGGTGGTAGTAGAGCTAGTGGTGGTAGTAAAGCTAGTGGTGGTAGTAGAGCTAGTGGTGGTAGTAAAGCTAGTGGTGGTAGTAAAGCTAGTGGTGGTAGTAAAGCTAGTGGTGGTAGTAAAGCTAGTGGTGGTAGTAAAGCTGGTGGTGGTAGATCCAGTAGAGCTAGTGGTGGTAGATCCAGTAGAGCTAGTGGTGGTAGTAGAGCTAGTGGTGGTAGTAAAGCTAGTGGTGTAGTAAAGCTAGTGGTGGTAGTAAAGCTAGTGGTGGTAGGTAGAGCTAGTGGTGGTGGTAAGCTAGTGGTGGTAGTAAAGCTAGTGGTGGTAGTAAAGCTAGTGGTGGTAGATCCAGTAGAGCTAGTGGTGGTAGTAAAGCTAGTGGTGGTAGTAAAGCTAGTGGTGGTAGTAAAGCTAGTGGTGGTAATAAAGCTAGTGGTGGTAGTAAAGCTAGTGGTGGTAGATCCAGTAGAGCTAGTGGTGGTAGATCCAGTAGAGCTAGTGGTGGTGATAGTAGAGCTAGTGGTGGTAGTAAAGCTAGTGGTGGTAGTAAAGCTAGTGGTGGTAGATCCAGTAGAGCTAGTAGAGCTGGTGGTGGTAGATCCAGTAGAGCTAGTGGTGGTGGTAGAGCTAGTGGTGGTAGTAAAGCTAGTGGTGGTAGAGCTAGTGGTGGTAGTAAAGCTAGTGGTGGTAGTAAAGCTAGTGGTGGTAGTAAAGCTAGTGGTGGTGGTAGATCCAGTAGAGCTAGTGGTGGTAGATCCAGTAGAGCTAGTGGTGGTAGTAAAGCTAGAGCTGGTGGTGGTGGTAGAGCTAGTAGTAAAGCTAGTGGTGGTAGATAAAGCTAGTGGTGGTAGTAAAGCTAGTGGTGGTGATCCAGTAGAGTAAGAGCTAGTGGTGGTAGGTAGAAGTAGAGCTAGTGGTGGTAGTAAAGCTAGTGGTGGTAGTAAAGCTAGTGGTGGTAGTAAAGCTAGTGGTGGTAGTAAAGCTAGTGGTGGTAGTAAAGCTAGTGGTGGTAGTAAAGCTAGTGGTGGTAGTAAAGCTAGCTAGTGGTGGTAGTAGCTAGTGGTGGTAGTAAAGCTAGTGGTGGTAGTAAAGCTAGTGGTGGTAGTAAAGCTAGTGGTGGTAGTAAAGCTAGTGGTGGTAGTAAAGCTAGTGGTGGTAGATCCAGTAGAGCTAGTGGTGGTAGGTAGAGCTAGTGGTGATAGTAAGTGGTGGTAGTAAAGCTAGTGGTGGTAGTAAAGCTAGTAGTGGTGGTAGTAAGCTAGTGGTGGTAGTAAAGCTAGTGGTGGTAGTAGAGCTAGTGGTGGTAGATAGTAGAGCTAGTGGTGGTAGTAAAGCTAGTGGTGGTAGTAAAGCTAGTGGTGGTAGTGGTAGAGCTAGTGGTGGTAGATAAAGCTAGTGGTGGTAGTAAAGCTAGTGGTGGTAGTAAAGCTAGTGGTGGTAGTAAAGCTAGTGGTGGTAGTAAGCTAGTGGTAGTGGTGGTGGTAGATCTAGTGGTGGTAGTAAAGCTAGTGGTGGTAGTAAAGGTGGTGGTAGTAAAGCTAGTGGTGGTAGTAAAGCTAGTGGTGGTAGTAAAGCTAGTGGTGGTAGATAGTAGAGCTAGTGGTGGTAGTAAAGCTAGTGGTGGGTAAAGCTAGTGGTGGTGGCTAGTGGTGGTAGTAGCTAGTGAGCTAGTAGAGCTAGTGGTGGTAGTAAAGTGGTGGTGGTAGCTAGTGGTGGTAGAGCTAGTGGTGGTAGTAAAGCTAGTGGTGGTAGATCCAGTAGAGCTAGTGGTGGTGGTAGAGCTAGTGGTGGTAGTAAAGCTAGTGGTGGTGGTAGAGCTAGTGGTGGTAGTAAAGCTAGTGGTGGTAGTAAAGCTAGTGGTGGTAGTAGAGCTAGTGGTGGTAGTCCAGTAGAGCTAGTGGTGGTAGTAGAGCTAGTGGTGGTAGTAAAGCTAGTGGTGGTAGTAAAGCTAGTAAGAGCTAGTGGTGGTAGTAAAGCTAGTGGTAGTAAAGCTAGTGGTGGTAGTAAAGCTAGTGGTGGTAGTAGAGCTAGTGGTGGTGGTAGAGCTAGTGGTGGTAGTAAAGCTAGTGGTGGTAGTAGAGCTAGTGGTGGTAGTAGAGCTAGTGGTGTAGTAGAGCTAGTGGTGGTAGTAAGCTAGTGGTGGTAGTAAAGCTAGTGGTGGTGGTAGAGCTAGTGGTGGTAGTAAAGCTAGTGGTGGTAGATCCAGTAGAGCTAGTGGTGGTAGTAAAGCTAGTGGTGGTAGTAAAGCTAGTGGTGGTAGTAAAGCTAGTAGTAAAGCTAAAGCTGGTGGTGGTAGTAAAGCTAGTGGTGGTGGTAGTAAAGCTAGTGGTGGTAGTAAAGCTAGTGGTGGTAGTAAAGCTGGTGGTGGTAGTAAAGCTAGTGGTGGTAGTAAAGCTAGTGGTGGTAGTAAAGCTGGTGGTGGTAGTAAAGCTAGTGGTGGTAGTAAAGCTGGTGGTGGTAGTAAAGCTAGTGGTGGTGGTAGTAAAGCTATTGGTGGTAGTAAAGCTGGTGGTGGTAGTAAAGCTAGTGGTGGTGGTAGAGCTAGTGGTGGTAGTAAAGCTAGTGGTGGTAGTAAAGCTATTGGTGGTAGTAAAGCTGGTGGTGGTAGATCCAGTAGAGCTAGTGGTGGTAGTAAAGCTATTGGTGGTAGTAAAGCTAGTGGTGGTGGTAGAGCTAGTGGTGATAGTAAAGCTAGTGGTGGTAGATCCAGTAGAGCTAGTGGTGGTAGATCCAGTAGAGCTAGTGGTGGTAGATCCAGTAGAGCTAGTGGTGGTAGATCCAGTAGAGCTAGTGGTGGTGGTAGAGCTAGTGGTGATAGTAAAGCTAGTGGTGGTAGTAAAGCTAGTGGTGGTAGATCCAGTAGAGCTAGTGGTGGTAGATCCAGTAGAGCTAGTGGTGGTGGTAGAGCTAGTGGTGGTAGATCCAGTAGAGCTAGTGGTGGTGGTAGAGCTAGTGGTGGTAATAAAGCTAGTGGTGGTAGTAAAGCTAGTGGTGGTAGTAAAGCTATTGGTGGTAGTAAAGCTTGTGGTGGTAGTAAAGCTGGTGGTGGTAGTAGAGCTAGTGGTGGTGGTAGAGCTAGTGGTGGTAGATCCAGTAGAGCTAGTGGTGGTAGTAAAGCTAGTGGTGGTAGATCCAGTAGAGCTAGTGGTGGTGATCCAGTAGAGCTAGTGGTGGTGGTAGAGCTAGTGGTGGTGGTAGAGCTAGTGGTGGGTAGAGCTAGTGGTGGTGGTAGAGCTAGTGGTGGTAGTAGAGCTAGTGGTGGTAGTAGAGCTAGTGGTGGTAGTAAAGCTAGTGGTGGTGGTAGAGCTAGTGGTGGTAGTAGAGCTAGTGGTGGTAGATCCAGTAGAGCTAGTGGTGGTAGTAAAGCTAAAGCTGGTGGTAGTAGTAAAGCTAGTGGTGGTAGTAAAGCTAGTGGTGGTAGTAAAGCTAGTGGTGGTAGATCCAGTAGAGCTAGTGGTGGTAGTAAGAGCTAGTAGAGCTAGTGGGTAGTAAAGCTAGTGGTGGTAGTAAAGCTAGTGGTGGTAGTAAAGCTAGTGGTGGTAGTAAAGCTAGTGGTGGTAGATCCAGTAGAGCTAGTAGTGGTAGAGCTAGTGGTGGTAGTAAAGCTAGTGGTGGTAGTAAAGCTAGTGGTGGTAGTAAAGCTAGTGGTGGTAGTAAAGCTAGTGGTGGTAGTAAAGCTAGTGGTGGTAGTAAAGCTAGTGGTGGTAGTAAAGCTAGTGGTGGTAGTAAAGCTAGTGGTGGTGGTAGTAAAGCTAGTGGTGGTAGTAAAGCTAGTGGTGGTAGTAAAGCTGGTGGTGGTAGTAAAGCTAGTGGTGGTAGTAAAGCTAGTGGTGGTAGTAGTAAAGCTAGTGGTGGTAGTAAAGCTGGTGGTGGTGGTAGTAAAGCTAGTGGTGGTAGTAAAGCTGGTGGTGGTGGTAGTAAAGCTAGTGGTGGTAGTAAAGCTAGTGGTGGTGGTAGTAAAGCTGGTGGTGGTAGTAAAGCTAGTGGTGGTAGATCCAGTAGAGCTAGTGGTGGTAGATCCAGTAGAGCTAGTGGTGGTGGTAGAGCTAGTGGTGATAGTAAAGCTAGTGGTGGTAGTAAAGCTAGTGGTGGTAGTAAAGCTAGTGGTGGTGGTAGAGTAAAGCTAGTGGTGGTAGTAAAGCTAGTGGTGGTAGATAGTAAAGCTAGTGGTGGTAGTAAAGCTGGTGGTGGTAGTAAGCTAGTGGTGGCTAAAGCTAGTGGTGGTAGTAAAGCTGGTGGTGGTAGTAGAGCTAGTGGTGGTAGATCCAGTAGAGCTAGTGGTGGGTAAAGCTAGTGGTGGTAGTAAAGCTAGTGGTGGTAGTAAAGCTAGTGGTGGTAGTAAAGCTAGTGGTGGTAGTAAAGCTAGTGGTGGTAGTAAAGCTAGTGGTGGTAGTAAAGCTAGTGGTGGTGGTAGTAAAGCTAGTGGTGGTAGTAAAGCTAGTGGTGGTAGATCCAGTAGAGCTAGTGGTGGTAGATAGTAGAGCTAGTGGTGGTGGTAGAGCTAGTGGTGGTAGTAAAGCTGGTGGTGGTAGAGTAAAGTAAAGCTAGTGGTGGTAGTAGAGCTAGTGGTGGTGGTAGCTAGTGGTGGTAGATCCAGTAGAGCTAGTGGTGGTAGATCCAGTAGAGCTAGTGGTGGTGTAAAGCTAGTGGTGGTAGTAGAGCTAGTGGTGGTAGTAAAGCTAGTGGTGGTAGTAAAGCTAGTGGTGGTGGTAGAGCTAGTGGTGGTAGATCCAGTAGAGCTAGTGGTGGTAGTAAAGCTAGTGGTGGTAGTAAAGCTAGTGGTGGTAGTAAAGCTAGTGGTGGTAGTAAAGCTAGTGGTGGTAGTAAAGCTAGTGGTGGTAGTAAAGCTAGTGGTGGTAGTAAAGCTAGTGGTGGTAGTAAAGCTAGTGGTGGTAGTAAAGCTAGTGGTGGTAGTAAAGCTAGTGGTGGTAGTAAAGCTAGTGGTGGTAGTAAAGCTAGTGGTGGTAGATCCAGTAGAGCTAGTGGTGGTAGATCCAGTAGAGCTAGTGGTGGTGGTAGAGCTAGTAAGTAAAGCTAGTGGTGGTAGTAAAGCTAGTGGTGGTAGTAAAGCTAGTGGTGGTAGTAAAGCTAGTGGTGGTAGTAGAGCTAGTGGTGGTAGTAGTAGAGCTAGTGGTGGTGGTAGCTAGTGGTGGTGATAGTAAGCTAGTGGTGGTAGTAAAGCTAGTGGTGGTGGTAGCTAAAGCTAGTGGTGGTAGAGCTAGTGGTGGTGGTAGAGCTAGTGGTGGTAGTAAAGCTAGTGGTGGTAGTAGAGCTAGTGGTGGTGGTAGTAGCTAGTGGTGGTAGATCCAGTAGAGCTAGTGGTGGTAGTAAAGCTAGTGGTGGTAGATAGTAGAGCTAGTGGTGGTGGTAGAGCTAGTGGTGGTGGTAAGCTAGTGGTGGTAGTAGAGCTAGTGGTGGTGGTAGAGCTAGTGGTGGTAGTAAAGCTAGTGGTGGTAGTAGAGCTAGTAGAGCTAGGTGGTAGTGGTGGTGGTAGTAAAGCTAGTGGTGGTAGTAAAGCTGGTGGTGGTGAGCTAGTAAGAGCTAGTGGTGGGTAGAGCTAGTGGTGGTAGTAAAGCTAGTGGTGGTAGTAAAGCTAGTGGTGGTAGTAGAGCTAGTGGTGGTAGATAAAGCTAGTGGTGGTAGTAAAGCTGGTGGTGGTAGTAAAGCTGGTGGTGGTAGTAAAGCTAGTGGTGGTAGTAAAGCTAGTGGTGGTGGTAGTAAAGCTAGTGGTGGTAGTAAAGCTAGTGGTGGTAGTAAAGCTAGTGGTGGTGGTAGTAAAGCTAGTGGTGGTAGTAAAGCTGGTGGTGGTAGTAAAGCTAGTGGTGGTAGTAAAGCTAGTGGTGGTAGTAAAGCTAGTGGTGGTAGTAAAGCTAGTGGTGGTAGTAAAGCTAGTGGTGGTAGTAAAGCTGGTGGTGGTAGTAAAGCTAGTGGTGGTGGTAGTAAAGCTATTGGTGGTAGTAAAGCTGGTGGTGGTAGTAAAGCTAGTGGTGGTGGTAAAGCTTGTGGTGGTAGTAAAGCTAGTGGTGGTAGTAAAGCTAGTGGTGGTAGTAAAGCTAGTGGTGGTAGATCCAGTAGAGCTAGTGGTGGTAGTAAAGCTAGTGGTGGTAGTAAAGCTAGTAGTGGTGGTAGTAAAGCTAGTGGTGGTAGTAAAGCTAGTGGTGGTAGATCCAGTAGAGCTAGTGGTGGTAGATAAAGCTAGTGGTGGTAGATCCAGTAGAGCTAGTGGTGGTAGATCCAGTAGAGCTAGTGGTGGTGGTAGAGCTAGTGGTGATAGTAAAGCTAGTGGTGGTAGTAAAGCTAGTGGTGGTAGATCCAGTAGAGCTAGTGGTGGTAGATCCAGTAGAGCTAGTGGTGGTAGTAGAGCTAGTGGTGGTAGATCCAGTAGAGCTAGTGGTGGTGGTAGAGCTAGTGGTGGTAAAGCTAGTGGTGGTAGTAAAGCTAGTGGTGGTAGTAAAGCTAGTGGTGGTAGTAAAGCTAGTGGTGGTAGTAAAGCTAGTGGTGGTAGTAAGAGCTAGTGGTGGTGGTAGAGCTAGTGGTGGTAGAGTAGAGCTAGTGGTGGTAGTAAAGCTAGTGGTGGTAGATCCAGTAGAGCTAGTGGTGGTGGTAAGCTAGTGGTGGTGGTAAGCTAGTGGTGGTGGTAAAGCTAGTGGTGGTAGTAGTAGAGCTAGTGGTGGTGGTAGAGCTAGTGGTGGTAGTAAGCTAGTGGTGGTAGTAGAGCTAGTGGTGGTAGTAAAGCTAGTGGTGGTAGTAGAGCTAGTGGTGGTAGTAGAGCTAGTGGTGGTAGATCCAGTAGAGCTAGTGGTGGTAGTAAAGCTAGTGGTGGTAGTAAAGTGGTGGTGGTAGTAAAGCTAGTGGTGGTAGTAAAGCTAGTGGTGGTGGTAAAGCTAGTGGTGGTAGATCCAGTAGAGCTAGTGGTGGTAGTAAAGCTAGTGGTGGTAGTAAAGCTAGTGGTGGTAGTAGAGCTAGTGGTGGTAGTAAAGCTAGTGGTGGTAGTAAAGCTAGTGGTGGTAGTAGAGCTAGTGGTGGTAGTAAAGCTAGTGGTGGTAGTAAAGCTAGTGGTGGTAGTAAAGCTAGTGGTGGTAGTAAAGCTAGTGGTAGTGGTGGTGGTAGTAAGCTAGTGGTGGTAGTAAAGCTAGTGGTGGTAGTAAAGCTAGTGGTGGTAGTAAAGCTAGTGGTGGTAGTAAAGCTAGTGGTGGTAGTAAAGCTAGTGGTGGTAGTAAAGCTAGTGGTGGTAGTAAAGCTAGTGGTGGTAGAGTGGTGGTAGTAAAGCTAGTGGTGGTGGTAGTAGTAAAGCTAGTGGTGGTAGTAAAGCTAGTGGTGGTAGTAAAGCTAGTGGTGGTAGTAAAGCTAGTGGTGGTAGTAAAGCTAGTGGTGGTAGTAAAGCTAGTGGTGGTAGTAAAGCTAGTGGTGGTGGTGGTAGTAAAGCTAGTGGTGGTAGTAAAGCTAGTGGTGGTAGATCCAGTAGAGCTAGTGGTGGTAGATCCAGTAGAGCTAGTGGTGGTAGTAGAGCTAGTGGTGGTAGTAAAGCTAGTGGTGGTAGTAAAGCTAGTGGTGGTAGTAAAGCTAGTGGTGGTAGTAAAGCTAGTGGTGGTGGTAGAGCTAGTGGTGGTAGATCCAGTAGAGCTAGTGGTGGTAGTAAAGCTAGTGGTGGTAGTAAAGCTAGTGGTGGTAGTAGAGCTAGTGGTGGTAGTAAAGCTAGTGGTGGTAGTAAAGCTGGTGGTGGTGGTAGAGCTAGTGGTGGTAGATCCAGTAGAGCTAGTGGTGGTAGTAAAGCTATTGGTGGTAGTAAAGCTAGTGGTGGTAGTAAAGCTTGTGGTGGTAGTAAAGCTAGTGGTGGTAGTAAAGCTAGTGGTGGTAGTAAAGCTAGTGGTGGTAGTAAAGCTAGTGGTGGTAGTAAAGCTAGTGGTGGTAGTAAAGCTAGTGGTGGTAGTAAAGCTAGTGGTGGTAGTAAAGCTAGTGGTGGTAGTAAAGCTAGTGGTGGTAGATAAGAGCTAGTGGTGGTAGATCCAGTAGAGCTAGTGGTGGGATAGTAAAGCTAGTGGTGGTGGTAGAGCCAGTAGTAAAGCTAGTGGTGGTAGTAGAGCTAGTGGTGGTAGTAAAGCTAGTGGTGGTAGTAAAGCTAGTGGTGGTGGTAAAGCTAGTGGTGGTAGTAAAGCTAGTGGTGGTAGTAAAGCTAGTGGTGGTAGATCCAAGAGCTAGTGGTGGTGGTGGTAGTGGTGGTAGTAAAGCTAGTGGTGGTAGTAAAGCTAGTGGTGGTAGTAAAGCTAGTGGTGGTAGTAGAGCTAGTGGTGGTAGTAAAGCTAGTGGTGGTGGTAGTAAAGCTAGTGGTGGTAGTAAAGCTAGTGGTGGTAGATCCAGTAGAGCTAGTGGTGGTGGTAGTAAAGCTAGTGGTGTAGTAAAGCTAGTGGTGGTAGTAGAGCTAGTGGTGGTAGTAAAGCTAGTGGTGGTAGTAAAGCTAGTGGTGGTAGTAAAGCTAGTGGGTGTAAAGCTAGTGGTGGTAGTAAAGCTAGTGGTGGTGGTAGATGGTAGTAAGCTAGTGGTGGTAGTAGAGCTAGTGGTGGTAGTAAAGCTAGTGGTGGTAGTAAAGCTAGTGGTGGTAGTAAAGCTAGTGGTGGTGATCAGTAAAGCTAGTGGTGGTAGTAAGAGCTAGTGGTGGTAGTAAAGCTAGTGGTGGTAGTAAAGCTAGTGGTGGTAGAGTGGTGGTAGTAAAGCTAGTGGTGGTAGTAAAGCTAGTGGTGGTAGTAAAGCTAGTGGTGGTAGTAAAGCTGGTGGTGGTAGTAAAGCTAGTGGTGGTGGTAGAGCTAGTGGTGGTAGTAAAGCTAGTGGTGGTAGTAAAGCTAGTGGTGGTAGTAAAGCTAGTGGTGGTGTAAAGCTAGTGGTGGTAGTAAAGCTAGTGGTGGTAGTAAAGCTAGTGGTGGTAGTAAAGCTAGTGGTGGTAGTAAAGCTAGTGGTGGTAGTAAAGCTGGTGGTGGTAGTAAAGCTAGTGGTGGTAGAGCTAGTGGTGGTAGTAAAGCTAGTGGTGGTAAAGCTAGTGGTGGTAGTAAAGCTAGTGGTGGTAGATCCAGTAGAGCTAGTGGTGGTAGTAAAGCTAGTGGTGGTAGATCCAAAGCTAGTGGTGGTAGTAAAGCTAGTGGTGTAGTAGTAAAGCTAGTGGTGGTGGTAGTAAAGCTAGTGGTGGTAGTAAAGCTAGTGGTGGTGGTAGTAAAGCTAGTGGTGGTAGATCCAGTAGAGCTAGTGGTGGTAGTAAAGCTAGTGGTGGTAAAGCTAGTGGTGAGTAGTAGTAAGCTGGTGGTGGTAGATCCAAGAGCTAGTGGTGGTAGATCCAGTAGAGCTAGTGGTGGTAGATCCAGTAGAGCTAGTGGTGGTGGTAGAGCTAGTGGTGGTAGTAAAGCTAGTGGTGGTGTAGATAAAGCTAGTGGTGGTAGTAGAGCTAGTGGTGGTGGTGAGCTAGTGGTGGTAGATAAGAGCTAGTGGTGGTGGTAGAGCTAGTGGTGGTAGATAGTAAAGCTAGTGGTGGTGGTGAGTAAAGTAGAGCTAGTGGTGGTAGTAAAGCTAGTGGTGGTGGTAGTAAAGCTAGTGGTAGATCCAGTAGAGCTAGTGGTGGTAGCTAGTGGTGGGTAGAGCTAGTAAAGCTAGTGGTGGTAGATCCAGTAGAGCTAGTGGTGGTAGATCCAGTAGAGCTAGTGGTGGTAGTAGAGCTAGTGGTGGTAGTAGAGCTAGTGGTGGTAGATCCAGTAGAGCTAGTGGTGGTAGATCCAGTAGAGCTAGTGGTGGTGGTAGAGCTAGTGGTGGTAGATCCAGTAGAGCTAGTGGTGGTGGTAGAGCTAGTGGTGGTAGTAGAGCTAGTGGTGGTAGTAAAGCTAGTGGTGGTAGATCCAAGAGCTAGTGGTGGTAGTAGAGCTAGTGGTAGTAAAGCTAGTGGTGGTAGTAAAGCTAGTGGTGGTAGTAGAGCTAGTGGTGGTGGTAGAGCTAGTGGTGGTGGTAGAGCTAGTGGTGGTAGATCCAGTAGAGCTAGTAGTGGTAGATCCAGTAGAGCTAGTAGTGGTAGATCCAGTAGAGCTAGTGGTGGTAGTAGAGCTAGTGGTGGTAGAGCTAGTGGTGGTGGTAGAGCTAGTGGTGGTGGTAGAGCTAGTGGTGGTGGTAGAGCTAGTGGTGGTGGTAGAGCTAGTGGTGGTAGATCCAGTAGAGCTAGTAGTGGTAGATCCAGTAGAGCTAGTAGTGGTAGATCCAGTAGAGCTAGTGGTGGTAGATCCAGTAGAGCTAGTGGTGGTAGTAGAGCTAGTGGTGGTAGAGCTAGTGGTGGTAGTAGAGCTAGTGGTGGTGGTAGAGCTAGTGGTGGTAGTAGAGCTAGTGGTGGTGGTAGAGCTAGTGGTGGTAGTAAGAGCTAGTAGTGGTGATCCAGTAGAGCTAGTGGTGGTAGTAAAGCTAGTGGTGGTAGTAGAGCTAGTGGTGGTGGTAGTAGAGCTAGTGGTGGTAGATCCAGTAGAGCTAGTGGTGGTAGTAGAGCTAGTGGTGGTAGTAAAGCTAGTGGTGGTAGTAAAGCTAGTGGTGGTAGTAAAGCTAGTGGTGGTAGATCCAGTAGAGCTAGTGGTGGTGGTAGATCCAGTAGAGCTAGTGGTGGTAGTAAAGCTAGTGGTGGTGGTAGAGCTAGTGGTGGTAGTAAAGGTAGTGGTGGTGGTAGAGCTAGTGGTGGTAGATCCAGTAGAGCTAGTGGTGGTAGTAAAGCTAGTGGTGGTGGTAGAGCTAGTGGTGGTAGTAGAGCTAGTGGTGGTGGTAGAGCTAGTGGTGGTAGATCCAGTAGAGCTAGTGGTGGTAGTAAAGCTAGTGGTGGTAGTAAAGCTAGTGGTGGTAGTAAAGCTGGTGGTGGTAGTAAAGCTAGTGGTGGTAGTAAAGCTAGTGGTGGTAGTAAAGCTAGTGGTGGTAGATCCAGTAGAGCTAGTGGTGGTAGTAAAGCTAGTGGTGGTAGTAAAGCTAGTGGTGGTAGTAAAGCTTGTGGTGGTAGTAAAGCTAGTGGTGGTAGTAAAGCTAGTGGTGGTAGTAAAGCTAGTGGTGGTAGTAAAGCTAGTGGTGGTAGATCCAGTAGAGCTAGTGGTGGTAGTAAAGCTAGTGGTGGTAGTAAAGCTAGTGGTGGTAGATCCAGTAGAGCTAGTGGTGGTAGTAAAGCTAGTGGTGGTAGTAAAGCTAGTGGTGGTAGATCCAGTAGAGCTAGTGGTGGTAGATCCAGTAGAGCTAGTGGTGGTAGTAAAGCTAGTGGTGGTAGTAAAGCTAGTGGTGGTGGTAGAGCTAGTGGTGGTAGATCCAGTAGAGCTAGTGGTGGTAGTAAAGCTAGTGGTGGTAGTAAAGCTAGTGGTGGTAGTAAAGCTTGTGGTGGTAGTAAAGCTAGTGGTGGTAGTAAAGCTAGTGGTGGTAGTAAAGCTAGTGGTGGTAGTAAAGCTGTGGTGGTAGTAAAGCTAGTGGTGGTAGTAAAGCTAGTGGTGGTAGTAAAGCTAGTGGTGGTAGTAAAGCTAGTGGTGGTGGTAGAGCTAGTGGTGGTAGTAGAGCTAGTGGTGGTAGTAAAGCTAGTGGTGGTAGTAAAGCTAGTGGTGGTAGTAAAGCTAGTGGTGGTAGTAAAGCTAGTGGTGGTAGTAAAGCTTGTGGTGGTAGTAAAGCTAGTGGTGGTAGTAAAGCTAGTGGTGGTAGATCCAGTAGAGCTAGTGGTGGTAG
Source organism: Oncorhynchus gorbuscha (assembly GCF_021184085.1). Lineage (NCBI taxonomy): Eukaryota > Metazoa > Chordata > Actinopteri > Salmoniformes > Salmonidae > Oncorhynchus > Oncorhynchus gorbuscha. The sequence goes on along the minus strand of NC_060185.1, from coordinate 101,659,831 downwards.
ATCCAGTAGAGCTAGTGGTGGTGGTAGAGCTAGTGGTGATAGTAAAGCTAGTGGTGGTGGTAGAGCTAGTGGTGGTAGTAAAGCTAGTGGTGGTAGTAGAGCTAGTGGTGGTGGTAGAGCTAGTGGTGGTAGATCCAGTAGAGCTAGTGGTGGTAGATCCAGTAGAGCTAGTGGTGGTAGTAAAGCTAGTAGTAAAGCTAGTGGTGGTAGTAAAGCTAGTGGTGGTAGTAAAGCTAGTGGTGGTAGTAAAGCTAGTGGTGGTGGTGAGTAGTGGTGGTAGATAAAGCTAGTGGTGGTAGTAAAGCTGGTGGTGGTAGTAAAGCTAGTGGTGGTAGTAAAGCTAGTGGTGGTAGTAAAGCTAGTGGTGGTAGTAAAGCTAGTGGTGGTAGTAAAGCTAGTGGTGGTAGTAAAGCTAGTGGTGGTAGTAAAGCTAGTGGTGGTAGTAAAGCTAGTGGTGGTAGTAAAGCTAGTGGTGGTAGTAAAGCTAGTGGTGGTAGATCCAGTAGAGCTAGTGGTGGTAGAGCTAGTGGTGGTGGTAGAGCTAGTGGTGGTAGATCCAGTAGAGCTAGTGGTGGTGGTAGAGCTAGTGGTGGTAGTAAAGCTAGTGGTGGTAGTAGAGCTAGTGGTGGTAGATAGTAGAGCTAGTGGTGGTAGTAAAGCTAGTGGTGGTAGTAGAGCTAGTGGTGGTAGTAAAGCTAGTGGTGGTAGATCCAGTAGAGCTAGTGGTGGTAGTAGAGCTAGTGGTGGTAGTAAAGCTAGTGGTGGTAGTAAAGTTGTGGTGGTAGTAAAGCTAGTGGTGGTAGTAAAGCTAGTGGTGGTAGTAAAGCTAGTGGTGGTAGTAAAGCTTGTGGTGGTAGTAAAGCTAGTGGTGGTAGTAAAGCTAGTGGTGGTAGTAAAGCTTGTGGTGGTAGTAAAGCTAGTGGTGGTGGTAGAGCTAGTGGTGGTAGTAGAGCTAGTGGTGGTAGTAAAGCTAGTGGTGGTAGTAAAGCTAGTGGTGGTAGTAAAGCTAGTGGTGGTAGTAAAGCTAGTGGTGGTAGTAAAGCTAGTGGTGGTAGTAAAGCTAGTGGTGGTAGTAAAGCTAGTGGTGGTAGTAAGCTAGTGGTGGTAGATCCAGTAAGCTAGTGGTGGTGGTAGAGCTAGTGGTGGTAGTAAAGCTAGTGGTGGTGGTGAGCTAGTGGTGGTAGTAAAGCTAGTGGTGGTAGTAAAGCTAGTGGTGGTAGTAAAGCTAGTGGTGGTAGTAGAGCTAGTGGTGGTAGTAGAGCTAGTGGTGGTAGTAAAGCTAGTGGTGGTAGTAGAGCTAGTGGTGGTGGTAGAGCTAGTGGTGGTAGTAAAGCTAGTGGTGGTAGTAGAGCTAGTGGTGGTAGATCCAGTAGAGCTAGTGGTGGTAGTAAAGCTAGTGGTGGTAGTAAAGCTAGTGGTGGTAGTAAAGCTAGTAAAGCTAGTGGTGGTAGTAAAGCTAGTGGTGGTAGTAAAGCTAGTGGTGGTAGTAAAGCTAGTGGTGGTAGTAAAGCTAGTGGTGGTAGTAAAGCTAGTGGTGGTAGTAAAGCTAGTGGTGGTAGTAAAAGTGGTGGTAGTAAAGCTAGTGGTGGTAGTAAAGCTGGTGGTGGTAGTAAAGCTAGTGGTGGTAGTAAAGCTAGTGGTGGTGGTAGTAAAGCTAGTGGTGGTAGTAGAGCTAGTGGTGTAGATCCAGTAAAGCTAGTGGTGGTAGTAAAGCTAGTGGTGGTAGTAAAGCTAGTGGTGGTAGTAGAGCTAGTGGTGGTAGTAAAGCTAGTGGTGGTGGTAGAGCTAGTGGTGGTAGTAAAGCTGGTGGTGGTAGTAGAGCTAGTGGTGGTAGTAAAGCTAGTGGTGGTAGTAAAGCTAGTGGTGGTAGTAAAGCTAGTGGTGGTAGTAAAGCTAGTGGTGGTGGTAGTAAAGCTAGTGGTGGTAGTAAAGCTAGTGGTGGTAGATAAAGCTAGTGGTGGTAGATCCAGTAGAGCTAGTGGTGGTAGTAGAGCTAGTGGTGGTAGTAAAGCTAGTGGTGGTAGTAAAGCTAGTGGTGGTAGTAAAGCTAGTGGTGTAGTAAAGCTAGTGGTGGTAGTAGAGCTAGTGGTGGTAGATCCAGTAGAGCTAGTGGTGGTAGATCCAAGAGCTAGTGGTGGTAGTAAAGCTAGTGGTGGTAGTAAAGCTAGTGGTGGTAGTAAAGCTAGTGGTGGTAGTAAAGCTAGTGGTGGTAGTAGAGCTAGTAGAGCTAGTGGTGGTAGATCCAGTAGAGCTAGTGGTGGTAGTAAAGCTGGTGGTGGTAGAGCTAGTGGTGGTAGTAAAGCTAGTGGTGGTAGTAAAGCTAGTGGTGGTAGTAAAGCTAGTGGTGGTAGTAAAGCTAGTGGTGGTAGTAAAGCTAGTGGTGGTAGTAAAGCTAGTGGTGGTAGTAAAGCTAGTGGTGGTAGTAAAGCTAGTGGTGGTAAAGCTAGTGGTGGTAGATCCAGTAGAGCTAGTGGTGGTAGTAAAGCTAGTGGTGGTAGTAGAGCTAGTGGTGGTAGTAAAGCTAGTGGTGGTAGATCCAGTAGAGCTAGTGGTGGTAGTAAAGCTAGTGGTGGTAGTAGAGCTAGTGGTGGTAGTAAAGCTAGTGGTGGTAGTAAAGCTAGTGGTGGTAGTAAAGCTAGTGGTGGTGGTAGAGCTAGTGGTGGTAGATCCAGTAGAGCTAGTGGTGGTAGTAAAGGTGGTGGTAGTAAAGCTAGTGGTGGTAGTAAAGCTAGTGGTGGTAGTAAAGCTAGTGGTGGTAGTAAAGCTAGTGGTGGTAGTAAAGCTAGTGGTGGTAGTAAAGCTAGTGGTGGTAGTAAAGCTAGTGGTGGTAGTAAAGCTAGTGGTGGTAGTAAAGCTAGTGGTGGTAGTAAAGCTAGTGGTGGTAGTAAAGCTAGTGGTGGTAGATCCAGTAGAGCTAGTGGTGGTAGTAAAGCTAGTGGTGGTAGTAAAGCTAGTGGTGGTAGTAAAGCTAGTGGTGGTAGTAAAGCTAGTGGTGGTAGTAAAGCTAGTGGTGGTAGTAAAGCTAGTGGTGGTAGTAAAGCTAGCTAGTGGTGGTAGAGCTAGTGGTGGTAGATCCAGTAGAGCTAGTGGTGGTAGTAAAGCTAGTGGTGGTAGTAAAGCTAGTGGTGGTGGTAGAGCTAGTGGTGGTAGTAAAGCTAGTGGTGGGTAGAGCTAGTGGTGGTGGTAGAGCTAGTGGTGGTAGATAAAGCTAGTGGTGGTAGATAAAGCTAGTGGTGGTAGTAAAGCTGGTGGTGGTAGATCCAGTAGAGCTAGTGGTGGTAGTAAAGCTAGTGGTGGTAGTAAAGCTGGTGGTGGTAGTAAAGCTAGTGGTGGTAGATCCAGTAGAGCTAGTGGTGTAGTAAAGCTAGTGGTGGTAGTAAAGCTAGTGGTGGTAGTAAAGCTAGTGGTGGTAGTAAAGCTAGTGGTGGTAGTAAAGCTAGTGGTGGTAGTAAAGCTAGTGGTGGTAGTAAAGCTAGTGGTGGTAGTAAAGCTAGTGGTGGTAGTAAAGCTAGTGGTGGTAGTAAAGCTAGTGGTGGTAGTAAAGCTAGTGGTGGTAGTAAAGCTAGTGGTGGTAGATCCAAGAGCTAGTGGTGGTAGATAGTAGAGCTAGTGGTGGTGGTAGAGCTAGTGGTGTAGTAAAGCTAGTGGTGGTAGTAGAGCTAGTGGTGGTAGTAAAGCTAGTGGTGGTAGTAAAGCTAGTGGTAGTAAAGCTAGTGGTGGTAGTAAAGCTAGTGGTGGTAGTAAAGCTAGTGGTGGTAGTAAAGCTAGTGGTGGTGGTAGTAAAGCTAGTGGTGGTAGATCCAGTAGAGCTAGTGGTGGTAGTAAAGCTAGTGGTGGTAGTAAAGCTAGTGGTGGTGGTAGAGCTAGTGGTGGTAGATCCAAAGCTAGTGGTGGTAGAGCTAGTAAAGCTAGTGGTGGTAGTAAAGCTAGTGGTGGTAGATCCAGTAGAGCTAGTGGTGGTAGATCCAGTAGAGCTAGTGGTGGTAGCTAGTGGTGGTCCAGTAGAGCTAGTGGTGGTAGTAAAGCTAGTGGTGGTAGTAAAGCTAGTAGTAAAGCTAGTGGTGGTAGATCCAGTAGAGCTAGTGGTGGTAGTAGAGCTAGTGGTGGTAAAGTAGTAAAGCTAGTGGTAGTAAAGCTAGTGGTGGTAGTAAAGCTAGTGGTGGTGGTAGTAAAGCTAGTGGTGGTAGTAAAGCTAGTGGTGGTGGTAGTAAAGCTAGTGGTGGTAGTAAAGCTAGTGGTGGTAGTAAAGCTGGTGGTGGTAGTAAAGCTAGTGGTGGTGGTAGTAAAGCTAGTGGTGGTAGTAAAGCTAGTGGTGGTAGTAAAGCTAGTGGTGGTAGTAAAGCTGGTGGTGGTAGTAAAGCTAGTGGTGGTGGTAGAGCTAGTGGTGGTAGTAAAGCTAGTGGTGGTGGTAGAGCTAGTGGTGGTAGTAAAGCTAGTGGTGGTAGTAAAGCTAGTGGTGGTAGTAAAGCTGGTGGTGGTAGTAAAGCTAGTGGTGGTAGTAAAGCTAGTGGTGGTAGTAAAGCTAGTGGTGGTAGTAAAGCTAGTGGTGGTAGTAAAGCTATTGGTGGTAGTAAAGCTGGTGGTGGTAGATCCAGTAGAGCTAGTGGTGGTAGTAAAGCTATTGGTGGTAGTAAAGCTAGTGGTGGTAGTAAAGCTGGTGGTGGTGGTAGAGCTAGTGGTGATAGTAAAGCTAGTGGTGGTAGTAGAGCTAGTGGTGGTAGATCCAGTAGAGCTAGTGGTGGTAGTAAAGCTAGTGGTGGTAGTAAAGCTAGTGGTGGTGGTAGAGCTAGTGGTGATAGTAAAGCTAGTGGTGGTAGTAGAGCTAGTGGTGGTAGATCCAGTAGAGCTAGTGGTGGTAGATCCAGTAGAGCTAGTGGTGGTAGATCCAGTAGAGCTAGTGGTGGTGGTAGAGCTAGTGGGTAGTAAAGCTAGTGGTGGTAGTAAAGCTAGTGGTGGTGGTAGAGCTAGTGGTGGTGGTAGAGCTAGTGGTGGTAGATCCAGTAGAGCTGGTGGTGGTAGTAAAGCTATTGGTGGTAGTAAAGCTGGTGGTGGTAGTAAAGCTAGTGGTGGTAGTAGAGCTAGTGGTGGTAGTAAAGCTAGTGGTGGTAGTAAAGCTGGTGGTGGTAGATCCAGTAGAGCTAGTGGTGGTAGATCCAGTAGAGCTAGTGGTGGTAGATCTAGTAGAGCTAGTGGTGGTAGTAAAGCTAGTGGTGGTAGTAAAGCTAGTGGTGGTAGATCCAGTAGAGCTAGTGGTGGTGGTAGAGCTAGTGGTGGTGGTAGAGCTAGTGGTGGTAATAAAGCTAGTGGTGGTAGTAAAGCTAGTGGTGATAGTAAAGCTAGTGGTGGTAGTAAAGCTGGTGGTGGTAGTAAAGCTAGTGGTGGTAGTAGAGCTAGTGGTGGTAATAAAGCTAGTGGTGGTAGTAAAGCTAGTGGTGATAGTAAAGCTAGTGGTGGTAGTAAAGCTGGTGGTGGTAGTAAAGCTAGTGGTGGTAGTAGAGCTATTGGTGGTAGATCCAGTAGAGCTAGTGGTGGTAGTAAAGCTGGTGGTGGTAGTAAAGCTGGTGGTGGTAGTAAAGCTAGTGGTGGTAGTAAAGCTAGTGGTGGTAGTAAAGCTAGTGGTGGTAGATCCAGTAGAGCTAGTAGTGGTAGTAAAGCTAGTGGTGGTAGTAAAGCTTGTGGTGGTAGTAAAGCTAGTGGTGGTAGTAAAGCTAGTGGTGGTAGTAAAGCTGGTGGTGGTAGTAAAGCTGGTGGTGGTGGTAGAGCTAGTGGTGGTGGTAGAGCTAGTGGTGGTAGATCCAGTAGAGCTGGTGGTGGTAGTAAAGCTATTGGTGGTAGTAAAGCTGGTGGTGGTAGTAAAGCTAGTGGTGGTAGTAGAGCTAGTGGTGGTAGTAAAGCTAGTGGTGGTAGTAAAGCTGGTGGTGGTAGTAGAGCTAGTGGTGGTAGATCCAGTAGAGCTAGTGGTGGTAGATCTAGTAGAGCTAGTGGTGGTAGTAAAGCTAGTGGTGGTAGTAAAGCTAGTGGTGGTAGATCCAGTAGAGCTAGTGGTGGTGGTAGAGCTAGTGGTGGTGGTAGAGCTAGTGGTGGTAATAAAGCTAGTGGTGGTAGTAAAGCTAGTGGTGGTAGATCCAGTAGAGCTAGTGGTGGTGGTAGAGCTAGTGGTGGTAGATCCAGTAGAGCTAGTGGTGGTGGTAGAGCTAGTGGTGGTAATAAAGCTAGTGGTGGTAGTAAAGCTAGAGGTGGTAGTAAAGCTATTGATGGTAGTAAAGCTTGTGGTGGTAGTAAAGCTAGTGGTGGTAGTAAAGCTATTGGTGGTAGTAAAGCTATTGGTGGTAGATCCAGTAGAGCTAGTGGTGGTAGTAAAGCTAGTGGTGGTAGTAAAGCAAGTGGTGGTAGATCCAGTAGAGCTAGTGGTGGTAGATCCAGTAGAGCTAGTGGTGGTAGATCCAGTAGAGCTAGTGGTGGTGCTAGAGCTAGTGGTGATAGTAAAGCTAGTGGTCGTAGTAAAGCTAGTGGTGGTAGATCCAGTAGAGCTAGTGGTGGTGGTAGAGCTAGTGGTGGTAGATCCAGTAGAGCTAGTGGTGGTGGTAGAGCTAGTGGTGGTAATAAAGCTAGTGGTGGTAGTAAAGCTAGTGGTGGTAGTAAAGCTATTGGTGGTAGTAAAGCTTGTGGTGGTAGTAAAGCTGGTGGTGGTAGTAAAGCTAGTGGTGGTAGTAAAGCTATTGGTGGTAGATCCAGTAGAGCTAGTGGTGGTAGTAAAGCTAGTGGTGGTAGTAAAGCTAGTGGTGGTAGATCCAGTAGAACTAGTGGTGGTGGTAGTAAAGCTTGTGGTGGTAGTAAAGCTAGTGGTGGTAGTAAAGCTAGTGGTGGTAATAGAGCTAGTGGTGGTAGTAAAGCTAGTGGTGGTAGTAAAGCTAGTGGTGGTAGTAAAGCTAGTGGTGGTAGTAAAGCTAGTGGTGGTAATAAAGCTAGTGGTGGTAGTAAAGCTGGTGGTGGTAGATCCAGTAGAGCTAGTGGTGGTAGATCCAGTAGAGCTAGTGGTGGTAGTAGAGCTAGTGGTGGTAGTAAAGCTAGTGGTGGTAGTAAAGCTAGTGGTGGTAGTAAAGCTAGTGGTGGTAGTAAAGCTAGTGGTGGTAGTAAAGCTAGTGGTGGTAGATCCAGTAGAGCTAGTAGTGGTAGTAAAGCTAGTGGTGGTAGTAAAGCTAGTGGTGGTAGTAAAGCTAGTGGTGGTAGTAAAGCTTGTGGTGGTAGTAAAGCTAGTGGTGGTAGTAAAGCTTGTGGTGGTAGTAAAGCTAGTGGTGGTAGTAAAGCTTGTGGTGGTAGTAAAGCTGGTGGTGGTAGTAAAGCTAGTGGTGGTAGTAAAGCTAGTGGTGGTAGTAAAGCTGGTGGTGGTAGTAAAGCTAGTGGTGGTAGTAAAGCTAGTGGTGGTAGTAAAGCTAGTGGTGGTAGTAAAGCTAGTGGTGGTAGTAAAGCTGGTGGTGGTGGTAGTAAAGCTAGTGGTGGTAGTAAAGCTGGTGGTGGTGGTAGTAAAGCTAGTGGTGGTAGTAAAGCTAGTGGTGGTGGTAGTAAAGCTGGTGGTGGTAGTAAAGCTAGTGGTGGTGGTAGTAAAGCTATTGGTGGTAGTAAAGCTGGTGGTGGTAGTAAAGCTGGTGGTGGTAGTAAAGCTAGTGGTGGTGGTAGTAAAGCTATTGGTGGTAGTAAAGCTAGTGGTGGTAGTAAAGCTAGTGGTGGTAGTAAAGCTGGTGGTGGTAGTAAAGCTAGTGGTGGTGGTAGAGCTAGTGGTGGTAGTAAAGCTAGTGGTGGTGGTAGAGCTAGTGGTGGTAGTAAAGCTAGTGGTGGTAGTAAAGCTAGTGGTGGTAGTAAAGCTGGTGGTGGTAGTAAAGCTAGTGGTGGTGGTAGAGCTAGTGGTGGTAGTAAAGCTAGTGGTGGTAGTAAAGCTAGTGGTGGTAGTAAAGCTATTGGTGGTAGTAAAGCTGGTGGTGGTAGATCCAGTAGAGCTAGTGGTGGTAGTAAAGCTATTGGTGGTAGTAAAGCTAGTGGTGGTAGTAAAGCTATTGGTGGTAGTAAAGCTGGTGGTGGTGGTAGAGCTAGTGGTGATAGTAAAGCTAGTGGTGGTAGTAGAGCTAGTGGTGGTAGATCCAGTAGAGCTAGTGGTGGTAGTAAAGCTATTGGTGGTAGTAAAGCTAGTGGTGGTGGTAGAGCTAGTGGTGATAGTAAAGCTAGTGGTGGTAGTAGAGCTAGTGGTGGTAGATCCAGTAGAGCTAGTGGTGGTAGATCCAGTAGAGCTAGTGGTGGTAGATCCAGTAGAGCTAGTGGTGGTGGTAGAGCTAGTGGTGATAGTAAAGCTAGTGGTGGTAGTAAAGCTAGTGGTGGTGGTAGAGCTAGTGGTGGTGGTAGAGCTAGTGGTGGTAGATCCAGTAGAGCTGGTGGTGGTAGTAAAGCTATTGGTGGTAGTAAAGCTGGTGGTGGTAGTAAAGCTAGTGGTGGTAGTAGAGCTAGTGGTGGTAGTAAAGCTAGTGGTGGTAGTAAAGCTGGTGGTGGTAGATCCAGTAGAGCTAGTGGTGGTAGATCCAGTAGAGCTAGTGGTGGTAGATCTAGTAGAGCTAGTGGTGGTAGTAAAGCTAGTGGTGGTAGTAAAGCTAGTGGTGGTAGATCCAGTAGAGCTAGTGGTGGTGGTAGAGCTAGTGGTGGTGGTAGAGCTAGTGGTGGTAATAAAGCTAGTGGTGGTAGTAAAGCTAGTGGTGATAGTAAAGCTAGTGGTGGTAGTAAAGCTGGTGGTGGTAGTAAAGCTAGTGGTGGTAGTAGAGCTAGTGGTGGTAATAAAGCTAGTGGTGGTAGTAAAGCTAGTGGTGATAGTAAAGCTAGTGGTGGTAGTAAAGCTGGTGGTGGTAGTAAAGCTAGTGGTGGTAGTAGAGCTATTGGTGGTAGATCCAGTAGAGCTAGTGGTGGTAGTAAAGCTGGTGGTGGTAGTAAAGCTGGTGGTGGTAGTAAAGCTAGTGGTGGTAGTAAAGCTAGTGGTGGTAGTAAAGCTAGTGGTGGTAGTAAAGCTAGTGGTGGTAGATCCAGTAGAGCTAGTAGTGGTAGTAAAGCTAGTGGTGGTAGTAAAGCTTGTGGTGGTAGTAAAGCTAGTGGTGGTAGTAAAGCTAGTGGTGGTAGTAAAGCTGGTGGTGGTAGTAAAGCTGGTGGTGGTAGTAAAGCTAGTGGTGGTAGTAAAGCTATTGGTGGTAGATCCAGTAGAGCTAGTGGTGGTAGTAAAGCTAGTGGTGGTAGTAAAGCTAGTGGTGGTAGATCCAGTAGAACTAGTGGTGGTGGTAGTAAAGCTTGTGGTGGTAGTAAAGCTTGTGGTGGTAGTAAAGCTAGTGGTGGTAGTAAAGCTAGTGGTGGTAATAGAGCTAGTGGTGGTAGTAAAGCTAGTGGTGGTAGTAAAGCTAGTGGTGGTAGTAAAGCTAGTGGTGGTAGTAAAGCTAGTGGTGGTAATAAAGCTAGTGGTGGTAGTAAAGCTGGTGGTGGTAGATCCAGTAGAGCTAGTGGTGGTAGATCCAGTAGAGCTAGTGGTGGTAGTAGAGCTAGTGGTGGTAGTAAAGCTAGTGGTGGTAGTAAAGCTAGTGGTGGTAGTAAAGCTAGTGGTGGTAGATCCAGTAGAACTAGTGGTGGTGGTAGTAAAGCTTGTGGTGGTAGTAAAGCTAGTGGTGGTAGTAAAGCTAGTGGTGGTAATAGAGCTAGTGGTGGTAGTAAAGCTAGTGGTGGTAGTAAAGCTAGTGGTGGTAGTAAAGCTAGTGGTGGTAATAAAGCTAGTGGTGGTAGTAAAGCTGGTGGTGGTAGATCCAGTAGAGCTAGTGGTGGTAGATCCAGTAGAGCTAGTGGTGGTAGATCCAGTAGAGCTAGTGGTGGTAGTAGAGCTAGTGGTGGTAGTAAAGCTAGTTGTGGTAGATCCAGTAGAGCTAGTGGTGGTGGTAGAGCTAGTGGTGGTAGATCTAGTAGAGCTAGTGGTGGTGGTAGAGCTAGTGGTGATAGTAAAGCTGGTGGTGGTAGAGCTAGTGGTGGTGGTAGAGCTAGTGGTGGTAGTAAAGCTAGTGGTGGTAGTAAAGCTATTGGTGGTAGATCCAGTAGAGCTAGTGGTGGTAGATCCAGTAGAGCTAGTGGTGGTAGTAAAGCTGGTGGTGGTAGAGCTGGTGGTGGTGGTAGAGCTAGTGGTGATAGTAAAGCTAGTGGTGGTAGTAAAGCTAGTGGTGGTAGTAAAGCTAGTGGTGGTAGTAAAGCTAGTGGTGGTAGATCCAGTAGAGCTAGTAGTGGTAGTAAAGCTAGTGGTGGTAGTAAAGCTAGTGGTGGTAGTAAAGCTAGTGGTGGTAGTAAAGCTACTGGTGGTAGTAAAGCTTGTGGTGGTAGTAAAGCTAGTGGTGGTAGTAAAGCTTGTGGTGGTAGTAAAGCTAGTGGTGGTAGTAAAGCTTGTGGTGGTAGTAAAGCTGGTGGTGGTAGTAAAGCTAGTGGTGGTAGTAAAGCTAGTGGTGGTAGTAAAGCTGGTGGTGGTAGTAAAGCTAGTGGTGGTAGTAAAGCTAGTGGTGGTAGTAAAGCTGGTGGTGGTGGTAGTAAAGCTAGTGGTGGTAGTAAAGCTGGTGGTGGTGGTAGTAAAGCTAGTGGTGGTAGTAAAGCTGGTGGTGGTGGTAGTAAAGCTAGTGGTGGTAGTAAAGCTAGTGGTGGTGGTAGTAAAGCTAGTGGTGGTAGTAAAGCTGGTGGTGGTGGTAGTAAAGCTAGTGGTGGTAGTAAAGCTAGTGGTGGTGGTAGTAAAGCTGGTGGTGGTAGTAAAGCTAGTGGTGGTGGTAGTAAAGCTATTGGTGGTAGTAAAGCTGGTGGTGGTAGTAAAGCTGGTGGTGGTAGTAAAGCTAGTGGTGGTGGTAGTAAAGCTATTGGTGGTAGTAAAGCTAGTGGTGGTAGTAAAGCTGGTGGTGGTAGTAAAGCTAGTGGTGGTGGTAGAGCTAGTGGTGGTAGTAAAGCTAGTGGTGGTAGTAAAGCTAGTGGTGGTAGTAAAGCTGGTGGTGGTAGTAAAGCTAGTGGTGGTGGTAGTAAAGCTAGTGGTGGTGGTAGAGCTAGTGGTGGTAGTAAAGCTAGTGGTGGTAGTAAAGCTAGTGGTGGTAGTAAAGCTATTGGTGGTAGTAAAGCTGGTGGTGGTAGATCCAGTAGAGCTAGTGGTGGTAGTAAAGCTATTGGTGGTAGTAAAGCTAGTGGTGGTAGTAAAGCTATTGGTGGTAGTAAAGCTGGTGGTGGTGGTAGAGCTAGTGGTGATAGTAAAGCTAGTGGTGGTAGTAGAGCTAGTGGTGGTAGATCCAGTAGAGCTAGTGGTGGTAGATCCAGTAGAGCTAGTGGTGGTAGATCCAGTAGAGCTAGTGGTGGTAGATCCAGTAGAGCTAGTGGTGGTGGTAGAGCTAGTGGTGATAGTAAAGCTAGTGGTGGTAGTAAAGCTAGTGGTGGTGGTAGAGCTAGTGGTGGTGGTAGAGCTAGTGGTGGTAGATCCAGTAGAGCTAGTGGTGGTAGATCCAGTAGAGCTAGTGGTGGTAGATCTAGTAGAGCTAGTGGTGGTAGTAAAGCTAGTGGTGGTAGTAAAGCTAGTGGTGGTAGATCCAGTAGAGCTAGTGGTGGTGGTAGAGCTAGTGGTGGTGGTAGAGCTAGTGGTGGTAGTAAAGCTAGTGGTGGTAGTAAAGCTAGTGGTGATAGTAAAGCTAGTGGTGGTAGTAAAGCTGGTGGTGGTAGTAAAGCTAGTGGTGGTAGTAGAGCTAGTGATGGTAATAAAGCTAGTGGTGGTAGTAAAGCTAGTGGTGATAGTAAAGCTAGTGGTGGTAGTAAAGCTGGTGGTGGTAGTAAAGCTAGTGGTGGTAGTAGAGCTATTGGTGGTAGATCCAGTAGAGCTAGTGGTGGTGGAGGAAGAGCTAGTGGTGGTAGATCCAGTAGAGCTAGTGGTGGTAGAGCTAGTGGTGGTAGATCCAGTAGAGCTAGTGGTGGTGGTAGAGCTAGTGGTGGTAGTAAAGCTATTGGTGGTAGATCCAGTAGAGCTAGTGGTGGTAGAGCTAGTGGTGGTAGATCCAGTAGAGCTAGTGGTGGTAGTAAAGCTATTGGTGGTAGATCCAGTAGAGCTAGTGGTGGTAGTAAAGCTATTGGTGGTAGATCCAGTAGAGCTAGTGGTGGTAGTAAAGCTATTGGTGGTAGATCCAGTAGAGCTAGTGGTGGTAGTAGAGCTAGTGGTGGTGGTAGAGCTAGTGGTGGTAGTAAAGCTAGTGGTGGTAGTAAAGCTAGTGGTGGTAGATCCAGTAGAGCTAGTGGTGGTAGATCCAGTAGAGCTAGTGGTGGTAGTAAAGCTATTGGTGGTAGTAAAGCTAGTGGTGGTAGTAAAGCTAGTGGTGGTAGTAAAGCTAGTGGTGGTAGTAGAGCTAGTGGTGGTAGTAAAGCTAGTGGTGGTAGTAAAGCTAGTGGTGGTAGTAAAGCTAGTGGTGGTAGATCTAGTAGAGCTAGTGGTGATAGTAAAGCTGGTGGTGGTAGTAAAGCTAGTGGTGGTAGTAAAGCTAGTGGTGGTAGTAAAGCTAGTGGTGGTAGTAAAGCTAGTGATGGTAGATCTAGTAGAGCTAGTGGTGATAGTAAAGCTGGTGGTGATAGTAAAGCTGGTGGTGGTAGTAAAGCTAGTGGTGGTAGTAAAGCTAGTGGTGGTAGATCCAGTAGAGCTAGTGGTGGTAGTAAAGCTAGTGGTGGTAGTAAAGCTAGTGGTGGTAGATCCAGTAGAGCTAGTGGTGGTGGTAGAGCTAGTGGTGGTGGTAGAGCTAGTGGTGGTAATAAAGCTAGTGGTGGTAGTAAAGCTAGTGGTGATAGTAAAGCTAGTGGTGGTAGTAAAGCTGGTGGTGGTAGTAAAGCTAGTGGTGGTAGTAGAGCTATTGGTGGTAGATCCAGTAGAGCTAGTGGTGGTGGAGGAAGAGCTAGTGGTGGTAGATCCAGTAGAGCTAGTGGTGGTAGTAGAGCTAGTGGTGGTAGAGCTAGTGGTGGTAGATCCAGTAGAGCTAGTGGTGGTGGTAGAGCTAGTGGTGGTAGTAAAGCTAGTGGTGGTAGTAAAGCTATTGGTGGTAGATCCAGTAGAGCTAGTGGTGGTAGTAAAGCTATTGGTGGTAGATCCAGTAGAGCTAGTGGTGGTAGTAAAGCTAGTGGTGGTAGTAAAGCTATTGGTGGTAGATCCAGTAGAGCTAGTGGTGGTAGTAAAGCTATTGGTGGTAGATCCAGTAGAGCTAGTGGTGGTAGTAGAGCTAGTGGTGGTAGTAAAGCTATTGGTGGTAGATCCAGTAGAGCTAGTGGTGGTAGTAAAGCTATTGGTGGTAGATCCAGTAGAGCTAGTGGTGGTAGTAGAGCTAGTGGTGGTGGTAGAGCTAGTGGTGGTAGTAAAGTTAGTGGTGGTAGTAAAGCTAGTGGTGGTAGATCCAGTAGAGCTAGTGGTGGTAGATCCAGTAGAGCTAGTGGTGGTAGTAAAGCTAGTGGTGGTGGTAAAGCTAGTGGTGGTAGTAAAGCTAGTGGTGGTAGTAAAGCTAGTGGTGGTAGTAAAGCTAGTGGTGGTAGTAAAGCTAGTGGTGGTAGTAGAGCTATTGGTGGTAGTAAAGCTAGTGGTGGTAGTAAAGCTGGTGGTGGTAGTAAAGCTAGTGGTGGTAGTAAAGCTAGTGGTGGTAGTAAAGCTAGTGGTGGTAGTAAAGCTAGTGGTGGTAGATCCAGTAGAGCTAGTGGTGGTGGTAGAGCTAGTGGTGGTAGAGCTAGTGGTGGTAGTAAAGCTAGTGGTGGTAGTAAAGCTAGTGGTGGTAGATCTAGTAGAGCTAGTGGTGATAGTAAAGCTGGTGGTGGTAGTAAAGCTAGTGGTGGTAGTAAAGCTAGTGGTGGTAGTAAAGCTAGTGGTGGTAGATCCAGTAGAGCTAGTGGTGGTAGTAAAGCTAGTGGTGGTAGAGCTAGTGGTGGTAGATCCAGTAGAGCTAGTGGTGGTAGTAAAGCTAGTGGTGGTAGTAAAGCTAGTGGTGGTAGTAAAGCTATTGGTGGTAGATCCAGTAGAGCTAGTGGTGGTGGTAGAGCTAGTGGTGGTGGAAGAGCTAGTGGTGGTGGTAGAGCTAGTGGTGGTAGATCCAGTAGAGCTAGTGGTGGTGGTAGAGCTAGTGGTGGTGGTAGAGCTAGTGGTGGTGGTAGAGCTAGTGGTGGTAGAGCTAGTGGTGGTGGAAGAGCTAGTGGTGGTGGTAGAGCTAGTGGTGGTAGATCCAGTAGAGCTAGTGGTGGTAGATCCAGTAGAGATAGTGGTGGTGATAGAGCACATAGAGCTTGTGGCAGTAGAGTTAGTGGTGGTGGAGGAAGAGCTAGTGGTGGTGACAGCAACTCAGTAAAATACACTTTGATGCCATCAGTGGTGGTAGTAAAGCTAGTGGTGGTAGTAAAGCTAGTGGTGGTGGTAGAGCTAGTGGTGGTGGTAGATCCAGTAGAGCTAGTGGTGGTAGTAAAGCTATTGGTGGTAGATCCAGTAGAGCTAGTGGTGGTGGTAGAGCTAGTGGTGGTAGATCCAGTAGAGCTAGTGGTGGTAGATCCAGTAGAGCTGGTGGTGGTAGTAAAGCTAGTGGTGGTGGTAGAGCTAGTGGTGGTAGTAAAGCTAGTGGTGGTGGTAGAGCTAGTGGTGGTAGTAAAGCTAGTGGTGGTGGTAGAGCTAGTGGTGGTAGTAAAGCTAGTGGTGGTAGTAAAGCTAGTGGTGGTAGTAAAGCTAGTGGTGGTGGTAGAGCTAGTGGTGGTAGTAAAGCTAGTGGTGGTAGTAAAGCTAGTGGTGGTAGTAAAGCTAGTGGTGGTGGTAGAGCTAGTGGTGGTAGATCCAGTAGAGCTAGTGGTGGTGGTAGAGCTAGTGGTGGTAGTAAAGCTAGTGGTGGTAGTAGAGCTATTGGTGGTAGATCCAGTAGAGCTAGTGGTGGTAGATCCAGTAGAGCTAGTGGTGGTAGTAAAGCTGGTGGTGGTGGTAGATCCAGTAGAGCTAGTGGTGGTAGATCCAGTAGAGCTAGTGGTGGTAGTAAAGCTGGTGGTGGTGGTAGAGCTAGTGGTGGTAGATCCAGTAGAGCTAGTGGTGGTGGTAGAGCTAGTGGTGGTGGTAGAGCTAGTGGTGGTGGTAGAGCTAGTGGTGGTGGTAGAGCTAGTGGTGGTGGTAGAGCTAGTGGTGGTGGTAGAGCTAGTGGTGGTAGATCCAGTAGAGCTAGTGGTGGTAGATCCAGTAGAGCTAGTGGTGGTAGATCCAGTAGAGCTAGTGGTGGTAGATCTAGTAGAGCTAGTGGTGGTAGATCTAGTAGAGCTAGTGGTGGTAGAGCTAGTGGTGGTGGTAAAGCTAGTGGTGGTGGTAAAGCTAGTGGTGGTAGAGCTAGTGGTGGTGGTAAAGCTATTGGTGGTAGATCCAGTAGAGCTAGTGGTGGTAGATCCAGTAGAGCTAGTGGTGGTGGTAGAGCTAGTGGTGGTAGAGCTAGTGGTGGTGGTAAAGCTAGTGGTAGTAGAGCTAGTGGTGGTGGTAAAGCTATTGGTGGTAGATCCAGTAGAGCTAGTGGTGGTGGTAGAGCTAGTGGTGGTAGAGCTAGTGGTGGTGGTAAAGCTATTGGTGGTAGATCCAGTAGAGCTAGTGGTGGTGGTAGAGCTAGTGGTGGTAGATCCAGTAGAGCTAGTGGTGGTAGATCCAGTAGAGCTAGTGGTGGTAGAGCTAGTGGTGGTAGTAAAGCTAGTGGTGGTAGTAAAGCTAGTGGTGGTAGTAAAGCTAGTGGTGGTAGTAAAGCTAGTGGTGGTAGATCCAGTAGAGCTAGTGGTGGTAGTAAAGCTAGTGGTGATAGTAAAGCTAGTGGTGGTAGTAAAGCTAGTGGTGGTAGTAAAGCTAGTGGTGGTAGTAAAGCTAGTGGTGGTAGATCCAGTAGAGCTAGTGGTGGTGGTAGAGCTAGTGGTGGTAGATCCAGTAGAGCTAGTGGTGGTAGTAAAGCTAGTGGTGGTAGTTCCAGTAGAGCTAGTGGTGGTGGTAGAGCTAGTGGTGGTAGTAAAGCTAGTGGTGGTGGTAGAGCTAGTGGTGGTAGTAGAGCTAGTGGTGGTAGTAAAGCTAGTGGTGGTAGTAAAGCTAGTGGTGGTAGTAAAGCTAGTGGTGGTAGATCCAGTAGAGCTAGTGGTGGTAGATCCAGTAGAGCTAGTGGTGGTGGTAGAGCTAGTGGTGGTAGATCCAGTAGAGCTAGTGGTGGTAGATCTAGTAGAGCTAGTGGTGGTAGAGCTAGTGGTGATAGTAAAGCTAGTGGTGATAGTAAAGCTATTGGTGGTAGTAAAGCTAGTGGTGGTAGAGCTAGTGGTGGTAGTAAAGCTAGTGGTGGTAGATCCAGTAGAGCTAGTAGTGGTAGATCCAGTAGAGCTAGTGGTGATAGTAAAGCTAGTGGTGGTAGGGCTAGGGGTGGTAGGGCTAGTGGTGGTAGAGGTATTGGTGGTAGTAGAGCTAGTAGAGCTAGTGGTAGAGCCTGTGGTGGGGGTAGAGCTAGTGGTGATGGTAGAGCTAGTGGTGGTGGTAGAGCTAGTGGTGGTAGTAAAGCTAGTGGTGGTAGATCCAGTAGAGCTAGTAGTGGTAGATCCAGTAGAGCTAGTGGTGGTAGGGCTAGGGGTGGTAGGGCTAGTGGTGGTAGAGGTATTGGTGGTAGTAGAGCTAGTAGAGCTAGTGGTAGAGCCTGTGGTGGGGGTAGAGCTAGTGGTGATGGTAGAGCTAGTAGAGCTAGTGGTGGTGATGGTGGTAGAGCTAGTGGTGGAAAATCTAGAAGTGGTGGTAGAGTTAGTGGTGTTCACAGCAACACACCTTAGTAATATGAACCTAGAGCAGATGTCACCAGACAGGGACATTGTGGTGGCGGAAGAGCTAGAGTTGGTGCAGGTAGAGCTAGTGGTGGTGGGAGAGCTAGTAGTGGTGGTGGGAGAGCTAGTGGTGGTGGCAGTAGAGCTAGTGGTGGTGGTAGAGCTAGTGGTGGTGGCAGTAGAGCTAGTGGTGGTAGAGCTAGTGATGGTGGAGGTAGAGCTAGTGGAGGTAGAGCTAGTGGTGGTAGAGCCAGTGGTGGTGGAGGTAGACCTAGTGGTGGAGGTGGTGGTAGAGGTAGTAGTGGTGGTGGAGGTAGAACTAGTTGTGGTAGAGCTAGTAGAGCTAGTGGTGGTGGTAGAGCCAGTGATGGTGGTAGAGCTGGTAGAGCAAGTGGTGGTGGTAAAGCTGGTACAGCAAGTGGTGGTGGTTTCTACCTTCTTAACAACACTATCAACCAGGCAGGTCCTAGTTTCTACCTTCTTAACAACACTGTCAACAAGGCAGGTCCTACAGGCCCTAGTTTCTACCTTCTTAACAACACTATCAACAAGGCAGGTCCTAGTTTCTACCTTCTTAACAACACTGTCAACAAGGCAGGTCCTACAGGCCCTAGTTTCTACCTTCTTAACAGCACTATCAAAACAGGAATGTCAGTGTTCTGCCATGGCCAGCGAACAGCCCGGATCTCAATCCTGTTGAGCAAGTCTGGGACCTGTTGGATCTGAGGGTGAGGGCTAGGGCCATTCCCCCCAGAAATGTTTGGGAACTTGCAGGTGCCTTGGTGGAAGAGTGGGGTAACATTTCACAGCAAAGAACTGGCAAATTTGGTGCAGTCCACGAGGAGATGCACTGCAGTTCTTAATGCAGCTGGTGGCCACACCAGATACTGACTGTCTTATTTTGCTGAGTATATATATTGTAGTTACTCCACAATACTAACCTAAATGACAAATTGAAAAAGGAAGCCTGTACAGAATACAAATATTCCAAAACATGCATCCTGTTTGCAATAAGGCACTGAAGTAAAACTGCTCAAATGTGTCAAAGAAAATATACTTAATGTCCTGAATTCAAAGCGTTATGTTTCTGGCAAATCCAACAACACCGACACTTATATTTTCAAGCATGGTGGTGGCTGAATCATGTTATGGGTATGCTTGCCTTTGGCAGGGAGTTTTATTTGTAAAAATAAATGGAATAGGGCTAAGCACAGGTAAAATAGTTTAGGAATACATGGTTCAGTCTGCTTTCCAACAAACACTGGGAGATTAATTTAGATTTCAGCAGGACAATAACCTAAAACCCAAGGAGTTGCTTAGTAAAACGACATCGAATGTTCCTATGGGGCCTACAGTTTTGACAAATTGATTTGAAAATGACTGTCTAGTAATGATCAACAACCAACTTGACAGAGCTTGAAGAATTTAAAAAAGAATCATGTGCAAATATCAGAACGACTCACTGTTGTAATCACTGCCAAAGGGGATTCTAATATGTATTGACTCAGGGTGTGAATACTTACGTAAAATAGCTATTTATCTATTTCATTTTCAATAAATACGCAAACAATTCTCAAAACATGTGTTCACTGTCATTATATTTTGTGTAGATGGGTGAGAAAAATATATTTAATCCATTTTGAATTCAGGCTGTAACAACAAAAATGTGGATTAGGTCAAGGGCTATGAATACTTTCTGAAGGCACTGTAGCTCCTTTAACACACACAGTACAGACACACAGGAAGGTTAAACACATCAACAGAGGACCCATGGCAATAATGATCTTTAATGGCAATATATACAGAACTTGAAAGAAAAATATAATTTTATAAATGAAATAAATACAATATGGTACAATTTCCACAATGTCTAAAAGAGTCATAGAAATGATCTGTTTTGTAAATCAGCTTCTCTGTAGGTCTCTTCCCACAGACAGACACTCTCCTTCCCACGTCTCACCCCCCTCAATAACCCAACAGTACCACCATCATCTCCTCCTCATTGACCAGTTGTTGTTTTTATGCACAGGATGCTTGTTTGCTTTTCTACCTTCACGGTCACAGTCACAGATCAGACAGAGTCTATCTTCATGATCATCACAGTTACAGTTAGGGATCAGACAGACAAATCGGTTGAGACAAATCGGTTGAGACAAAGAGGAAGTGTGTGTGTCAGAACAGAGAGTTGGCAGGCTTTTCTGATGCTGGAGTACTGTATGTAGTCAGCCTACAGAGGAGAGGGAGACAGAGAGAGGAGAGACTGAGATAGAGAAGGAAGACTGAGATAGAGAAGGGAGAGAGAGAGAGAGAGAGAGAGAGAGAGAGAGACACAGAGAGAGAGAGAGAGAGAGATACAGAGAGAGAGAGAGAGAGAGAGAGAGAGACGCAGAGAGAGAGAGAGAGAGATGCAGAGTGAGAGAGAGAGATAGAGACGCAGAGAGAGAGAGAGAGAGAGAGAGAGAGAGAGAGAGACGCAGAGAGAGACGCAGAGAGAGACGCAGAGAGAGAGAGAGAGAGATACAGAGAGAGAGAGACGCAGAGAGAGAGAGAGACGAGAGAGAGAGAGAGATGCAGAGAGAGAGACGAGAGAGAGAGAGAGAGACGCAGAGAGAGAGAGAGACGAGAGAGAGAGAGAGAGAGAGAGAGAGAGAGAGAGAGAGAGAGAGAGACGAGAGAGAGAGAGAGAGACGAGAGAGAGAGAGAGAGAGAGAGACGCAGAGAGAGAGAGAGAGAGAGACGAGAGAGAGAGAGAGACGAGAGAGAGAGACGAGAGAGAGACGAGAGAGAGAGAGAGAGAGAGAGAGAGAGAGAGAGAGACGTAGAGAGAGAGACGCAGAGAGAGAGAGAGAGACGCAGAGAGAGAGAGAGAGAGAGAGACGAGAGAGAGAGAGAGAGAGAGAGAGAGACGCAGAGAGAGAGAGACGCAGAGAGAGAGACGTAGAGAGAGAGACGCAGAGAGAGAGAGAGACGCAGAGAGAGAGAGACAGAGAGAGAGAGAGCAGTGGAGAACATAATGAAGGGAAGAAAAGAGATGAGAGAAGAGTGGGGGTGCACAGTTTAGTTAAGTAGATTAGGATCGACCTATCACAGTGAACTACAGTATCAGCTGGTGCTTGTCTTCCTCTAAGAGAGACAAAGAGAGAAAGAGAGAGAGCATGTGACAGAGGGGAGAAATGAAACCATCAGAGTGGGACTCTCAGCTGGAACGGGTTGGGGCCGAGGGGAGACGGGTTGGGGCCGAGGGGGGACGGGTTGGGGCCGAGGGGAGACGGGTTGGGGCCGAGGGGAGACGGGTTGGGGCCGGGGGAGACGGGTTGGGGCCGAGGGGAGACGGGTTGGGGCCGAGGGGAGACGGGCTGGGGCCGAGGGGAGACGGGTTGGGGCCGAGGGGAGACGGGTTGGGGCCGAGGGGAGACGGGTTGGGGCCGAGGGGAGACGGGTTGGGGCCGAGGGGAGACGGGCTGGGGCCGAGGGGACGGGTTGGGGAGGCTGGGGGCGAGGGGGGCCGAGGGGAGACGGGTTGGGGAAGGCTGGGGCCGAGGGAGACGGGTTGGGGAAGGCTGGGGCCGAGGGGAGACGGGTTGGGGCCGAGGGGAGACGGGTTGGGGCCGAGGGGAGACGGGTTGGGGCCGAGGGGAGACGGGTTGGGGCCGAGGGAGACGGGTTGGGGCAGAGGGGAGACGGGCTGGGGCAGGCTGGGGCCGGGGGGAGACGGGTTGGGGCAGGCTGGGGCCGGGGGAGATGGGTTGGGGCAGGCTGGGGAGACGGGTTGGGGCCGAGGGGAGACGGGTTGGGGAAGGCTGGGGCCGAGGGGAGACGGGTTGGGGCCGAGGGGAGACGGGTTGGGGCAGGCTGGGGCCGGGGGAGACGGGTTGGGGCAGGCTGGGGAGACGGGTTGGGGCCGAGGGGAGACGGGTTGGGGCCGAGGGGAGACGGGTTGGGGCCGAGGGGAGACAGGTTGGGGAAGGTTGGGGCCGAGGGGAGACGGGCTGGGGACGAGAGGAGACGGGTTGGGGCAGAGGGGAGACGGGTTGGGGCAGAGGGGAGACGGGCTGGGGCAGGCTTGGGCCGGGGGAGACGGGTTGGGGCAGGCTGGGGAGACGGGTTGGGGCCGAGGGGAGACGGGT
The DNA here is from genome assembly GCF_021184085.1 of Oncorhynchus gorbuscha. NCBI lineage: Eukaryota > Metazoa > Chordata > Actinopteri > Salmoniformes > Salmonidae > Oncorhynchus > Oncorhynchus gorbuscha. Next base: position 101,638,874 of record NC_060185.1, on the reverse strand, counting down.
TGGGGCCGAGGGGAGACGGGTTGGGGCCGAGGGGAGACGGGCTGGGGCCGAGGGGAGACGGGTTGGGGCCGAGGGGAGACGGGTTGGGGCAGAGGGGAGACGGGCTGGGGCCGAGGGAGACGGGCTGGGGAAGGTTGGGGCCGAGGGGAGACGGGCTGGGGCCGTGGGAGGCTGGGGCCGAGGTGTGTGTGTTACATGTCAATAGAGGTGAGTTTCTTCATGTTGCGTCTCTGTGCCAGGCTAGAAGCAGCTACTGGCTCCAGAACTGGCTGACACGTCTTATGACCCAGAGCAGAGTAGGTAGCTGCCATCGCTCCCTACACAGGAAACACACAAACACAGGATCATTTAGTTGATAGCAGTTCTCTCTGCTGTCACCTCTCCAAAACACACACACACAGGGTGCATTGGTAAACTGCCTCTGGGCCCCTCCGCTTAAAGACTATGGTTGACAGTCAAGCACCGTAGCTACCTGGCTAAAGGGGTTGACCATCAGGCACCATGGTGTGTGTGTTACCTTAACGAGGTGTGGTGCGTTGTGGTGTGTGTTTCCTTAACGAGGTGTGGTGCATTGTGGTGTGTTTTACCCTAACGAGGTGTGTGTTACCTTAACGAGGTGTGGTGCATTGTGGTCTGTGTTACCTTAACGAGGTGTGGTGCATTGTGGTGTGTGTTACCTTAACGAGGTGTGGTGCATTGTGGTGTGTGTTACCTTAACGAGGTGTGTGTTACCTTAACGAGGTGTGTGTTACCTTAACGAGGTGTGTGTGCCTTAACGAGGTGTGGTGTGTGTTTCCTTAACAAGGTGTGGTGCATTGTGGTGTGTGTTTCCTTAACGAGGTGTGGTGCATTGTGGTGTGTGTTACCTTAACGAGGTGTGGTGCATTGTGGTGTGTGTTACCTTAACGAGGTGTGGTGCATTGTGGTGTGTGTTACCTTAACGAGGTGTGGTGCATTGTGGTGTGTGTTACCTTAACGAGGTGTGGTGCATTGTGGTGTGTGTTACCTTAACGAGGTGTGGTGCATTGTGGTGTGTGTTACCTTAACGAGGTGTGGTGCATTGTGATGTGTGTTACCTTAACGAGGTGTGGTACGTTGTGGTGTGTGTTACCTTAACGAGGTGTGGTGCGTTGTGGTGTGTGTTACCTTAACGAGGTGTGGTGCGTTGTGGTGTGTGTTACCTTAACGAGGTGTGGTGCATCGTGGCGTGCGAGCTGGAAGTGTGGTAACGTGTCCCGTTGCGTGATCCAGGCGTGTTTCAGGACCTGTTCAGCTGAATAACGCTGGTGAGGATCAACATGAAGCATCTTAGAGAGGAGGTCCTAGAGACACGGACAAACACAAACACAACAACAGACTGGTCAACAAGCAGCATGCTAGATAACAGGTCCTAGAGACACAACAACAGACTGGTCAACAAGCAGCATGCTAGATAACAGGTCCTAGAGACACACAACAGACTGGTCAACAAGCAGCATGCTAGATAACAGGTCCTAGAGACACTAACCCTAGATAACAGTGTGTACCTTGGAGCAGCATGCTAGATAACAGTGTGTACCTTGGAGCAGCATGCTAGATAACAGTGTGTACCTTGGAGCAGCATGCTAGATAACAGTGTGTACCTTGGAGCAGCATGCTAGATAACAGTGTGTACCTTGGAGCAGCATGCTAGATAACAGTGTGTACCTTGGAGCAGCATGCTAGATAACAGTGTGTACCTTGGAGCAGCATGCTAGATAACAGTGTGTACCTTGGAGCAGCATGCTAGATAACAGTGTGTACCTTGGAGCAGCAGGCTAGATAACAGGTCCTAGAGACACTAACCCTAACCCTAGATAACAGTGTGTACCTTGGAGCAGCAGGCTAGATAACAGGTCCTAGAGACACTAACCCTAACCCTAGATAACAGTGTGTACCTTGGAGCAGCAGGCTAGATAACAGTGTGTACCTTGGAGCAGCATGCTAGATAACAGTGTGTACCTTGGAGCAGCAGGCTAGATAACAGGTCCTAGAGACACTAACCCTAACCCTAGATAACAGTGTGTACCTTGGAGCAGCAGGCTAGATAACAGTGTGTACCTTGGAGCAGCATGCTAGATAACAGTGTGTACCTTGGAGCAGCATGCTAGATAACAGGTCCTAGAGACACTAACCCTAACCCTAGATAACAGTGTGTACCTTGGAGCAGCATGCTAGATAACAGGTCCTAGAGACACTAACCCTAACCCTAGATAACAGTGTGTACCTTGGAGCAGCAGGCTAGATAACAGTGTGTACCTTGGAGCAGCATGCTAGATAACAGTGTGTACCTTGGAGCAGCATGCTAGATAACAGGTCCTAGAGACACTAACCCTAACCCTAGATAACAGTGTGTACCTTGGAGCAGCATGCTAGATAACAGGTCCTAGAGACACTAACCCTAACCCTAGATAACAGGTCCTAGAGACACTAACCCTAACCCTAGATAACAGGTCCTAGAGACACTAACCCTAACCCTAGATAACAGTGTGTACCTTGGAGCAGCAGGCTAGATAACAGTGTGTACCTTGGAGCAGCAGGCTAGATAACAGGTCCTAGACACACTAACCCTAACCCTAGATAACAGTGTGTACCTTGGAGCAGCAGGCTAGATAACAGGTCCTAGAGACACTAACCCTAACCCTAGATAACAGTGTGTACCTTGGAGCAGCATGCTAGATAACAGGTCCTAGAGACACTAACCCTAACCCTAGATAACAGTGTGTACCTTGGAGCAGCAGGCTAGATAACAGGTCCTAGAGACACTAACCCTAACCGTAGATAACAGTGTGTACCTTGGAGCAGCAGGCTAGATAACAGGTCCTAGAGACACTAACCCTAACCCTAGATAACAGTGTGTTACCTTGGAGCAGCAGGCTAGATAACAGTGTGTACCTTGGAGCAGCAGGCTAGATAACAGGTCCTAGAGACACTAACCCTAACCCTAGATAACAGTGTGTTACCTTGGAGCAGCATGCTAGATAACAGGTCCTAGAGACACTAACCCTAACCCTAGATAACAGTGTGTACCTTGGAGCAGCATGCTAGATAACAGTGTGTACCTTGGAGCAGCATGCTAGATAACAGTGTGTTACCTTGGAGCTGTCAGACACCATGTCCCAGTTCCCACCACTCAGAGAGAACTTCCCTGACCCCATCCTCAACAGGATCTCTTCAGGTGTGTCCTTGGGGCCGTTAGCGAAGGGTGTGTATCCTGCTAACATGGTGTATAACAACACTCCAAGACTCCAGATATCACAGGCAGCATCATAACCCTGACGCATCAACACCTACACCCAGAAATACATACACAGAGAGAGTCACATCCAGAGAAACACAAACAGCAAAATACAACACACACAAACTCAGTACAGGTAAGGGGCTAGAGAACACTCAGATTGCTTAACTTCACAATCCTAACCCTAAACCATCTAACTTCACCTTCCTAATGTCAACCCTAACTTCACAATCCTAACCCTAAACCATCTAACTTCACCTTCCTAATGTCAACCCTAACTTCACAATCCTAACCCTAAACCAACTAACTTCACCTTCCTAACCCTGAACCATCTAACTTCACCTTCCTAACCCTAAACCAACTAACTTCACAATCATAACCCTAAACCAACTAGCTTCACCTTCCTAACCCTAAACCAACTAACTTCACCTCCCTAACCCTAAACCAACTAACTTCACCTTCCTAATGCCAACCCTAACTTCACCTTCCTAACCCTAAACCAACTAACTTCACCTTCCTAACCCTAAACCAACTAACTTCACCTTCCTAACCCTAAACCAACTAACTTCACCTTCCTAACCCTAAACCCTAACTTCACCTTCCTAACCCTAAACCAACTAACTTCACCTTCCTAACCCTAAACCAACTAACTTCACCTTCCTAACCCTAAACCAACTAACTTCACCTTCCTAATGACAACCCTAACTTCACCTTCCTAACCCTAAACCAACTAACTTCACCTTCCTAATGTCAACCCTAACTTTACCATTCCTAATGCCAACCCTAACTTTACCATTCCTAACCCACCCACTTTACCCTTCCTAATGTAAACCCTAACTTTACCCTTCCTAACCCACCTACTTTACCCTTCCTAATGTAAACCCTAACTTTACCCTTCCTAACCCACCCACTTTACCCTTCCTAATGTCAACCCTAACTTTACCCTTCCTAATGTCAACCCTAACTTTACCATTCCTAATGCCAACCCTAACTTTACCCTTCCTAATGTCAACCCTAACTTTACCATTCCTAATGTCAACCCTAACTTTACCCTTCCTAATGTCAACCCTAACTTTACCCTTCCTAATGCCAACCCTAACTTTACCCTTCCTAATGTCAACCCTACTTTACCCTTCCTAATGTCAACCCTTACCCTTAATGTCAACCCTAACTTTACCCTTCCTAATGTCAACCCTAACTTTACCCTTCCTAATGTCAACCCTAACTTTACCATTCCTAATGTCAACCCTAACTTACCCTTCCTAATGCCAACCCTAACTTTACCCTTCCTAATGTCAACCCTAACTTTACCCTTCCTAATGTCAACCCTAACTTTACCCTTCCTAATGTCAACCCTAACTTTACCCTTCCTAATGTCCACCCACTTTACCATTCCTAATGTCAACCCTAACTTTACCCTTCCTAACCCACCCACTTTACCCTTCCTAATGTCAACCCTAACTTTACCCTTCAACCCTAACTTTACCCTTCCTAATGTCAACCCTAACTTTACCCTTCCTAATGTCAACCCTAACTTTACCCTTCCTAATGTCAACCCCTTACCCTTCCTAATGTCAACCCTAACTTTATTCCCTTCCTAATGTCAACCCTAACTTTACCCTTCCTAACCCACCCACTTTACCCTTCCTAATGTCAACCCTAACTTTACCCTTCCTAATGTCAACCCTAACTTTACCCTTCCTAATGCCAACCCTAACTTTACCCTTCCTAATGTCAACCCTAACTTTACCCTTCCTAATGTCAACTCTAACTTTACCCTTCCTAACCCACCCACTTTACCCTTCCTAATGTTTAACTTTACCCTTCCTAATGTCAACCCTAACTTTCACCATTAATCAACCCTAATGTCTAACTTTACCCTTCCTAACCCTAACTTTACCCTTCCTAATGTCAACCCTAACTTTACCCTTCCTAATGTCAACCCTAACTTTACCCTTCCTAATGTCAACCCTAACTTTACCCTTCCTAATGTCAACCCTAACTTTACCCTTCCTAATGTCAACCCTAACTTTACCCTTCCTAATGTCAACCCTAACTTTACCCTTCCTAACCCACCCACTTTACCATTCCTAATGTCAACCCTAACTTTACCCTTCCTAATGCCAACCCTAACTTTACCCTTCCTAATGCCAACCCTAACTTTACCCTTCCTAATGTCAACCCTAACTTTAACCTTCCTAATGTCAACCCTAACTTTACCCTTCCTAACCCACCCACTTTACCATTCCTAATGTCAACCCTAACTTTACCCTTCCTAACCCACCCACTTTACCCTTCCTAATGTCAACCCTAACTTTACCCTTCCTAATGTCAACCCTAACTTTACCCTTCCTAATGTCAACCCTAACTTTACCCTTCCTAATGCCAACCCTAACTTTACCATTCCTAATGTCAACCCTAACTTTACCCTTCCTAATGTCAACCCTAACTTTACCCTTCCTAACCCACCCACTTTACCATTCCTAATGTCAACCCTAACTTTACCCTTCCTAATGTCAACCCTAACTTTACACTTCCTAATGTCAACTCTAACTTTACCCTTCCTAACCCACCCACTTTACCCTTCCTAATGTTAACCCTAACTTTACCCTTCCTAATGTCAACCCTAACTTTACCATTCCTAATGCCAACCCTAACTTTACCCTTCCTAACCCACCCACTTTACCCTTCCTAATGTCAACCCTAACTTTACCCTTCCTAATGTCAACCCTAACTTTACCATTCCTAATGTCAACCCTAACTTTACCCTTCCTAATGTCAACACTAACTTTACCCTTCCTAATGCCAACCCTAACTTTACCCTTCCTAACCCACCCACTTTACCCTTCCTAATGTCAACCCTAACTTTACCATTCCTAATGTCAACCCTAACTTTACCCTTCCTAATGCCAACCCTAACTTTACCCTTCCTAATGTCAACCCTAAATTTACCCTTCCTAATGTCAACCCTAACTTTACCCTTCCTAATGCCAACCCTAACTTTACCCTTCCTAATGCCAACCCTAACTTTACCCTTCCTAATGTCAACCCTAACTTTACCCTTCCTAATGCCAACCCTAACTTTACCCTTCCTAATGTCAACCCTAACTTTAACCTTCCTAATGTCAACCCTAACTTTACCCTTCCTAACCCACCCACTTTACCATTCCTAATGTCAACCCTAACTTTACCCTTCCTAACCCACCCACTTTACCCTTCCTAATGACAACCCTAACTTTACCCTTCCTAATGTCAACCCTAACTTTACCCTTCCTAATGTCAACCCTAACTTTACCCTTCCTAATGCCAACCCTAACTTTACCATTCCTAATTCCTAATACCCTTCCTAACCCTAACTTTACCCTTCCTAATGCCAACCCTAACTTTACCCTTCCTAACCCAAACTTTACCCTTCCTAATGTCAACCCTAACTTTACCCTTCCTAATGTCAACCCTAACTTTACCCTTCCTAATGTCAACCCTAACTTTACCCTTCCTAACCCACCCACTTTACCCTTCCTAATGTCAACCCTAACTTTACCCTTCCTAATGTCAACCCTAACTTTACCCTTCCTAATGCCAACCCTAACTTTACCATTCCTAATGTCAACCCTAACTTTACCCTTCCTAATGTCAACCCTAACTTTACCCTTCCTAACCCACCCACTTTACCCTTCCTAATGTCAACCCTAACTTTACCCTTCCTAATGTCAACCCTAACTTTACCCTTCCTAACCCACCCACTTTACCATTCCTAATGTCAACCCTAACTTTACCCTTCCTAATGTCAACCCTAACTTTACACTTCCTAATGTCAACCCTAACTTTACCCTTCCTAACCCACCCACTTTACCCTTCCTAATGTTAACCCTAACTTTACCCTTCCTAATGTCAACCCTAACTTTACCATTCCTAATGCCAACCCTAACTTTACCCTTCCTAACCCACCCACTTTACCCTTCCTAATGCCAACCCTAACTTTACCCTTCCTAATGCCAACCCTAACTTTACCCTTCCTAATGTCAACCCTAACTTTACCCTTCCTAATGCCAACCCTAACTTTACCCTTCCTAATGTCAACCCTAACTTTAACCTTCCTAATGTCAACCCTAACTTTACCCTTCCTAACCCACCCACTTTACCATTCCTAATGTCAACCCTAACTTTACCCTTCCTAATGTCAACCCTAACTTTACCATTCCTAATGTCAACCCTAACTTTACCCTTCCTAATGTCAACACTAACTTTACCCTTCCTAATGCCAACCCTAACTTTACCCTTCCTAACCCACCCACTTTACCCTTCCTAATGTCAACCCTAACTTTACCATTCCTAATGTCATCCCTAACTTTACCCTTCCTAATGCCAACCCTAACTTTACCCTTCCTAATGTCAACCCTAACTTTACCCTTCCTAATGTCAACCCTAACTTTACCCTTCCTAATGCCAACCCTAACTTTACCCTTCCCCAACCCTAACTTTACCCTTTCCTAATGTCAACCCTAACTTTACCCTTCCTAATGCCAACCCTAACTTTACCCTTCCTAATGTCAACCCTAACTTTAACCTTCCTAATGTCAACCCTAACTTTACCCTTCCTAACCCACCCACTTTACCATTCCTAATGTCAACCCTAACTTTACCCTTCCTAACCCACCCACTTTACCCTTCCTAATGTCAACCCTAACTTTACCCTTCCTAATGTCAACCCTAACTTTACCCTTCCTAATGTCAACCCTAACTTTACCCTTCCTAATGCCAACCCTAACTTTACCCTTCCTAATGTCAACCCTAACTTTACCCTTCCTAATGTCAACCCTAACTTTACCCTTCCTAATGCCAACCCTAACTTTACCATTCCTAATGTCAACCCTAACTTTACCCTTCCTAATGTCAACCCTAACTTTACCCTTCCTAACCCACCCACTTTACCCTTCCTAATGTCAACCCTAACTTTACCCTTCCTAATGTCAACCCTAACTTTACCCTTCCTAACCCACCCACTTTACCATTCCTAATGTCAACCCTAACTTTACCCTTCCTAATGTCAACCCTAACTTTACACTTCCTAATGTCAACCCTAACTTTACCCTTCCTAACCCACCCACTTTACCCTTCCTAATGTTAACCCTAACTTTACCCTTCCTAATGTCAACCCTAACTTTACCATTCCTAATGCCAACCCTAACTTTACCCTTCCTAACCCACCCACTTTACCCTTCCTAATGTCAACCCTAACTTTACCCTTCCTAATGTCAACCCTAACTTTACCCTTCCTAATGTCAACCCTAACTTTACCCTTCCTAATGTCAACCCTAACTTTACCCTTCCTAATGTCAACCCTAACTTTACCCTTCCTAATGTCAACCCTAACTTTACCCTTCCTAATGTCAACCCTAACTTTACCATTCCTAATGTCAACCCTAACTTTACCCTTCCTAATGTCAACCCTAACTTTAACTTTCTTCCTAATGTCAACCCTAACTTTACCCTTCCTAATGTCAACCCTAACTTTACCCTTCCTAATGTCAACCCTTTAACTTTACCCTTCCTAATGTCAACCCTAACTTTACCCTTCCTAACCCACCCACTTTACCATTCCTAATGTCAACCCTAACTTTACCCTTCCTAATGTCAACCCTAACTTTACCCTTCCTAATGTCAACCCTAACTTTACCCTTCCTAACCCACCCACTTTACCCTTCCTAATGTCAACCCTAACTTTACCCTTCCTAATGTCAACCCTAACTTTACCCTTCCTAATGTCAACCCTAACTTTACCCTTCCTAACCCACCCTAACTTTACCCTTCCTAATGTCAACCCTAACTTTACCCTTCCTAATGCCAACCCTAACTAATGTCAACCCTAACTTTACCCTTCCTAATGTCAACCCTAACTTTACCCTTCCTAACCCACCCACTTTACCATTCCTAATGTCAACCCTAACTTTACCCTTCCTAATGTCAACCCTAACTTTACCCTTCCTAATGTCAACCCTAACTTTACCCTTCCTAACCCACCCACTTTACCCTTCCTAATGTTAACCCTAACTTTACCCTTCCTAATGTCAACCCTAACTTTACCATTCCTAATGTCAACCCTAACTTTACCCCTTCCTAACCCACCCACTTTACCCTTCCTAATGTCAACCCTAACTTTACCCTTCCTAATGTCAACCCTAACTTTACCATTCCTAATGTCAACCCTAACTTTACCCTTCCTAATGTCAACACTAACTTTACCCTTCCTAATGCCAACCCTAACTTTACCCTTCCTACCCACTTTACCCTTCCTAATGTCAACCCTAACTTTACCATTCCTAATGTCAACCCTAACTTTACCCTTCCTAATGCCAACCCTAACTTTACCCTTCCTAATGTCAACCCTAACTTTACCCTTCCTAATGTCAACCCTAACTTTACCCTTCCTAATGCCAACCCTAACTTTACCCTTCCTAATGCCAACCCTAACTTTACCCTTCCTAATGTCAACCCTAACTTTACCCTTCCTAATGTCAACCCTAACTTTACCCTTCCTAATGTCAACCCTAACTTTAACCTTCCTAATGTCAACCCTAACTTTACCCTTCCTAACCCACCCACTTTACCATTCCTAATGTCAACCCTAACTTTACCCTTCCTAACCCACCCACTTTACCCTTCCTAATGTCAACCCTAACTTTACCCTTCCTAATGTCAACCCTAACTTTACCCTTCCTAATGTCAACCCTAACTTTACCCTTCCTAATGCCAACCCTAACTTTACCTTCCTAATGTCAACCCTAACTTTACCCTTCCTAATGTCAACACTAACTTTACCCTTCCTAATGCCAACCCTAACTTTACCCTTCCTAACCCACCCACTTTACCCTTCCTAATGTCAACCCTAACTTTACCATTCCTAATGTCAACCCTAACTTTACCCTTCCTAATGTCAACCCTAACTTTACCCTTCCTAATGTCAACCCTAACTTTACCCTTCCTAATGTCAACCCTAACTTTACCCTTCCTAATGTCAACCCTACTTTACTTCCTAATGTCAACCCTAACTTTACCATTCCTAATGTCAACCCTAACTTTACTTCCTCAACCCTAACTTTACCCTTCCTAACCCACCCACTTTACCCTTCCTAATGTCAACCCTAACTTTACCCTTCCTAATGTCAACCCTAACTTTACCCTTCCTAACCCACCCACTTTACCATTCCTAATGTCAACCCTAACTTTACCCTTCCTAATGTCAACCCTAACTTTACACTTCCTAATGTCAACCCTAACTTTACCCTTCCTAACCCACCCACTTTACCCTTCCTAATGTTAACCCTAACTTTACCCTTCCTAATGTCAACCCTAACTTTACCATTCCTAATGCCAACCCAACTTTACCCTTCCTAACACCCACTTTACCCTTCCTAATGCCAACCCTAACTTTACCCTTCCTAATGTCAACCCTAACTTTACCCTTCCTAATGTCAACCCTAAACCCTTCCTAATGCCAACCCTAACTTTACCCTTCCTAATGTCAACCCTAACTTTAACCTTCCTAATGTCAACCCTAACTTTACCCTTCCTAACCCACCCACTTTACCATTCCTAATGTCAACCCTAACTTTACCCTTCCTAATGTCAACCCTAACTTTACCATTCCTAATGTCAACCCTAACTTTACCCTTCCTAATGTCAACACTAACTTTACCCTTCCTAATGCCAACCCTAACTTTACCCTTCCTAACCCACCCACTTTACCCTTCCTAATGTCAACCCTAACTTTACCATTCCTAATGTCATCCCTAACTTTACCCTTCCTAATGCCAACCCTAACTTTACCCTTCCTAATGTCAACCCTAACTTTACCCTTCCTAATGTCAACCCTAACTTTACCCTTCCTAATGCCAACCCTAACTTTACCCTTCCTAATGCCAACCCTAACTTTACCCTTTCCTAATGTCAACCCTAACTTTACCCTTCCTAATGCCAACCCTAACTTTACCCTTCCTAATGTCAACCCTAACTTTAACCTTCCTAATGTCAACCCTAACTTTACCCTTCCTAACCCACCCACTTTACCATTCCTAATGTCAACCCTAACTTTACCCTTCCTAACCCACCCACTTTACCCTTCCTAATGTCAACCCTAACTTTACCCTTCCTAATGTCAACCCTAACTTTACCCTTCCTAATGTCAACCCTAACTTTACCCTTCCTAATGCCAACCCTAACTTTACCCTTCCTAATGTCAACCCTAACTTTACCCTTCCTAATGTCAACCCTAACTTTACCCTTCCTAATGCCAACCCTAACTTTACCATTCCTAATGTCAACCCAAACTTTACCCTTCCTAATGTCAACCCTAACTTTACCCTTCCTAACCCACCCACTTTACCCTTCCTAATGTCAACCCTAACTTTACCCTTCCTAATGTCAACCCTAACTTTACCCTTCCTCTTTACCATTCCTAATGTCAACCCTAACTTTACCCTTCCTAATGTCAACCCTAACTTTACACTTCCTAATGTCAACCCTAACTTTACCCTTCCTAACCCACCCACTTTACCCTTCCTAATGTTAACCCTAACTTTACCCTTCCTAATGTCAACCCTAACTTTACCATTCCTAATGCCAACCCTAACTTTACCCTTCCTAACCCACCCACTTTACCCTTCCTAATGTCAACCCTAACTTTACCCTTCCTAATGTCAACCCTAACTTTACCATTCCTAATGTCAACCCTAACTTTACCCTTCCTAATGTCAACACTAACTTTACCCTTCCTAATGCCAACCCTAACTTTACCCTTCCTAACCCACCCACTTTACCCTTCCTAATGTCAACCCTAACTTTACCATTCCTAATGTCAACCCTAACTTTACCCTTCCTAATGTCAACCCTAACTTTACCCTTCCTAACCCACCCACTTTACCCTTCCTAATGTCAACCCTAACTTTACCCTTCCTAATGTCAACCCTAACTTTACCCTTCCTAATGCCAACCCTAACTTTACCATTCCTAATGTCAACCCTAACTTTACCCTTCCTAATGTCAACCCTAACTTTACCCTTCCTAACCCACCCACTTTACCCTTCCTAATGTCAACCCTAACTTTACCCTTCCTAATGTCAACCCTAACTTTACCCTTCCTAACCCACCCACTTTACCATTCCTAATGTCAACCCTAACTTTACCCTTCCTAATGTCAACCCTAACTTTACACTTCCTAATGTCAACCCTAACTTTACCCTTCCTAACCCACCCACTTTACCCTTCCTAATGTTAACCCTAACTTTACCCTTCCTAATGTCAACCCTAACTTTACCATTCCTAATGCCAACCCTAACTTTACCCTTCCTAATGTCAACCCTAACTTTACCCTTCCTAATGCCAACCCTAACTTTACCCTTCCTAATGTCAACCCTAACTTTACCCTTCCTAATGTCAACCCTAACTTTACCCTTCCTAATGCCAACCCTAACTTTACCCTTCCTAATGTCAACCCTAACTTTACCCTTCCTAATGTCAACCCTAACTTTACCCTTCCTAATGTCAACCCTAACTTTACCCTTCCTAACCCACCCACTTTACCATTCCTAATGTCAACCCTAACTTTACCTTCCTAATGTCAACCCTAACTTTACCATTCCTAATGTCAACCCTAACTTCCTTCCTAATGTCACCCTACCCTTCCTAATGTCAACCCTAACTTTACCCTTCCTAATGTCAACCCTAACTTTACCCTTCCTAATGTCAACCCTAACTTTACCCTTCCTAACCCACCCACTTTACCTTCCTAATGTCAACCCTAACTTTACCATTCCCAACCCTAACTTTACCCTTCCTAATGTCAACCCTAACTTTACCCTTCCTAATGTCAACCCTAACTTTACCCTTCCTAACCAACCCTAACTTTACCATTCCTAATGTCAACCCTAACTTTACCATTCCTAATGTCAACCCTAACTTTACCCTTCCTAATGTCAACCCTAACTTTACCCTTCCTAATGTCAACCCTAACTTTACCCTTCCTAATGTCAACCCTAACTTTACCCTTCCTAATGCCAACCCTAACTTTACCCTTCCTAATGTCAACCCTAACTTTACCCTTCCTAATGTCAACCCTAACTTTACCCTTCCTAACCCACCCACTTTACCATTCCTAATGTCAACCCTAACTTTACCTTCCTAATGTCAAGCCTAACTTTACCCCTTCCTAATGTCAACCCTAACTTTACCCTTCCTAATGCCAACCCTAACTTTACCATTCCTAACCCACCCACTTTACCTTCCTAATGTCAACCCTAACTTTACCATTCCTAATGTCAACCCTAACTTTACCCTTCCTAATGTCAACCCTAACTTTACCATTCCTAATGTCAACCCTAACTTTACCCTTCCTAATGTCAACCCTAACTTTACCCTTCCTAATGTCAACCCTAACTTTACCCTTCCTAATGTCAACCCAACTTCCTAACCCAACTTTACCCTTCCTAATGTCAACCCTAACTTTAATTCCTAATGTCAACCCTAACTTTACCCTTCCTAATGTCAACCCTAACTTTACCCTTCCTAATGTCAACCCTAACTTTACCCTTCCTTACAATGTCAACCTAACTTTACCCTTCCTAATGTCAACCCTAACTTTACCATTCCTAATGTCAACCCTAACTTTACCCTTCCTAACCCACCCACTTTACCATTCCTAATGTCAACCCTAACTTTACCCTTCCTAATGTCAACCCTAACTTTACCCTTCCTAACCCACCCTCTTTACTAATTACCCCTTTACCCTTCCTAATGTCAACCCTAACTTTACCCTTCCTAATGTCAACCCTAACTTTACCCTTCCTAATGTCAACCCTAACTTTACCCTTCCTAACCCAACCCACTTTACCATTCCTAATGTCAACCCTAACTTTACCCTTCCTAATGTCAACCCTAACTTTACCCTTCCTAATGTCAACCCTAACTTTACCCTTCCTAATGTCAACCCTAACTTTACCCTTCCTAATGTCAACCCTAACTTTACCCTTCCTAATGTCAACCCTAACTTTACCCTTCCTAACCCACCCACTTTACCCTTCCTAATGTCAACCCTAACTTTACCCTTCCTAATGTCAACCCTAACTTTACCCTTTCTAATGTCAACCCTAACTTTACCCTTCCTAATGTCAACCCTAACTTTACCCTTCCTAACCCACCCACTTTACCCTTCCTAATGTCAACCCTAACTTTACCCTTCCTAATGTCAACCCTAACTTTAACTTCCTAATGTCAACCCTAACTTTACCCTTCCTAATGTCAACCCTAACTTTACCCTTCCTAATGTCAACCCTAACTTTACCCTTCCTAATGTCAACCCTAACTTTACCCTTCCTAATGTCAACCCTAACTTTACCCTTCCTAATGTCAACCCTAACTTTACCCTTCCTAATGTCAACCCTAACTTTACCCTTCCTAATGCCAACCCTAACTTTACCATTCCTAATGTCAACCCTAACTTTACCCTTCCTAATGTCAACCCTAACTTTACCCTTCCTAACCCACCCACTTTACCCTTCCTAATGTCAACCCTAACTTTACCCTTCCTAATGTCAACCCTAACTTTACCCTTCCTAATGTCAACCCTAACTTTACCCTTCCTAATGTCAACCCTAACTTTACCCTTCCTAATGTCAACCCTAACTTTACCCTTCCTAACCCACCCACTTTACCATTCAAATCAAATCTAACTTTACCCTTTCCTAATGTCAACCCCCTAACTCCAATGTACTAACTTTACCTTCCTAATGTCAACCCTAACTTTACCCTTCCTAATGTCAACCCTAACTTTACCCTTCCTAATGTCAACCCTAACTTTACCCTTCCTAATGTCAACCCTAACTTTACCCTTCCTAATGTCAACCCTAACTTTACCCTTCCTAATGTCAACCCTAACTTTACCATTCCTAATGTCAACCCTAACTTTACCCTTCCTAATGTCAACCCTAACTTTACACTTCCTAATGTCAACCCTAACTTTACCCTTCCTAACCCACCCACTTTACCCTTCCTAATGTCAACCCTAACTTTACCCTTCCTAATGCCAACCCTAACTTTACCCTTCCTAATGTCAACCCTAACTTTACCCTTCCTAATGTCAACCCTAACTTTACCCTTCCTAATGTCAACCCTAACTTTACCCTTCCTAATGTCAACCCTAACTTTACCCTTCCTAATGTCAACCCTAACTTTACCCTTCCTAATGTCAACCCTAACTTTACTTCCTAACCCACCCACCCTTCCTAATGTCAACCCTAACTTTACCATTCCTAATGTCAACCCTAACTTTACCATTCCTAATGTCAACCCTAACTTTACCCTTCCTAATGTCAACCCTAACTTTACCCTTCCTAATGTCAACCCTAACTTTACCCTTCCTAATGTCAACCCTAACTTTACCCTTCCTAATGTCACCCACTTTACCATTCCTAATGTCAACCCTAACTTTACCATTCCTAATGTCAAGCCTAACTTTACCCTTCCTAATGTCAACCCTAACTTTACCCTTCCTAATGTCAACCCTAACTTTACCCTTCCTACTTTACCCTTCCTAATGTCAACCCTAACTTTACCCTTCCTAATGTCAACCCTAACTTTACCCTTCCTAACCCACCCACTTTACCTTCCTAATGTCAACCCTAACTTTACCTTCCTAATGTCAACCCTAACTTTACCCTTCCTAATGTCAACCCTAACTTTACCATTCCTAATGTCAACCCTAACTTTACCCTTCCTAATGTCAACCCTAACTTTACCCTTCCTAATGCCAACCCTAACTTTACCCTTCCTAATGTCAACCCTAACTTTACCCTTCCTAATGTCAACCCTAACTTTACCCTTCCTAACCAACCCACTTTACCATTCCTAATGTCAACCCTAACTTTACCATTCCTAATGTCAAGCCTAACTTTCTTCCTAATGTCAACCCTAACTTTACCCTTCCTAATGCCAACCCTAACTTTAATTCCCTAACTTTACCATTCCTAATGTCAACCCTAACTTTATACCTTCCTAATGTCAACCCTAACTTTACCCTTCCTAATGTCAACCCTAACTTTACCATTCCTAATGTCAACCCTAACTTTACCCTTCCTAATGTCAACCCTAACTTTACCCTTCCTAATGTCAACCCTAACTTTACCCTTCCTAATGTCAACCCTAACTTTACCCTTCCTAACCCACCCACTTTACCATTCCTAATGTCAACCCTAACTTTACCCTTCCTAATGCCAACCCTAACTTTACCCTTCCTAATGTCAACCCTAACTTTACCCTTCCTAATGTCAACCCTAACTTTACCACTTCCTAATGCTCTACCAACTGAGCCAGAAACCCCACTTTACCATTCCTAATGTCAACCCTAACTTTACCCTTCCTAACCAACCCACTTTACCATTCCTAATGTCAACCCTAACTTTACCCTTCCTAATGTCAACCCTAACTTTACCCTTCCTAACCCACCCTAACTTTACCCTTCCTAATGTCAACCCTAACTTTACCCTTCCTAATGTCAACCCTAACTTTACCCTTCCTAATGTCAACCCTAACTTTACCCTTCCTAATGTCAACCCTAACTTTACCCTTCCTAATGTCAACCTAACTTTACCCTTCCTAATTCAACCCTAACTTTACCCTTCCTAATGTCAACCCTAACTTTACCTTCCTAATGTCAACCCTAACTTTACCCTTCCTAATGTCAACCTAACTTTACCCTTCCTAATGTCAACCCTAACTTTACCCTTCCTAATGTCAACCCTAACTTTACCCTTCCTAACCCACCCACTTTACCATTCCTAATGTCAACCCTAACTTTACCCTTCCTAATGTCAACCCTAACTTTACCCTTCCTAATGTCAACCCTAACTTTACCCTTCCTAATGTCAACCCTAACTTTACCCTTCCTAACCCACCCACTTTACCCTTCCTAATGTCAACCCTAACTTTACCCTTCCTAATGTCAACCCTAACTTTACCCTTCCTAATGTCAACCCTAACTTTACCCTTCCTAATGCCAACCCTAACTTTACCCTTCCTAATGTCAACCCTAACTTTACCCTTCCTAATGTCAACCCTAACTTTACCCTTCCTAATGTCAACCCTAACTTTACCCTTCCTAATGTCAACCCTAACTTTACCCTTCCTAATGTCAACCCTAACTTTACCCTTCCTAATGCCAACCCTAACTTTACCTTCCTAATGTCAACCCTAACTTTACCCTTCCTAATGTCAACCCTAACTTTACCCTTCCTAACCCACCCACTTTACCTTCCTAATTCAACCCTTCCTAATGTCAACCCTAACTTTACCCTTCCTAATGTCAACCCTAACTTTACCCTTCCTAATGTCAACCCTAACTTTACCTTCCTAATGCCAACCCTAACTTTACCATTCCTAACCCACCCACTTTACCATTCCTAATGTCAACCCTAACTTTACCATTCCTAATGTCAACCCTAACTTTACCCTTCCTAATGTCAACCCTAACTTTACCCTTCCTAATGTCAACCCTAACTTTACCCTTCCTAATGTCAACCCTAACTTTACCCTTCCTAATGTCAACCCTAACTTTACCCTTCCTAACCCACCCACTTTACCATTCCTAATGTCAACCCTAACTTTACCCTTCCTAATGTCAACCTAACTTTACCCTTCCTAATGTCAACCCTAACTTTACCCTTCCTAACCCTAACTTTACCATTCCTAATGTCAACCCTAAACTTCCTAATGTCCCTTCTTCCTAAATGCCTTTACTTCCTAATGTCAACTTTACCTAATTCCTAATACCCTTCAACCCTAACTTTACCCTTCCTAATGTCAACCCTAACTTTACCCTTCCTAACCCACCCACTTTACCATTCCTAATGTCAACCCTAACTTTACCCTTCCTAATGTCAACCCTAACTTTACCCTTCCTAATGTCAACCCTAACTTTACCCTTCCTAATGTCAACCCTAACTTTACCCTTCCTAACCCACCCACTTTACCATTCCTAATGTCAACCCTAACTTTACCATTCCTAATGTCAACCCTAACTTTACCATTCCTAATGCCAACCCTAACTTTACCCTTCCTAATGTCAACCCTAACTTTACCCTTCCTAATGTCAACCCTAACTTTACCCTTCCTAATGTCAACCCTAACTTTACCCTTCCTAACCCACCCACTTTACCATTCCTAATGTCAACCCTAACTTTACCATTCCCAATGTCAAGCCTAACTTTACCCTTCCTAATGTCAACCCTAACTTTACCCTTCCTAATGTCAACCCTAACTTTACCCTTCCTAACCCACCCACTTTACCCTTCCTAATGTCAACCCTAACTTTACCCTTCCTAATGTCAACCCTAACTTTACCCTTCCTAACCCACCTAACTTTACCATTCCTAATGTCAACCCTAACTTTACCATTCCTAATGTCAACCCTAACTTTACCCTTCCTAATGTCAACCCTAACTTTACCATTCCTAATTCAACCCTAACTTTACCCTTCCTAATGTCAACCCTAACTTTACCCTTCCTAATGTCAACCCTAACTTTACCCTTCCTAATGTCAACCCTAACTTTACCCTTCCTAATGTCAACCCTAACTTTACCCTTCCTAACCCACCCAACCATTCCTAATGTCAACCCTAACTTTACCATTCCCAATGTCAAGCCTAACTTTACCCTTCCTAATGTCAACCCTAACTTTACCCTTCCTAATGCCAACCCTAACTTTACCATTCCTAACCCACCCACTTTACCATTCCTAATGTCAACCCTAACTTTATACCATTCCCAATGTCAACCCTAACTTTACCCTTCCTAATGTCAACCCTAACTTTACCATTCCTAATGTCAACTCTAACTTTACCCTTCCTAATGTCAACCCTAACTTTACCCTTCCTAATGTCAACCCTAACTTTACCCTTCCTAATGTCAACCCTAACTTTACCCTTCCTAACCCACCCACTTTACCATTCCTAATGTCAACCCTAACTTTACCATTCCCAATGTCAAGCCTAACTTTACCCTTCCTTATGTCAACCCTAACTTTACCCTTCCTAACCCACCCACTTTAATTCCTAATGTCAACCCTAACTTTACCTTTTACACCCTTTCCTCCTAATCGAACCCAACCCTTTAAGCCCATTCCTAATGAGCTCAACCCTAACTTTACCATTCCTAATGTCAACCCTAACCTTCCTAACCCACCCACTTTACCATTCCTAATGTCAACCCTAACTTTACCCTTCCTAATGTCAACCCTAACTTTACCCTTCCTAACCCACCCTAACTTTACCCTTCCTAATGTCAACCCTAACTTTACCCTTCCTAATGTCAACCCTAACTTTACCCTTCCTAATGTCAACCCTAACTTTACCCTTCCTAATGTCAACCCTAACTTTACCCTTCCTAACCAACCCACTTTACCATTCCTAATGTCAACCCTAACTTTACCCTTCCTAATGTCAACCCTAACTTTACCCTTCCTAATGTCAACCCTAACTTTACCCTTCCTAATGTCAACCTAACTTTACCCTTCCTAATGTCAACCCTAACTTTACCCTTCCTAATGTCAACCCTAACTTTACCCTTCCTAACCCACCCACTTTACCATTCCTAATGTCAACCCTAACTTTACCCTTCCTAATGTCAACCCTAACTTTACCCTTTCTAATGTCAACCCTAACTTTACCCTTCCTAATGTCAACCCTAACTTTACCCTTCCTAACCCACCCACTTTACCCTTCCTAATGTCAACCCTAACTTTACCCTTCCTAATGTCAACCCTAACTTTACCCTTCCTAATGTCAACCCTAACTTTACCCTTCCTAACCAACCCTAACTTTACCCTTCCTAACGCCAACCCTAACTTTACCCTTCCTAACGTCAACCCTAACTTTACCCTTCCTAATGTCAACCCTAACTTTACCCTTCCTAATGTCAACCCTAAACTTTACCCTTCCTAATGTCAACCCTAACTTTACCCTTCCTAATGTCAACCCTAACTTTACCCTTCCTAATGTCAACCCTAACTTTACCCTTCCTAACCCACCCACTTTACCCTTCCTAATGTCAACCCTAACTTTACCCTTCCTAATGTCAACCCTAACTTTACCCTTCCTAATGTCAACCCTAACTTTACCCTTCCTAATGTCAACCCTAACTTTACCATTCCTAATGTCAACCCCTAACCTTTACCCACTTTCCATTCCTAATGTCAACCCTAACTTTACCATTCCTAATGTCAACCCTAACTTTACCCTTCCTAATGTCAACCCTAACTTTACCATTCCTAATGTCAACCCTAACTTTACCCTTCCTAATGTCAACCCTAACTTTACCCTTCCTAATGTCAACCCTAACTTTACCCTTCCTAATGTCAACCCTAACTTTACCCTTCCTAACCCACCCACTTTACCATTCCTAATGTCAACCCTAACTTTACCTAATTCCTAATGTCAACCCTAACTTTACCCTTCCTAATGTCAACCCTAAACCCTTCCTAACCCACCCACTTTACCCTTCCTAATGTCAACCCTAACTTTACCCTTCCTAATGTCAACCCAACCCTTCCTAAACCCTAACTTTACCCTTCCTAATGTCAACCCTAACTTTACCCTTCCTAATGTCAACCCTAACTTTACCCTTCCTAATGTCAACCCTAACTTTACCCTTCCTAATGTCAACCCTAACTTTAACCCACCCACTTTACCATTCCTAATGTCAACCCTAACTTTACCCTTCCTAATGTCAACCCTAACTTTACCCTTCCTAAACCAACCCTAACTTTACCCTTCCTAAACCCAACCCTAACTTTACCCTTCCTAATGTCAACCCTAACTTTACCTTCCTAATGTCAACCCTAACTTTACCCTTCCTAATGTCAACCCTAACTTTACCCTTCCTAATGTCAACCCTAACTTTACCCTTCAACCCTAACTTTACCCTTCCTAATGTCAACCCTAACTTTACCCTTCCTCAACCCTAACTTTACCCTTCCTAATGTCAACCCTAACTTTACCCTTCCTAATGTCAACCCAACCCTTCCTAACCAACCCTAACTTTACCCTTCCTAATGTCAACCCTAACTTTACCCTTCCTAATGTCAACCCTAACTTTACCCTTCCTAATGTCAACCCTAACTTTACCCTTCCTAATGTCAACCCTAACTTTACCCCTTTACCTTCCTAATGTCAACCCTAACTTTACCCTTCCTAATGTCAACCCTAACTTTACCCTTCCTAATGCCAACCCTAACTTTACCCTTCCTAATGTCAACCCTAACTTTACCCTTCCTAATGTCAACCCTAACTTTACCTAATGTCAACCCTAACTTTACCCTTCCTAATGCCAACCCTAACTTTACCCTTCCTAATGTCAACCCTAACTTTACCCTTCCTAATGTCAACCCTAACTTTACCCTTCCTTTACCCTTCCTAATGTCAACCCTAACTTTACCCTTCCTAATGTCAACCCTAACTTTACCCTTCCTAATGCCAACCCTAACTTTACCATTCCTAATTCCTAACTTTACCCTTCCTAATGTCCCTAACTTTACCCTTCCTAACCAACCCACTTTACCCTTCCTAATGTCAACCCTAACTTTACCCTTCCTAATGTCAACCCTAACTTTACCCTTCCTAACCCACCCACTTTACCATTCCTAATGTCAACCCTAACTTTACCCTTCCTAATGTCAACCCTAACTTTACACTTCCTAATGTCAACCCTAACTTTACCCACTTTACCCTTCCTAATTCCTAACTTTACCTTCCTAATGTCAACCCTAACTTTACCCTTCCTAATGTCAACCCTAACTTTACCCTTCCTAATGTCAACCCTAACTTTACCCTTCCTAATGTCAACCCTAACTTTACCCTTCCTAATGTCAACCCTAACTTTACCCTTCCTAATGTCAACCCTAACTTTACCCTTCCTAATGTCAACCCTAACTTTACCCTTCCTAATGTCAACCCTAACTTTACCCTTCCTAATGTCTAAACCCTAACTTTACCCTTCCTAATGTCAACCCTAACTTTACCATTCCTAATGTCAACCCTAACTTTACCCTTCCTAATGTCAACCCTAACTTTACCCTTCCTAATGTCAACCCTAACTTTACCATTCCTAATGTCAACCCTAACTTTACCCTTCCTAATGTCAACCCTAACCCTTCCTAACTTTACCCTTCCTAATGTCAACCCTAACTTTACCCCATTAATGTCACCCTTTACTTTTGTCAACCCTAACTTTACCCTTCCTAACCCACCCACTTTAATTCCTAATGTCAACCCTAACTTTACCCTTCCTAACCCACCCACCATTCCTAATGTCAACCCTAACTTTACCCTTCCTAATGTCAACCCTAACTTTACCCTTCCTAACCCACCCTAACTTTACCCTTCCTAATGTCAACCCTAACTTTACCCTTCCTAATGTCAACCCTAACTTTACCCTTCCTAATGTCAACCCTAACTTTACCCTTCCTAATGTCAACCCTAACTTTACCCTTCCTAACCCACCCACTTTACCATTCCTAATGTCAACCCTAACTTTACCCTTCTAATGTCAATCCTCAACCCTTCCTAATGTCAACCCTAACTTTACCCTTCCTAATGTCAACCCTAACTTTACCCTAATTCCTAACTTTACCCTTCCTAATGTCAACCCCCTTCCTAACCCACCCACTTTACCATTCCTAATGTCAACCCTAACTTTACCCTTCCTAATGTCAACCCTAACTTTACCCTTTCCTAATGTCAACCCTAACTTTACCCTTCCTAATGTCAACCCTAACTTTACCCTTCCTAACCCACCCACTTTACCCTTCCTAATGTCAACCCTAACTTTACCCTTCCTAATGTCAACCCTAACTTTACCCTTCCTAATGTCAACCCTAACTTTACCCTTCCTAATGTCAACCCTAACTTTACCCTTCCTAATGTCAACCCTAACTTTACCCTTCCTAATGCCAACCCTAACTTTACCCTTCAACCCTAACTTTACCCTTCCTAATGTCAACCCTAAACTTTACCATTCCTAATGTCAACCCTAACTTTACCCTTCCTAATGTCAACCCTAACTTTACCCTTCCTAATGCCAACCCTAACTTTACCCTTCCTAATGTCAACCCTAACTTTACCCTTCCTAATGTCAACCCTAACTTTACCCTTCCTAACCCACCCACTTTACCATTCCTAATGTCAACCCTAACTTTACCATTCCCAATGTCAAGCCTAACTTTACCCTTCCTAATGTCAACCCTAACTTTACCCTTCCTAATGCCAACCCTAACTTTACCATTCCTAACCCACCCACTTTACCATTCCTAATGTCAACCCTAACTTTATACCATTCCTAATGTCAACCCTAACTTTACCCTTCCTAATGTCAACCCTAACTTTACCATTCCTAATGTCAACCCTAACTTTACCCTTCCTAATGTCAACCCTAACTTTACCCTTCCTAATGTCAACCCTAACTTTACCCTTCCTAATGTCAACCCTAACTTTACCCTTCCTAACCCACCCACTTTACCATTCCTAATGTCAACCCTAACTTTACCATTCCCAATGTCAAGCCTAACTTTACCCTTCCTAATGTCAACCCTAACTTTACCCTTCCTAACCCACCCACTTTACCATTCCTAATGTCAACCCTAACTTTACCCTTCCTAACCCACCCACTTTACCATTCCTAATGTCAACCCTAACTTTACCCTTCCTAATGTCAACCCTAACTTTACCCTTCCTAACCCACCCTCTTTACCCTTCCTAATGTCAACCCTAACTTTACCCTTCCTAATGTCAACCCTAACTTTACCCTTCCTAATGTCAACCCTAACTTTACCCTTCCTAATGTCAACCCTAACTTTACCCTTCCTAACCCACCCAATTCCTAATGTCAACCCTAACTTTACCCTTCCTAATGTCAATCCTAACTTTACCCTTCCTAATGTCAACCCTAACTTTACCCTTCCTAATGTCAACACTAACTTTACCCTTCCTAATGTCAACCCTAACTTTACCCTTCCTAATGTCAACCCTAACTTTACCCTTCCTAACCCACCCACTTTACCATTCCTAATGTCAACCCTAACTTTACCCTTCCTAATGTCAACCCTAACTTTACCCTTTCTAATGTCAACCCTAACTTTACCCTTCCTAATGTCAACCCTAACTTTACCCTTCCTAACCCACCCACTTTACCCTTCCTAATGTCAACCCTAACTTTACCCTTCCTAATGTCAACCCTAACTTTACCCTTCCTAATGTCAACCCTAACTTTACCCTTCCTAACGTCAACCCTAACTTTACCCTTCCTAATGCCAACCCTAACTTTACCCTTCCTAATGTCAACCCTAACTTTACCCTTCCTAATGTCAACCCTAACTTTACCCTTCCTAATGTCAACCCTAACTTTACCCTTCCTAATGTCAACCCTAACTTTACCCTTCCTAATGTCAACCCTAACTTTACCTTCCTAATGTCAACCCTAACTTTACCCTTCCTAATGTCAACCCTAACTTTACCCTTCCTAATGTCAACCCTAACTTTACCCTTCCTAATGTCAACCCTAACTTTACCCTTCCTAACCCACCCTAACTTTACCCTTCCTAATGTCAACCCTAACTTTACCCTTCCTAACCCCACTTTACCATTCCTAATGTCAACCCTAACTTTACCCTTCCTAATGTCAACCCTAACTTTACCCTTCCTAACCAACCCTAACTTTACCCTTCCTAATGTCAACCCTAACTTTACCCTTCCTAATGTCAACCCTAACTTTACCCTTCCTAATGTCAACCCTAACTTTACCCTTCCTAATGTCAACCCTAACTTTACCCTTCCTAACCCACCCACTTTACCTTCCTAATGTCAACCCTAACTTTACCCTTCCTAATGTCAACCCTAACTTTACCCTTCCTAATGTCAACCCTAACTTTACCCTTCCTCAACCCTAAACCCTTCCTAATGTCAACCCTAACTTTACCCTTCCTAATTCAACCCTAACTTTACCCTTCCTAACCCACCCACTTTACCCTTCCTAATGTCAACCCTAACTTTACCCTTCCTAATGTCAACCCTAACTTTACCCTTCCTAATGTCAACCCTAACTTTACCCTTCCTAATGTCAACCCTAACTTTACCCTTCCTAACCCACCCACTTTACCCTTCCTAATGTCAACCCTAACTTTACCCTTCCTAACCCACCCACTTTACCATTCCTAATGTCAACCCTAACTTTACCCTTCCTAATGTCAACCCTAACTTTACACTTCCTAATGTCAACCCTAACTTTACCCTTCCTAACCCACCCACTTTACCCTTCCTAATGTCAACCCTAACTTTACCCTTCCTAATGTCAACCCTAACTTTACCATTCCTAATGTCAACCCTAACTTTACCCTTCCTAATGTCAACCCTAACTTTACCCTTCCTAATGTCAACCCTAACTTTACCCTTCCTAATGTCAACCCTAACTTTACCTTCCTAATGTCAACCCTAACTTTACCCTTCCTAATGTCAACCCTAACTTTACCCTTCCTAATGTCAACCCTAACTTTACCCTTCCTAACCCACCCACTTTACCCTTCCTAATGTCAACCCTAACTTTACCATTCCTAATGTCAACCCTAACTTTACCCTTCCTAATGTCAACCCTAACTTTACCCTTCCTAACCCACCCACTTTACCCTTCCTAATGTCAACCCTAACTTTACCCTTCCTAATGTCAACCCTAACTTTACCCTTCCTAATGTCAACCCTAACTTTACCATTCCTAATGTCAACCCTAACTTTACCCTTCCTAATGTCAACCCTAACTTTACCCTTCCTTACCCTTCCTAATGTCAACCCTAACTTTACCCTTCCTAATGTCAACCCTAACTTTACCCTTCCTAACCCACCCACTTTACCTTCCTAATGTCAACCCTAACTTTACCCTTCCTAATGTCAACCCTAACTTTACCCTTCCTAATGTCAACCCTAACTTTACCCTTCCTAATGTTAACCCTAACTTTACCCTTCCTAATGTCAACCCTAACTTTACCATTCCTAATGCCAACCCTAACTTTACCCTTCCTAACCCACCCACTTTACCCTTCCTAATGTCAACCCTAACTTTACCCATTCCTAATGTCAACCCTAACTTTACCCTTCCTAATGCCAACCCTAACTTTACCCTTCCTAATGTCAACCCTAACTTTACCCTTCCTAATGTCAACCCTAACTTTACCCTTCCTAATGTCAACCCTAAACTTTAATGTCAACCCTTCCTAATGTCAACCCTAACTTTACCCTTCCTAACCCACCCACTTTACCATTCCTAATGTCAACCCTAACTTTACCATTCCTAATGTCAACCCTAACTTTACCATTCCTAATGCCAACCCTAACTTTACCCTTCCTAATGTCAACCCTAACTTTACCCTTCCTAATGTCAACCCTAACTTTACCCTTCCTAACCCACCCACTTTACCATTCCTAATGTCAACCCTAACTTTACCATTCCCAATGTCAAGCCTAACTTTACCCTTCCTAATGTCAACCCTAACTTTACCCTTCCTAATGTCAACCCTAACTTTACCCTTCCTAACCCACCCACTTTACCCTTCCTAATGTCAACCCTAACTTTACCCTTCCTAATGTCAACCCTAACTTTACCTTTCCTAACCCACCCACTTTACCATTCCTAATGTCAACCCTAACTTTACCATTCCTAATGTCAACCCTAACTTTACCCTTCCTAATGTCAACCCTAACTTTACCATTCCTAATGTCAACCCTAACTTTACCCTTCCTAATGTCAACCCTAACTTTACCCTTCCTAATGCCAACCCTAACTTTACCCTTCCTAATGTCAACCCTAACTTTACCCTTCCTAATGTCAACCCTAACTTTACCCTTCCTAACCCACCCACTTTACCATTCCTAATGTCAACCCTAACTTTACCATTCCCAATGTCAAGCCTAACTTTACCCTTCCTAATGTCAACCCTAACTTTACCCTTCCTAATGCCAACCCTAACTTTACCATTCCTAACCCACCCACTTTACCATTCCTAATGTCAACCCTAACTTTTACCATTCCCAATGTCAACCCTAACTTTACCCTTCCTAATGTCAACCCTAACTTTACCATTCCTAATGTCAACCCTAACTTTACCCTTCCTAATGTCAACCCTAACTTTACCCTTCCTAATGTCAACCCTAACTTTACCCTTCCTAATGTCAACCCTAACTTTACCCTTCCTAACCCACCCACTTTACCATTCCTAATGTCAACCCTAACTTTACCATTCCTAATGTCAAGCCTAACTTTACCCTTCCTATGTCAACCCTAACTTTACCCTTCCTAACCCACCCACTTTACCATTCCTAATGTCAACCCTAACTTTACCCTTCCTAACCCACCCACTTTACCATTCCTAATGTCAACCCTAACTTTACCCTTCCTAATGTCAACCCTAACTTTACCCTTCCTAACCCACCCTCTTTACCCTTCCTAATGTCAACCCTAACTTTACCCTTCCTAATGTCAACCCTAACTTTACCCTTCCTAATGTCAACCCTAACTTTACCCTTCCTAATGTCAACCCTAACTTTACCCTTCCTAACCCACCCACTTTACCATTCCTAATGTCAACCCTAACTTTACCCTTCCTAATGTCAACCCTAACTTTACCCTTTCTAATGTCAACCCTAACTTTACCCTTCCTAATGTCAACCCTAACTTTACCCTTCCTAATGTCAACCCTAACCTTCCTAACCCACCCACTTTACCATTCCTAATGTCAACCCTAACTTTACCCTTCCTAATGTCAACCCTACTTTACCCTTCCTAATTCAACCTAACTTTACCCTTCCTAATGTCAACCCTAACTTTACCCTTCCTAATGTCAACCCTAACTTTACCCTTCCTAAACCAACCTAACTTTACCATTCCTAATGTCAACCCTAACTTTACCCTTCCTAATGTCAACCCTAACTTTACCCTTCCTAATGTCAACCCTAACTTTACCCTTCCTAATGTCAACCCTAACTTTACCCTTCCTAATGTCAACCCTAACTTTACCCTTCCTAATGTCAACCCTAACTTTACCCTTCCTAACGTCAACCCTAACTTTACCCTTCCTAACGCCAACCCTAACTTTACCCTTCCTAACGCCAACCCTAACTTTACCCTTCCTAACGTCAACCCTAACTTTACCCTTCCTAATGTCAACCCTAACTTTACCCTTCCTAATGTCAACCCTAACTTTAGCCTTCCTAATGCCAACCCTAACTTTACCATTCCTAATGTCAACCCTAACTTTACCCTTCCTAATGTCAACCCTAACTTTACCCTTCCTAACCCACCCACTTTACCCTTCCTAATGTCAACCCTAACTTTACCCTTCCTAATGTCAACCCTAACTTTACCCTTCCTAATGTCAACCCTAACTTTACCCTTCCTAATGCCAACCCTAACTTTACCATTCCTAATGTCAACCCTAACTTTACCCTTCCTAATGTCAACCCAAACTTTACCCTTCCTAATGCCAACCCTAACTTTACCCGTCCTAATGTCAACCCTAACTTTACCCTTCCTAACCCACCCACTTTACCCTTCCTAATGTCAACCCTAACTTTACCCTTCCTAATGTCAACCCTAACTTTACCCTTCCTAATGCCAACCCTAACTTTACCCTTCCTAATGTCAACCCTAACTTTACCCTTCCTAATGTCAACCCTAACTTTACCCTTCCTAACCCACCCACTTTACCCTTCCTAATGTCAACCCTAACTTTACCCTTCCTAATGTCAACCCTAACTTTACCCTTCCTAATGCCAACCCTAACTTTACCATTCCTAATGTCAACCCTAACTTTACCCTTCCTAATGTCAACCCTAACTTTACCCTTCCTAACTTTACCCTTCCTAATGTCAACCCTAACTTTACCCTTCCTAATGTCAACCCTAACTTTACCCTTCCTAATGTCAACCTAACTTTACCCTTCCTAACCCACCCACTTTACCATTCCTAATGTCAACCCTAACTTTACCCTTCCTAATGTCAACCCTAACTTTACCACTTCCTAATGTCAACCCTAACTTTACCCTTCCTAACCCACCCACTTTACCCTTCCTAATGTCAACCCTAACTTTACCCTTCCTAATGTCAACCCTAACTTTACCATTCCTAATGCCAACCCTAACTTTACCCTTCCTAACCCACCCACTTTACCCTTCCTAATGTCAACCCTAACTTTACCCTTCCTAATGTCAACCCTAACTTTACCATTCCTAATGTCAACCCTAACTTTACCCTTCCTAATGTCAACACTAACTTTACCCTTCCTAATGTCAACCCTAACTTTACCCTTCCTAACCCACCCACTTTACCCTTCCTAATGTCAACCCTAACTTTACCATTCCTAATGTCAACCCTAACTTTACCCTTCCTAATGTCAACCCTAAACTTCCTAACTTTACCCTTCCTAATGTCAACCCTAACTTTACCCTTCCTAATGTCAACCCTAACTTTACCATTCCTAATGTCAACCCTAACTTTACCCTTCCTAATGTCAACCCTAACTTTACCCTTCCTAACCCACCCACTTTACCCTTCCTAATGTCAACCCTAACTTTACCCTTCCTAATGTCAACCCTAACTTTACCCTTCCTAATTTACCATTCCTAATGTCAACCCTAACTTTACCCTTCCTAATGTCAACCCTAACTTTACACTTCCTAATGTCAACCCTAACTTTACCCTTCCTAATGTCAACCCACTTTACCCTTCCTAATGTAACCCAACCCTAATGTCAACCCTAACTTTACCTTCCTAATGCCAACCCTAAACTTTACCCTTCCTAATGTCAACCCTAACTTTACCATTCCTAATGTCAACCCTAACTTTACCCTTCCTAATGCCAACCCTAACTTTACCCTTCCTAATGTCAACCCTAACTTTACCCTTCCTAATGTCAACCCTAACTTTACCCTTCCTAATGCCAACCCTAACTTTACCCTTCCTAATGTCAACCCTAACTTTACCCTTCCTAATGTCAACCCTAACTTTACCCTTCCTAATGTCAACCCTAACTTTACCCTTCCTAACCCACCCACTTTACCATTCCTAATGTCAACCCTAACTTTACCATTCCTAATGTCAACCCTAACTTTACCATTCCTAATGCCAACCCTAACTTTACCCTTCCTAATGTCAACCCTAACTTTACCCTTCCTAATGTCAACCCTAACTTTACCCTTCCTAACCCACCCACTTTACCATTCCTAATGTCAACCCTAACTTTACCATTCCCAATGTCAAGCCTAACTTTACCCTTCCTAATGTCAACCCTAACTTTACCCTTCCTAATGTCAACCCTAACTTTACCCTTCCTAACCCACCCACTTTACCCTTCCTAATGTCAACCCTAACTTTACCCTTCCTAATGTCAACCCTAACTTTACCCTTCCTAACCCACCCACTTTACCATTCCTAATGTCAACCCTAACTTTACCATTCCTAATGTCAACCCTAACTTTACCCTTCCTAATGTCAACCCTAACTTTACCATTCCTAATGTCAACCCTAACTTTACCCTTCCTAATGTCAACCCTAACTTTACCCTTCCTAATGCCAACCCTAACTTTACCCTTCCTAATGTCAACCCTAACTTTACCCTTCCTAATGTCAACCCTAACTTTACCCTTCCTAACCCACCCACTTTACCATTCCTAATGTCAACCCTAACTTTACCATTCCCAATGTCAAGCCTAACTTTACCCTTCCTAATGTCAACCCTAACTTTACCCTTCCTAATGCCAACCCTAACTTTACCATTCCTAACCCACCCACTTTACCATTCCTAATGTCAACCCTAACTTTATACCATTCCCAATGTCAACCCTAACTTTACCCTTCCTAATGTCAACCCTAACTTTACCATTCCTAATGTCAACCCTAACTTTACCCTTCCTAATGTCAACCCTAACTTTACCCTTCCTAATGTCAACCCTAACTTTACCCTTCCTAATGTCAACCCTAACTTTACCCTTCCTAACCCACCCACTTTACCATTCCTAATGTCAACCCTAACTTTACCATTCCCAATGTCAAGCCTAACTTTACCCTTCCTTATGTCAACCCTAACTTTACCCTTCCTAACCCACCCACTTTACCATTCCTAATGTCAACCCTAACTTTACCCTTCCTAACCCACCCACTTTACCATTCCTAATGTCAACCCTAACTTTACCCTTCCTAATGTCAACCCTAACTTTACCCTTCCTAACCCACCCTCTTTACCCTTCCTAATGTCAACCCTAACTTTACCCTTCCTAATGTCAACCCTAACTTTACCCTTCCTAATGTCAACCCTAACTTTACCCTTCCTAATGTCAACCCTAACTTTACCCTTCCTAACCCACCCACTTTACCATTCCTAATGTCAACCCTAACTTTACCCTTCCTAATGTCAACCCTAACTTTACCCTTCCTAATGTCAACCCTAACTTTACCCTTCCTAATGTCAACCCTAACTTTACCCTTCCTAATGTCAACCCTAACTTTACCCTTCCTAACCCACCCACTTTACCATTCCTAATGTCAACCCTAACTTTACCCTTCCTAATGTCAACCCTAACTTTACCCTTTCTAATGTCAACCCTAACTTTACCCTTCCTAATGTTAACTAATTCTAACCCACCCACTTTACCCTTCCTAATGTCAACCCTAACTTTACCCTTCCTAATGTCAACCCTAACTTTACCCTTCCTAATGTCAACCCTAACTTTACCCTTCCTAATGTCAACCCTAACTTTACCCTTCCTAATGTCAACCCTAACTTTACCCTTCCTAATGCCAACCCTAACTTTACCCTTCCTAATGTCTAAACCCTTCCTAATGTCAACCCTAACTTTACCCTTCCTAATGTCAACCCTAACTTTAGCCTTCCTAATGCCAACCCTAACTTTACCATTCCTAATGTCAACCCTAACTTTAACCCACCCACTTTACCCTTCCTAATGTCAACCCTAACTTTACCCTTCCTAATGTCAACCCTAACTTTACCCTTCCTAACCCACCCACTTTACCATTCCTAATGTCAACCCTAACTTTACCCTTCCTAATGTCAACCCTAACTTTACCCTTCCTAATGTCAACCCTAACTTTACCCTTCCTACTTTACCCTTCCTAATGTCAACCCTAACTTTACCTTCCTAATGTCAACCCTAACTTTACCCTTCCTAACTTTACCCTTCCTAATGTCAACCCTAACTTTACCCTTCCTAATGTCAACCCTAACTTTACCATTCCTAATGTCAACCCTAACTTTACCATTCCTAATGTCAACCCTAACTTTACCCTTCCTAATGTCAACCCTAACTTTACCCTTCCTAATGCCAACCCTAACTTTACCCTTCCTAACCCACCCAACTTCCTAATGTCAACCCTAACTTTACCCTTCCTAATGCCAACCTAACTTTACCCTTCCTAATGTCAACCCTAACTTTACCCTTCCTAATGTCAACCCTAACTTTACCCTTCCTAATGCCAACCCTAACTTTACCCTTCCTAATGTCAACCCTAACTTTACCCTTCCTAATGTCAACCCTAACTTTACCCTTCCTAATGTCAACCCTAACTTTACCCTTCCTAATGTCAACCCTAACTTTACCCTTCCTAACCCACCCACTTTACCATTCCTAATGTCAACCCTAACTTTACCATTCCTAATGTCAACCCTAACTTTACCATTCCTAATGTCAACCCTAACTTTACCCTTCCTAATGTCAACCCTAACTTTACCCTTCCTAATGTCAACCCTAACTTTACCCTTCCTAACCCACCCACTTTACCCTTCCTAATGTCAACCCTAACTTTACCCTTCCTAATGTCAACCCTAACTTTACCCTTCCTAACCAACCCTAACTTTACCCTTCCTAATGTCAACCCTAACTTTACCCTTCCTAATGTCAACCCTAACTTTACCCTTCCTAACCAACCCACTTTACCATTCCTAATGTCAACCCTAACTTTACCATTCCTAATGTCAACCCTAACTTTACCCTTCCTAATGTCAACCCTAACTTTACCCTTCCTAATGTCAACCCTAACTTTACCCTTCCTAATGCCAACCCTAACTTTACCCTTCCTAATGTCAACCCTAACTTTACCCTTCCTAATGTCAACCCTAACTTTACTTCCTAACCCACCCACTTTACCATTCCTAATGTCAACCCTAACTTTACCATTCCTAATGTCAACCCTAACTTTACCCTTCCTAATGTCAACCCTAACTTTACCCTTCCTAATGTCAACCCTAACTTTACCATTCCTAACCCACCCACTTTACCTTCCTAATGTCAACCCTAACTTTACCATTCCTAATGTCAACCCTAACTTTAACTAATGTCAACCCTAACTTACCATTCCTAATGTCAACCCTAACTTTACCCTTCCTAATGTCAACCCTAACTTTACCCTTTCCTAATGTCAACCCTAACTTTACCCTTCCTAATGTCAACCCTAACTTTACCCTTCCTAACCCACCCACTTTACCATTCCTAATGTCAACCCTAAACCCTTCCTAATGCCAACCCTAACTTTACCCTTCCTAATGTCAACCCTAACTTTACCCTTCCTAATGTCAACCCTAACTTTACCCTTCCTAATGTCAACCCTAACTTTACCCTTCCTAATGTCCACCCTAACTTTACCATTCCTAATGTCAACCCTAACTTTACCCTTCCTAACCCACCCACTTTACCCTTCCTAATGTCAACCCTAACTTTACCCTTCCTAATGTCAACCCTAACTTTACCCTTCCTAATGTCAACCCTAACTTTACCCTTCCTAATGCCAACCCTAACTTTACCATTCCTAATGTCAACCCTAACTTTACCCTTCCTAATGTCAACCCTAACTTTACTTCCTAACCCACCCACTTTACCATTCCTAATGTCAACCCTAACTTTACCCTTCCTAATGTCAACCCTAACTTTACACTTCCTAATGTCAACCTAACTTTACCCTTCCTAACCCACCCACTTTACCCTTCCTAATGTTAACCCTAACTTTACCCTTCCTAATGTCAACCCTAACTTTACCATTCCTAATGTCAACCCTAAACTTCCTAACCCACCCACTTTACCATTCCTAATGTCAACCCTAACTTTACCCTTCCTAATGTCAACCCTAACTTTACCATTCCTAATGTCAACCCTAACTTTACCCTTCCTAATGTCAACACTAACTTTACCCTTCCTAATGCCAACCCTAACTTTACCCTTCCTAACCCACCCACTTTACCCTTCCTAATGTCAACCCTAACTTTACCATTCCTAATGTCAACCCTAACTTTACCCTTCCTAATGCCAACCCTAACTTTACCCTTCCTAATGTCAACCCTAACTTTACCCTTCCTAATGTCAACCCTAACTTTACCCTTCCTAATGCCAACCCTAACTTTACCCTTCCTAATGCCAACCCTAACTTTACCCTTCCTAATGTCAACCCTAACTTTACCCTTCCTAATGCCAACCCTAACTTTACCCTTCCTAATGTCAACCCTAACTTTAACCTTCCTAATGTCAACCCTAACTTTACCCTTCCTAACCCACCCACTTTACCATTCCTAATGTCAACCCTAACTTTACCCTTCCTAACCCACCCACTTTACCCTTCCTAATGTCAACCCTAACTTTACCCTTCCTAATGTCAACCCTAACTTTACCCTTCCTAATGTCAACCCTAACTTTACCCTTCCTAATGCCAACCCTAACTTTACCATTCCTAATGTCAACCCTAACTTTACCCTTCCTAATGTCAACCCTAACTTTACCCTTCCTAATGCCAACCCTAACTTTTCCTAATGTCAACCCTAACTTTACCCTTCCTAACCCACCCACTTTACCCTTCCTAATGTCAACCCTAACTTTACCCTTCCTAATGTCAACCCTAACTTTACCCTTCCTAATGCCAACCCTAAATTTACCATTCCTAATGTCAACCCAAACTTTACCCTTCCTAATGTCAACCCTACCCACTTTACCCTTCCTAATGTCAACCCTAACTTTACCCTTCCTAATGTCAACCCTAACTTTACCCTTCCTAACCCACCCACTTTACCATTCCTAATGTCAACCCTAACTTTACCCTTCCTAATGTCAACCCTAACTTTACACTTCCTAATGTCAACCCTAACTTCCTAACCCACCCACTTTACCCTTCCTAATGTCAACCCTAAACCCTTCCTAATGTCAACCCTAACTTTACCATTCCTAATGCCAACCCTAAACCCTTCCTAACCCACCCACTTTACCCTTCCTAATGTCAACCCTAACTTTACCCTTCCTAATGTCAACCCTAACTTTACCATTCCTAATGTCAACCCTAACTTTACCCTTCCTAATGTCAACACTAACTTTACCCTTCCTAATGCCAACCCTAACTTTACCCTTCCTAACCCACCCACTTTACCCTTCCTAATGTCAACCCTAACTTTACCATTCCTAATGTCAACCCTAACTTTACCCTTCCTAATGTCAACCCTAACTTTACCCTTCCTAACACTTTACCCTTCCTAATGTCAACCCTAACTTTACCCTTCCTAATGTCAACCCTAACTTTACCCTTCCTAATGTCAACCCTAACTTTACCATTCCTAATGCCAACCCTAACTTTACCATTCCTAATGCCAACCCTAACTTTACCCTTCCTAACCCACCCACTTTACCCTTCCTAATGTCAACCCTAACTTTACCCTTCCTAATGTCAACCCTAAACCCTTCCTAACCCACCCACTTTACCCTTCCTAATGTCAACCCTAACTTTACCCTTCCTAATGTCAACCTAACTTTACCCTTCCTAATGTCAACCCTAACTTTACCCTTCCTAATGCCAACCCTAACTTTACCATTCCTAATGTCAACCCTAACTTTACCCTTCCTAACCCACCCACTTTACCCTTCCTAATGTCAACCCTAACTTTACCCTTCCTAATGTCAACCCTAACTTTACCATTCCTAATGTCAACCCTAACTTTACCCTTCCTAATGTCAACACTAACTTTACCCTTCCTAATGCCAACCCTAACTTTACCCTTCCTAACCCACCCACTTTACCCTTCCTAATGTCAACCCTAACTTTACCATTCCTAATGTCAACCCTAACTTTACCCTTCCTAATGTCAACCCTAACTTTACCCTTCCTAATGTCAACCCTAACTTTACCCTTCCTAATGTCAACCCTAACTTTACCCTTCCTAATGTCAACCCTAACTTTACCCTTCCTAATGTCAACCCTAACTTTACCCTTCCTAATGTCAACCCTAACTTTACCCTTCCTAATGTCAACCCTAACTTTACCCTTCCTAACCCACCCACTTTACCATTCCTAATGTCAACTCTAACTTTACCATTCCTAATGTCAACCCTAACTTTACCATTCCTAATGCCAACCCTAACTTTACCCTTCCTAATGTCAACCCTAACTTTACCCTTCCTAATGTCAACCCTAACTTTACCCTTCCTAACCCACCCACTTTACCATTCCTAATGTCCTAACTTTACCATTCCCAATGTCCCTAACTTTACCCTTCCTAATGTCAACCCTAACTTTACCCTTCCTAATGTCAACCCTAAACCCTTCCTAACCCACCCACTTTACCCTTCCTAATGTCAACCCTAACTTTACCCTTCCTAATGTCAACCCTAACTTTACCCTTCCTACTTTACCATTCCTAATGTCAACCCTAACTTTACCATTCCTAATGTCAACCCTAACTTTACCCTTCCTAATGTCAACCCTAACTTTACCATTCCTAATGTCAACCCTAACTTTACCCTTCCTAATGTCAACCCTAACTTTACCCTTCCTAATGCCAACCCTAACTTTACCCTTCCTAATGTCAACCCTAACTTTACCCTTCCTAATGTCAACCCTAACTTTACCCTTCCTAACCCACCCACTTTACCATTCCTAATGTCAACCCTAACTTTACCATTCCCAATGTCAAGCCTAACTTTACCCTTCCTAATGTCAACCCTAACTTTACCCTTCCTAATGCCAACCCTAACTTTACCATTCCTAACCCACCCACTTTACCATTCCTAATGTCAACCCTAACTTTATACCATTCCCAATGTCAACCCTAACTTTACCCTTCCTAATGTCAACCCTAACTTTACCATTCCTAATGTCAACCCTAACTTTACCCTTCCTAATGTCAACCCTAACTTTACCCTTCCTAATGTCAACCCTAACTTTACCCTTCCTAATGTCAACCCTAACTTTACCCTTCCTAACCCACCCACTTTACCATTCCTAATGTCAACCCTAACTTTACCATTCCCAATGTCAAGCCTAACTTTACCCTTCCTTATGTCAACCCTAACTTTACCCTTCCTAACCCACCCACTTTACCATTCCTAATGTCAACCCTAACTTTACCCTTCCTAACCCACCCACTTTACCATTCCTAATGTCAACCCTAACTTTACCCTTCCTAATGTCAACCCTAACTTTACCCTTCCTAACCCACCCTCTTTACCCCCTTCCTAATGTCAACCCTAACTTTACCCTTCCTAATGTCAACCCTAACTTTACCCTTCCTAATGTCAACCCTAACTTTACCCTTCCTAACCCACCCACTTTACCATTCCTAATGTCAACCCTAACTTTACCCTTCCTAATGTCAATCCTAACTTTACCCTTCCTAATGTCAACCCTAACTTTACCCTTCCTAATGTCAACCCTAACTTTACCCTTCCTAATGTCAACCCTAACTTTACCCTTCCTAACCCACCCACTTTACCATTCCTAATGTCAACCCTAACTTTACCCTTCCTAATGTCAACCCTAACTTTACCCTTTCTAATGTCAACCCTAACTTTACCCTTCCTAATGTCAACCCTAACTTTACCCTTCCTAACCCACCCACTTTACCCTTCCTAATGTCAACCCTAACTTTACCCTTCCTAATGTCAACCCTAACTTTACCCTTCCTAATGTCAACCCTAACTTTACCATTCCTAATGTCAACCCTAACTTTACCATTCCTAATGTCAACCCCTAACTTTACCCTTCCTAATGTCAACCCTAACTTTACCATTCCTAATGTCAACCCTAACTTTACCCTTCCCAATGTCAACCCTAACTTTACCATTCCTAATGTCAACCCTAACTTTACCATTCCTAATGTCAACCCTAACTTTACCCTTCCTAATGTCAACCCTAACTTTACCATTCCTAATGTCAAACCTAACTTTACCCTTCCTAATGTCAACCCTAACTTTACCCTTCCTAATGCCAACCCTAACTTTACCCTTCCTAACCCACCCACTGTACCATTCCTAATGTCAACCCTAACTTTACCCTTCCTAACCCACCCACTTTACCCTTCCTAATGTCAACCCTAACTTTACCATTCCTAATGTCAACCCTAACTTTACCCTTCCTAATGTCAACCCTAACTTTACCATTCCTAATGTCAACCCTAACTTTACCATTCCTAATGTCAACCCTAACTTTACCCTTCCTAATGTCAACCCTAACTTTACCCTTCCTAACCCACCCACTTTACCATTCCTAATGTCAACCCTAACTTTACCATTCCCAATGTCAAGCCTAACTTTACCCTTCCTAATGTCAACCCTAACTTTACCCTTCCTAATGTCAACCCTAACTTTACCCTTCCTAACCCACCCACTTTACCCTTCCTAATGTCAACCCTAACTTTACCCTTCCTAATGTCAACCCTAACTTTACCATTCCTAATGTCAACCCTAACTTTACCCTTCCTAATGTCAACACTAACTTTACCCTTCCTAATGCCAACCCTAACTTTACCCTTCCTAACCCACCCACTTTACCCTTCCTAATGTCAACCCTAACTTTACCATTCCTAATGTCAACCCTAACTTTACCCTTCCTAATGTCAACCCTAACTTTACCCTTCCTAATGTCAACCCTAACTTTACCCTTCCTAATGTCAACCCTAACTTTACCCTTCCTAATGCCAACCCTAACTTTACCCTTCCTAATGTCAACCCTAACTTTAACCTTCCTAATGTCAACCCTAACTTTACCCTTCCTAACCCACCCACTTTACCATTCCTAATGTCAACCCTAACTTTACCCTTCCTAACCCACCCACTTTACCCTTCCTAATGTCAACCCTAACTTTACCCTTCCTAATGTCAACCCTAACTTTACCCTTCCTAATGTCAACCCTAACTTTACCCTTCCTAATGCCAACCCTAACTTTACCATTCCTAATGTCAACCCTAACTTTACCCTTCCTAATGTCAACCCTAACTTTACCCTTCCTAATGCCAACCCTAACTTTACCCGTCCTAATGTCAACCCTAACTTTACCCTTCCTAACCCACCCACTTTACCCTTCCTAATGTCAACCCTAACTTTACCCTTCCTAATGTCAACCCTAACTTTACCCTTCCTAATGTCAACCCTAAACCCTTCCTAACCCAACTTTACCCTTCCTAATGTCAACCCTAACTTTACCATTCCTAATGTCAACCCTAACTTTACCCTTCCTAATGCCAACCCTAACTTTACCCTTCCTAATGCCAACCCTAACTTTACCCTTCCTAATGTCAACCCTAACTTTAACCTTCCTAATGTCAACCCTAACTTTACCCTTCCTAACCCACCCACTTTACCAATCCTAATGTCAACCCTAACTTTACCCTTCCTAACCCACCCACTTTACCCTTCCTAATGTCAACCCTAACTTTACCCTTCCTAATGTCAACCCTAACTTTACCCTTCCTAATGTCAACCCTAACTTTACCCTTCCTAATGTCAACCCTAACTTTACCCTTCCTAATGCCAACCCTAACTTTACCATTCCTAATGTCAACCCTAACTTTACCCTTCCTAATGTCAACCCTAACTTTACCCTTCCTAACCCACCCACTTTACCATTCCTAATGTCAACCCTAACTTTACCCTTCCTAATGTCAACCCTAACTTTACACTTCCTAATGTCAACCCTAACTTTACCCTTCCTAACCCACCCACTTTACCCTTCCTAATGTTAACCCTAACTTTACCCTTCCTAATGTCAACCCTAACTTTACCATTCCTAATGCCAACCCTAACTTTACCCTTCCTAACCCACCCACTTTACCCTTCCTAATGTCAACCCTAACTTTACCCTTCCTAATGTCAACCCTAACTTTACCATTCCTAATGTCAACCCTAACTTTACCCTTCCTAATGTCAACACTAACTTTACCCTTCCTAATGCCAACCCTAACTTTACCCTTCCTAACCCACCCACTTTACCCTTCCTAATGTCAACCCTAACTTTACCATTCCTAATGTCAACCCTAACTTTACCCTTCCTAATGCCAACCCTAACTTTACCCTTCCTAATGTCAACCCTAACTTTACCCTTCCTAATGTCAACCCTAACTTTACCCTTCCTAATGCCAACCCTAACTTTACCCTTCCTAATGCCAACCCTAACTTTACCCTTCCTAATTCCTAATTACCCTTCCTAATGCCAACCCTAACTTTACCCTTCCTAATGTCAACCCTAACTTTACCTTCCTAATGTCAACCCTAACTTTACCCTTCCTAACCCACCCACTTTACCATTCCTAATGTCAACCCTAACTTTACCCTTCCTAACCCACCCACTTTACCCTTCCTAATGTCAACCCTAACTTTACCCTTCCTAATGTCAACCCTAACTTTACCCTTCCTAATGTCAACCCTAACTTTACCCTTCCTAATGTCAACCCTAACTTTACCATTCCTAATGTCAACCCTAACTTTACCCTTCCTAATGTCAACCCTAACTTTACCCTTCCTAATGCCAACCCTAACTTTACCATTCCTAATGTCAACCCTAACTTTACCCTTCCTAACCCACCCACTTTACCCTTCCTAATGTCAACCCTAACTTTACCCTTCCTAATGTCAACCCTAACTTTACCCTTCCTAATGCCAACCCTAACTTTACCATTCCTAATGTCAACCCAAACTTTACCCTTCCTAATGTCAACCCTAACTTTACCCTTCCTAACCCACCCAACCCTTCCTAATGTCAACCCTAACTTTACCCTTCCTAATGTCAACCCTAACTTTACCCTTCCTAACCCACCCACTTTACCATTCCTAATGTCAACCCTAACTTTACCCTTCCTAATGTCAACCCTAACTTTACACTTCCTAATGTCAACCCTAAACCCTTAACTTTACCCTTCCTAATGTTAACCCTAACTTTACCCTTCCTAATGTCAACCCTAACTTTACCATTCCTAATGCCAACCCTAACTTTACCCTTCCTAACCCACCCACTTTACCCTTCCTAATGTCAACCCTAACTTTACCCTTCCTAATGTCAACCCTAACTTTACCATTCCTAATGTCAACCCTAACTTTACCCTTCCTAATGTCAACACTAACTTTACCCTTCCTAATGCCAACCCTAACTTTACCCTTCCTAACCCACCCACTTTACCCTTCCTAATGTCAACCCTAACTTTACCATTCCTAATGTCAACCCTAACTTTACCCTTCCTAATGCCAACCCTAACTTTACCCTTCCTAATGTCAACCCTAACTTTACCCTTCCTAATGTCAACCCTAACTTTACCCTTCCTAATGCCAACCCTAACTTTACCCTTCCTAATGTCAACCCTAACTTTACCCTTCCTAATGTCAACCCTAACTTTACCCTTCCTAATGTCAACCCTAACTTTACCCTTCCTAACCCACCCACTTTACCATTCCTAATGTCAACTCTAACTTTACCATTCCTAATGTCAACCCTAACTTTACCATTCCTAATGCCAACCCTAACTTTACCCTTCCTAATGTCAACCCTAACTTTACCCTTCCTAATGTCAACCCTAACTTTACCCTTCCTAACCCATCCACTTTACCATTCCTAATGTCAACTCTAACTTTACCATTCCCAATGTCAAGCCTAACTTTACCCTTCCTAAT
Organism: Oncorhynchus gorbuscha; assembly: GCF_021184085.1. NCBI lineage: Eukaryota > Metazoa > Chordata > Actinopteri > Salmoniformes > Salmonidae > Oncorhynchus > Oncorhynchus gorbuscha. The sequence goes on along the minus strand of NC_060185.1, from coordinate 101,596,624 downwards.
GTCAACCCTAACTTTACCCTTCCTAATGTCAACCCTAACTTTACCCTTCCTAACCCACCCACTTTACCCTTCCTAATGTCAACCCTAACTTTACCCTTCCTAATGTCAACCCTAACTTTACCCTTCCTAACCCACCCACTTTACCATTCCTAATGTCAACCCTAACTTTACCATTCCTAATGTCAACCCTAACTTTACCCTTCCTAATGTCAACCCTAACTTTACCATTCCTAATGTCAACCCTAACTTTACCCTTCCTAATGTCAACCCTAACTTTACCCTTCCTAATGCCAACCCTAACTTTACCCTTCCTAATGTCAACCCTAACTTTACCCTTCCTAATGCCAACCCTAACTTTACCATTCCTAACCCACCCACTTTACCATTCCTAATGTCAACCCTAACTTTACCCTTCCTAATGTCAACCCTAACTTTACCCTTCCTAATGTCAACCCTAACTTTACCCTTCCTAACCCACCCACTTTACCATTCCTAATGTCAACCCTAACTTTACCCTTCCTAATGTCAATCCTAACTTTACCCTTCCTAATGTCAACCCCTAACTTTACCCTTCCTAATGTCAACCCTAACTTTACCATTCCTAATGTCAACCCTAACTTTACCCTTCCCAATGTCAACCCTAACTTTACCATTCCTAATGTCAACCCTAACTTTACCATTCCTAATGTCAACCCTAACTTTACCCTTCCTAATGTCAACCCTAACTTTACCATTCCTAATGTCAACCCTAACTTTACCCTTCCTAATGTCAACCCTAACTTTACCCTTCCTAATGCCAACCCTAACTTTACCCTTCCTAACCCACCCACTTTACCCTTCCTAATGTCAACCCTAACTTTACCATTCCTAATGTCAACCCTAACTTTACCCTTCCTAATGTCAACCCTAACTTTACCATTCCTAATGTCAACCCTAACTTTACCATTCCTAATGTCAACCCTAACTTTACCCTTCCTAATGTCAACCCTAACTTTACCCTTCCTAACCCACCCACTTTACCATTCCTAATGTCAACCCTAACTTTACCATTCCCAATGTCAAGCCTAACTTTACCCTTCCTAATGTCAACCCTAACTTTACCCTTCCTAATGTCAACCCTAACTTTACCCTTCCTAATGTCAACCCTAACTTTACCATTCCTAATGTCAACCCTAACTTTACCATTCCTAATGTCAACCCTAACTTTACCCTTCCTAATGTCAACCCTAACTTTACCCTTCCTAACCCACCCACTTTACCATTCCTAATGTCAACCCTAACTTTACCCTTCCTAATGTCAAGCCTAACTTTACCCTTCCTAATGTCAACCCTAACTTTACCCTTCCTAATGTCAACCCTAACTTTACCCTTCCTAATGTCAACCCTAACTTTACCATTCCTAATGTCAACCCTAACTTTACCCTTCCTAATGTCAACACTAACTTTACCCTTCCTAATGCCAACCCTAACTTTACCCTTCCTAACCCACCCACTTTACCCTTCCTAATGTCAACCCTAACTTTACCATTCCTAATGTCAACCCTAACTTTACCCTTCCTAATGCCAACCCTAACTTTACCCTTCCTAATGCCAACCCTAACTTTACCCTTCCTAATGTCAACCCTAACTTTACCCTTCCTAATGTCAACCCTAACTTTACCCTTCCTAATGTCAACCCTAACTTTAACCTTCCTAATGTCAACCCTAACTTTACCCTTCCTAACCCACCCACTTTACCATTCCTAATGTCACCCTAACTTTACCCTTCCTAACTTTACCCTTCCTAATGTCAACCCTAACTTTACCCTTCCTAATGTCAACCCTAACTTTACCCTTCCTAATGTCAACCCTAACTTTACCCTTCCTAATGTCAACCCTAACTTTACCATTCCTAATGTCAACCCTAACTTTACCCTTCCTAATGTCAACCCTAACTTTACCCTTCCTAATGCCAACCCTAACTTTACCCGTCCTAATGTCAACCCTAACTTTACCCTTCCTAACCCACCCACTTTACCCTTCCTAATGTCAACCCTAACTTTACCCTTCCTAATGTCAACCCTAACTTTACACTTCCTAATGTCAACCCTAACTTTACCCTTCCTAACCCACCCACTTTACCCTTCCTAATGTTAACCCTAACTTTACCCTTCCTAATGTCAACCCTAACTTTACCATTCCTAATGCCAACCCTAACTTTACCCTTCCTAACCCACCCACTTTACCCTTCCTAATGTCAACCCTAACTTTACCCTTCCTAATGTCAACCCTAACTTTACCATTCCTAATGTCAACCCTAACTTTACCCTTCCTAATGTCAACACTAACTTTACCCTTCCTAATGCCAACCCTAACTTTACCCTTCCTAACCCACCCACTTTACCCTTCCTAATGTCAACCCTAACTTTACCATTCCTAATGTCAACCCTAACTTTACCCTTCCTAATGTCAACCCTAACTTTACCCTTCCTAACCCACCCACTTTACCCTTCCTAATGTCAACCCTAACTTTACCCTTCCTAATGTCAACCCTAACTTTACCCTTCCTAATGCCAACCCTAACTTTACCATTCCTAATGTCAACCCTAACTTTACCCTTCCTAATGTCAACCCTAACTTTACCCTTCCTAACCCACCCACTTTACCCTTCCTAATGTCAACCCTAACTTTACCCTTCCTAATGTCAACCCTAACTTTACCCTTCCTAACCCACCCACTTTACCATTCCTAATGTCAACCCTAACTTTACCCTTCCTAATGTCAATCCTAACTTTACACTTCCTAATGTCAACCCTAACTTTACCCTTCCTAACCCACCCACTTTACCCTTCCTAATGTTAACCCTAACTTTACCCTTCCTAATGTCAACCCTAACTTAACTTTACCATTCCTAATGCCAACCCTAACTTTACCCTTCCTAACCCACCCACTTTACCCTTCCTAATGTCAACCCTAACTTTACCCTTCCTAATGTCAACCCTAACTTTACCATTCCTAATGTCAACCCTAACTTTACCCTTCCTAATGTCAACACTAACTTTACCCTTCCTAATGCCAACCCTAACTTTACCCTTCCTAACCCACCCACTTTACCCTTCCTAATGTCAACCCTAACTTTACCATTCCTAATGTCAACCCTAACTTTACCCTTCCTAATGCCAACCCTAACTTTACCCTTCCTAATGTCAACCCTAACTTTACCCTTCCTAATGTCAACCCTAACTTTACCCTTCCTAATGCCAACCCTAACTTTACCCTTCCTAATGTCAACCCTAACTTTACCCTTCCTAATGTCAACCCTAACTTTACCCTTCCTAATGTCAACCCTAACTTTACCCTTCCTAACCCACCCACTTTACCATTCCTAATGTCAACTCTAACTTTACCATTCCTAATGTCAACCCTAACTTTACCATTCCTAATGCCAACCCTAACTTTACCCTTCCTAATGTCAACCCTAACTTTACCCTTCCTAATGTCAACCCTAACTTTACCCTTCCTAACCCACCCACTTTACCATTCCTAATGTCAACCCTAACTTTACCATTCCCAATGTCAAGCCTAACTTTACCCTTCCTAATGTCAAGCCTAACTTTACCCTTCCTAATGTCAACCCTAACTTTACCCTTCCTAACCCACCCACTTTACCCTTCCTAATGTCAACCCTAACTTTACCCTTCCTAATGTCAACCCTAACTTTACCCTTCCTAACCCACCCCCTTTACCATTCCTAATGTCAACCCTAACTTTACCATTCCTAATGTCAACCCTAACTTTACCCTTCCTAATGTCAACCCTAACTTTACCATTCCTAATGTCAACCCTAACTTTACCCTTCCTAATGTCAACCCTAACTTTACCCTTCCTAATGCCAACCCTAACTTTACCCTTCCTAATGTCAACCCTAACTTTACCCTTCCTAATGTCAACCCTAACATTACCCTTCCTAATGTCAACCCTAACTTTACCCTTCCTAACCCACCCACTTTACCATTCCTAATGTCAACCCTAACTTTACCATTCCCAATGTCAAGCCTAACTTTACCCTTCCTAATGTCAACCCTAACTTTACCCTTCCTAATGCCAACCCTAACTTTACCATTCCTAACCCACCCACTTTACCATTCCTAATGTCAACCCTAACTTTATACCATTCCCAATGTCAACCCTAACTTTACCCTTCCTAATGTCAACCCTAACTTTACCATTCCTAATGTCAACCCTAACTTTACCCTTCCTAATGTCAACCCTAACTTTACCCTTCCTAATGGCAACCCTAACTTTACCCTTCCTAATGTCAACCCTAACTTTACCCTTCCTAACCCACCCACTTTACCATTCCTAATGTCAACCCTAACTTTACCATTCCCAATGTCAAGCCTAACTTTACCCTTCCTTATGTCAACCCTAACTTTACCCTTCCTAACCCACCCACTTTACCATTCCTAATGTCAACCCTAACTTTACCCTTCCTAACCCACCCACTTTACCATTCCTAATGTCAACCCTAACTTTACCCTTCCTAATGTCAACCCTAACTTTACCCTTCCTAACCCACCCTCTTTACCCTTCCTAATGTCAACCCTAACTTTACCCTTCCTAATGTCAACCCTAACTTTACCCTTCCTAATGTCAACCCTAACTTTACCCTTCCTAACCCACCCACTTTACCATTCCTAATGTCAACCCTAACTTTACCCTTCCTAATGTCAATCCTAACTTTACCCTTCCTAATGTCAACCCTAACTTTACCCTTCCTAATGTCAACCCTAACTTTACCCTTCCTAATGTCAACCCTAACTTTACCCTTCCTAATGTCAACCCTAACTTTACCCTTCCTAACCCACCCACTTTACCATTCCTAATGTCAACCCTAACTTTACCCTTCCTAATGTCAACCCTAACTTTACCCTTTCTAATGTCAACCCTAACTTTACCCTTCCTAATGTCAACCCTAACTTTACCCTTCCTAACCCACCCACTTTACCCTTCCTAATGTCAACCCTAACTTTACCCTTCCTAATGTCAACCCTAACTTTACCATTCCTAATGTCAACCCTAACTTTACCATTCCTAATGTCAACCCCTAACTTTACCCTTCCTAATGTCAACCCTAACTTTACCATTCCTAATGTCAACCCTAACTTTACCCTTCCCAATGTCAACCCTAACTTTACCATTCCTAATGTCAACCCTAACTTTACCATTCCTAATGTCAACCCTAACTTTACCCTTCCTAATGTCAACCCTAACTTTACCATTCCTAATGTCAACCCTAACTTTACCCTTCCTAATGTCAACCCTAACTTTACCCTTCCTAATGCCAACCCTAACTTTACCCTTCCTAACCCACCCACTTTACCATTCCTAATGTCAACCCTAACTTTACCCTTCCTAACCCACCCACTTTACCCTTCCTAATGTCAACCCTAACTTTACCATTCCTAATGTCAACCCTAACTTTACCCTTCCTAATGTCAACCCTAACTTTACCATTCCTAATGTCAACCCTAACTTTACCCTTCCTAATGTCAACCCTAACTTTACCCTTCCTAATGCCAACCCTAACTTTACCCTTCCTAACCCACCCACTTTACCATTCCTAATGTCAACCCTAACTTTACCCTTCCTAATGTCAACCCTAACTTTACCCTTCCTAATGCCAACCCTAACTTTACCCTTCCTAATGTCAACCCTAACTTTACCCTTCCTAATGCCAACCCTAACTTTACCCTTCCTAACCCACCCACTTTACCATTCCTAATGTCAACCCTAACTTTACCCTTCCTAATGTCAACCCTAACTTTACCCTTCCTAATGCCAACCCTAACTTTACCCTTCCTAACCCACCCACTTTACCATTCCTAATGTCAACCCTAACTTTACCCTTCCTAATGTCAACCCTAACTTTACCCTTCCTAATGTCAACCCTAACTTTACCCTTCCTAATGTCAACCCTAACTTTACCCTTCCTAATGTCAACCCTAACTTTACCCTTCCTAATGTCAACCCTAACTTTACCCTTCCTAATGCCAACCCTAACTTTACCCTTCCTAACCCACCCACTTTACCATTCCTAATGTCAACCCTAACTTTACCCTTCCTAATGTCAACCCTAACTTTACCCTTCCTAATGCCAACCCTAACTTTACCCTTCCTAACCCACCCACTTTACCATTCCTAATGTCAACCCTAACTTTACCATTCCTAATGTCAACCCTAACTTTACCCTTCCTAATGTCAACCCTAACTTTACCCTTCCTAATGCCAACCCTAACTTTACCCTTCCTAACCCACCCACTTTACCATTCCTAATGTCAACCCTAACTTTACCCTTCCTAACCCACCCACTTTACCATTCCTAATGTCAACCCTAACTTTACCCTTCCTAATGTCAACCCTAACTTTACCCTTCCTAATGCCAACCCTAACTTTACCCTTCCTAACCCACCCACTTTACCATTCCTAATGTCAACCCTAACTTTACCCTTCCTAACCCACCCACTTTACCCTTCCTAATGTCAACCCTAACTTTACCATTCCTAATGACAACCCTAACTTTACCATTCCTAACCCACTGTAGACTTCCTAATACAAACTTTAGCCGTTCGTAACCCTCCAACTTCACCCATCTAACTTAACCCTGTCTAGCCCAAACACTCACTCACTTTTTAGTGACAAGGGGCACTATTCGGAAACTCTGATAAATGTCCAAAGTAAACTTATTCAGGCTCAGAAGCTAGGATATGCATATACAGTGAGGCAAAAAGTATTTAGTCAGCCACCAAGTGTGCAAGTTCTCCCACTTAAAAAGATGAGAGGCCTGTAATGTTCATCATAGGTCCACTTCAACTATAACAGACAAAATGAGGGAAAAAATCCAGGAAATCACATTGTAGGATTTTTTATGAATTTATTTGCAAATTATGGTGGAAAATAAATATTTGGTCAATAACAAAGTTTATCTCAATACTTTGTTATATACCCTTTGTTGCCAATGACAGAGGTCAAACATTTTCTGTAAGTCTTCACAAGGTTTTCACACACTGTTGCTGGTATGTTGGCCCATTCCTCCATGCAGATCTCCTCTAGAGCAGTGATGTGGGGGTGGCAGGGTAGCCTAGTGGTTAGAGTGTTTAACTAGTAACCGGAAGCAAACCCCCGAGCTGACAAGGTACAAATCTGTCGTTCTGCCCCTGAACAGGCAGTTAACCCACTGTTCCTAGGCCGTCATTGAAAACAATAATTTGTTCTTAACTGACTTGCATAGTTTAAAAAAATAACTACTTCGTTGCCCGGGCGGTGTGTTTGGGATCATTGTCATGCTGAAAGACCCAGCCACGTTTCATCTTCAATGCCTGTGCTGATGGAAGGAGGTTTTCACTCAAAATCTTACGATACATGGCCCGATTCATTCTTTCCTTTACACGGATCAGTCGTCCTGGTCCCTTTGCAGAAAAACAGCCCCAAAGCATGATGTTTCCACCCCCATGCTTCACAGTAGGTATGATGTTCTTTGGATGCAACTCAGCATTCTTTGTCCTCCAAATACAATGAGTTGAGTTTTTACCAAAAAGTTCTATTTTGGTTTCATCTGACCATATGACATTCTCCCAATCTTCTTCTGGATCATCCAAATGCTATCTATCAAACTTCAGACGGGCCTGGATATGTACTGGCTTAAGCAGGGGGACATGTCTGGCATTGCAGGATTTGAGTCCCTGGCGGCGTAGTGTGTCACTGATGGTAGGCTTTGTTACTTTGGTCCCAGCTCTCTGCAGGTCATTCACTAGGTCCCCACGTGTGGTTCCAGCGATTTTTGCTCACCGTTCTTATGATCATTTTGACCCCACGGGGTGAGATCTTGCGTGGAGCCCCAGATCGAGGCAGATTATCAGTGGTCTTGTATGTCTTCCATTTCCTAATAATTACTCCCACAGTTGATTTCTTCAAACCAAGCTGCTTACCTATTGCAGATTCAGTCTTCCCAGCCTGGTGCAGGTCTACAATTTTGTTTCTGGTGTCATTAGACAGCTCTTTGGTCTCGGCCATAGTGGAGTTTGGAGTGTGACTGTTTGAGGTTGTGGACAGGTGTCTTTTATACTGATAACAAGTTCAAACAGGTGCCATTAATACAGGTAACGAGTGGAAGACAGAGGAGCCTCTTAAAAAAGAAGTTACAGGTCTGTGAGAGCCAGAAATCTTGCTTGTTTGTAGGTGACCAAATACTTATTTTCCACCATAATTTGAAAATAAATTCATTTAAAATCCTACAATGTGATTTTCTGGATTTTTTTCCTAATTTTGTCTGTCATAGTGGAAGTGTACCTATGATGAAAATTACAGGCCTCTCTCATCTTTTTAAGTGGAAGAACTTGCACAATTGGTGGCTGACTAAATACTTTTTTGCCCTACTGTACTTGGTAGAATTGGATAGAAAACACTCTGACGTTTCTAAAACTGTTAAAAAAAATGTCTGAGTATAACAGAACTGATATGGCAGGTGAAAACCCGAGGAAAATCCATCCAGGAAGTGGGATTTTTTTAAATGTGAGTGGTTTTCCATTGAATGCCTATTGACTATGTAATTGGTTAGGGCCCAGATTGCAGCTCCTATGGCTTCCACTAGATGTCAACAGTCTTTAGACATGGTTTCAGGCTTGTTTTCTGAAAAAAACGACAAAGAAAATACCTTTTGGTTAGGGGACTGGGGAAGCATGCAGTACTGGTTTGCGCTCGAGACTGTGCACGCCCTTCGTTCTTTTTCCTTTCTATTGAATACGCTATTGTCTGGTTGACATATTATCAATTATTTAGATACACCCTAACTTTCCAACTACATCCTTCGTAAACACCAACTTTAACCTTCAACGTTACCCTTCCCTACACTCCAACGTCACCCTTCCCAACACTCCAACGTTACCCTTCCCAACACTCCAACGTCACCCTTCCCAACACTCCAACGTTACCCTTCCCTACACTCCAACGTCACCCTTCCCAACACTCCAACGTTACCCTTCCCAACACTCCAACGTCACCCTTCCCAACCCTAACGTCACCCTTCCCAACACTCCAACGTCACCCTTCCCAACACTCCAACGTCACCCTTCCCAACCCTAACGTCACCCTTCCCAACACTCCAACGTCACCCTTCCCAACACTCCAACGTCACCCTTCCCAACCCTAACGTCACCCTTCCCAACACTCCAACGTCACCCTTCCCAACACTCCAACGTCACCCTTCCCAACCCTAACGTCACCCTTCCCAACCCCAACGTCACCCTTCCCAACCCTAACGTCACCCTTCCCAACCCTAACGTTACCCTTCCCAACCCTAACGTCACCCTTCCCAACCCTAACGTCACCCTTCCCAACCCTAACATCACCCTTCCCAACCCTAACGTCACCCTTCCCAACACTCCAACGTCACCCTTCCCAACACTCCAACGTCACCCTTCCCAACCCTAACTTCACCCTTCCCAACCCTAACTTCACCCTTCCCAACCCTAACGTCACCCTTCCCAACACTCCAACGTCACCCTTCCCAACACTCCAACGTCACCCTTCCCAACCCTAACGTCACCCTTCCCAACCCTAACGTCACCCTTCCCAACCCTAACTTCACCCTTCCCTACCCTCCAACCTTATCCTTCCAAACCCTCCAACCTTATCCTTCCAAACCCTCCAACGTCACCCTTCCCAACCCTCCAACGTCACCCTTCCCAACCCTCCAACGTCACCCTTCCCAACCCTCCAACGTCACCCTTCCCAACCCTCCAACGTCACCCTTCCCAACCCTCCAACGTCACCCTTCCCAACCCTCCAACGTCACCCTTCCCAACCCTCCAACGTCACCCTTCCCAACCCTCCAACGTCACCCTTCCCAACCCGAACGTCACCCTTCCCAACCCTAACGTCACCCTTCCCAACCCTAACGTCACCCTTCCCAACCCTAACGTAACCCTTCCCAACACTCCAACGTCACCCTTCCCAACACTCCAACGTCACCCTTTCCAACACTCCAACGTCACCCTTTCCAACCCTAACGTCACCCTTCCCAACCCTAACGTCACCCTTCCCAACCCTCCAACGTCACCCTTCCCAACCCTAACGTAACCCTTCCCAACACTCCAACGTCACCCTTCCCAACCCTAACGTCACCCTTCCCAACACTCCAACGTCACCCTTCCCAACCCTAACGTAACCCTTCCCAACACTCCAACGTCACCCTTCCCAACCCTAACGTCACCCTTCCCAACACTCCAACGTCACCCTTCCCAACCCTAACGTCACCCTTCCAAAGCCTAACGTCACCCTTCCCAACCCTAACGTCACCCTTCCCAACCCTAACTTCACCCTTCCCAACCCTAACTTCACCCTTCCCAACCCTAACTTCACCCTTCCCAACCCTAACTTCACCCTTCCCAACCCTAACTTCACCCTTCCTAACCCTAACTTCACCAATCTAACTTAACCCTTTAACCCTAACCCTCTATCTTGACCCTTCCTAACTCACCAACTTTATCCGTCCTAACCCTAGAACGTTATCCTTCCTAACCCTACAGCTTTATCCTTCCTAAACCTCTAACTTTCCTAACCCACTGCTTTCTCTCTCTCTTCCTCCTCCTCTCTCTCACCTCTGGAGCAACAAAGTTAGCTGTGTAACATGGTGTTAGTAGCAGTCCGTTTCCTCCTCTCAGCTGCTTGGAGAAACCAAAATCACAGATCCTGATAGAATCAGGATTCCCACTGTCGTCCATATAGAGGATGTTACTGGGCTTTAAGTCCCTATGGACAACCTAGAGGAAAGAGGGAGAGGAAAGAGATGAAGGAGGAAGAGGAAGGAGAGAGGGGGGAAGAGAGAGAGCGAGAGGGAAGAGGAGAGAGAGAGAGGGAAGAGGAGCAAGCGTGAAGTGGAGCAAGTGAGAGCGAGGAGGAGCGAGCGAGAGGGAAGAGGAGCGAGCGAGAGCGAAGAGGGAAGATGAGCGAGCGAGAGGGAAGAGGGAAGAGGAGCGAGCGAGAGCAAGAGGGAAGAGGAGCGAGCGAGAGGGAAGAGGGAAGAGGAGCGAGCGAGAGGGAAGAGGGAAGAGGAGCGAGCGAGAGGGAAGAGGAGCGAGCGGGAAGAGGAGCGAGCGTGAAGAGGAGCAAGTGAGAGCGAGGAGGAGCGAGCGAGAGGGAAGAGGGGCGAGCGAGAGCAAGAGGGAAGAGGAGCGAGCGAGAGGGAAGAGGAGCGAGCGAGAGCAAGAGGGAAGAGGAGCGAGCGAGAGGGAAGAGGGAAGAGGAGCGAGCGAGAGGGAAGAGGAGCGAGCGAGAGGGAAGAGGAGCGAGCGAGAGGGAAGAGGAGCAAGCGTGAAGAGGAGCAAGTGAGAGCGAGGAGGAGCGAGCGAGAGGGAAGAGGGGCGAGCGAGAGCAAGAGGGAAGAGGAGCGAGCGAGAGGGAAGAGGAGCGAGCGAGAGCAAGAGGGAAGAGGAGCGAGCGAGAGCAAGAGGGAAGAGGAGCGAGCGAGAGGGAAGAGGGAAGAGGAGCGAGCGAGAGGGAAGAGGAGCGAGCGAGAGGGAAGAGGAGCGAGCGAGAGGGAAGAGGAGCGAGCGAGAGGGAAGAGGAGCGAGCGAGAGGGAAGAGGAGTGAGACAGAGAGGGGGGGAAGAGGAGTGAGAGAGAGAGAGGGGGAAGAGGAGTGAGAGAGAGAGAGGGGGAAGAGGAGCGAGCGAGAGGAAGAGGAGTGAGAGAGAGAGAGGGGGAGAGAGCGAGCGAGAGGGAAGAGGAGTGAGAGAGAGAGAGGGGGAAGAGGAGGAGGGAAGAGGAGCGAGAGAGAGGAGCGGGGAAGAGGAGCGAGAGGGAAGAGGAAGAGGAGAGAGGAAGAAGAGGAGCGTGAGGAGAGGAGTGAGAGAGAGAGAGGGGGAAAGGAGGAGCGAGGGAAAGAGGAGAGAGAGGGAAGAGGAGCGAGCGAGAGGAAGAGGAGCGAGCGAGAGGGAAGAGGAGTGAGAGAGAGAGAGGGGGAAGAAGAGGGAAGAGGAGAGGAGCGAGAGGGAAGAGGAGCGAGCGGGAAGAGGAGCGAGCGAGAGGGGAGGGAAGAGCAAGAGGGAAGAGGAGCGAGCGAGAGGGAAGAGGAGCGAGCGAGAAGAGAGGAGAGGGAAGAGGAGCGAGCGAGGGAAGAGGGAAGAGGAGCGAGCGAGAGGGAAGAGGAGAGAGAGAGAGAGAGGGGGAAGAGGAGCGAGCGAGAGGGAAGAGGAGCGAGAGAGAGAGAAAGGGAAGAGGAGCGAGAGGGAAGAGGAGCGAGCGAGAAGAGGAGCGAGCGGGAAGAGGAGCGAGCGAGAGCAAGAGAGAAGAGGAGCGAGCGAGAAGAGGAGCGAGCGAGATGGAAGAGGAGCGAGCGAGAGGGAAGAGGAGCGAGCGAGAAGAGGAGCGAGCGAGAGGGAAGAGGAGCGAGCGAGAGGGAAGAGGGAAGAGGAGCGAGCGAGAGAGAAAGGGAAGAGGAGCGAGAGGGAAGAGGAGCGAGCGAGAAGAGCGAGCGAAAGGGAAGAGGAGCGAGCGAGAGCAAGAGGGAAGAGGAGCGAGCGAGAGCAAGAGGGAAGAGGAGCGAGCGACAGCGAGAGGGAAGAGGAGCGAGCGACAGCGAGAGGGAAGAGGAGCAAGCGAGAGGGAAGAGGAGCGAGCGAGAGCAAGAGGGAAGAGGAGCGAGCGAGAGCAAGAGGGAAGAGGAGCGAGCGAGAGCAAGAGGGAAGAGGAGTGAGAGAGAGAGAGAGGGGGAAGAGGAGCGAGAGGGGAAGGAGAGAGAGGGAGGCGAGAGAGAGAAGAAACAGGAAAGAGGATGATAGAGGGAGGAGGGGGTGGGAGGGAGGAGGAAGGATAGGAGGTAGAGAGGAAGAGGGAGGAAGAGAGGACGGAAGGGAGGAGTAAGAGAGATATGTTAGATAAAAGTTTGAGAAAAAAAACACCCACATCCAAGGTGGGTCAGTCTTACGCCAGTCTACAGTGTGTGTAGATGTTTCTTCATACAGTGTCTCAGTCTTACCCCTTGACAGTGCAGGTAGTGGACAGTCTTGGTAATAGTGTAGAGAACAGAGCTTGCTTCTCTCTCTGAGAAGAACTTCTGTCTGAGGATCTTATCCAGTAACTCTCCTCCCTTCATCAGTTCTGTTACCACATACACATACCTGCCCTCATCATACACCTAACACACACACACACACACACACACACACACACACACACACACACACACACACACACACACACACACACACACACACACACACACACACACACACACACACACACACACACACACACACACACACACACACACATTAATACACTGAGCTGTCAGTACAAACAAAATACATACAGAGACCCAGCTTAGGGGTACGGTAACAGCTTAGGGGTACAGTAACAGCTTAGGGGTACAGTAACAGCTTAGGGGTACAGTAACAGCTTAGGGGTACAGTAACAGCTTAGGGGTACGGTAACAGCTTAGGGGTACGGTAACAGCTTAGGGGTACGGTAACAGCTTAGGGGTACGGTAACAGCTTAGGGGTACGGTAACAGCTTAGGGGTACGGTAACAGCTTAGGGGTACAGTAACAGCTTAGGGGTACGGTAACAGCTTAGGGGTACGGTAACAGCTTAGGGGTACAGTAACAGTTTAGGGGTACGGTAACAGCTTAGGGGTACAGTAACAGTTTAGGGGTACAGTAACAGCTTAGGGGTACAGTAACAGTTTAGGGGTACGGTAACAGCTTAGGGGTACAGTAACAGCTTAGGGGTACAGTAACAGTTTAGGGGTACAGTAACAGCTTAGGGGTACAGTAACAGTTTAGGGGTACGGTAACAGTTTAGGGGTACAGTAACAGCTTAGGGGTACAGTAACAGCTTAGGGGTACAGTAACAGTTTAGGGGTACAGTAACAGCTTAGGGGTACGGTAACAGCTTAGGGGTACGGTAACAGCTTAGGGGTACGGTCAAGAATGCAGAGTTCCTCTCAGCCTATGCTGCTCTTCAGTCCCTAGACCTTTTGGCCCTGACGGAGACATGATCACCCCAGAGAACACTGCTACTCCAGCTGCTCTCTCTTCATCTGACTATGTTTCTCTCATAGTCCGAGAGCATCTGGTCATCACAGTGGTGGCACAGGGCTACTCAATTCTCCTAAGTGGAGATGTTCTCTTTTCTCACCTGTCAATCTCATTTGAATTCCATGATGTCACTCTCTGCTGTCCACTCAAGCTTAACATTGTTAAGAGCTAGACACCTTGGAGAGTTCCTCAATGAGCTAGACACTTTGGAGAGTTCCTCAATGAGCTAGACACCTTGGAGAGTTCCTCAATGAGCTAGACACTTTGGAGAGTTCCTCAATGAGCTAGACACCTTGGAGAGTTCCTCAATGAGCTAGACACCTCGGAGAGTTCCTCAATGAGCTAGACACCTTGGAGAGTTCCTCAATGAGCTAGACACCTAGGAGAGTTCCTCAATGAGCTAGACACCTTGGAGAGTTCCTAGACAATGGAGAGTTCCTCAATGAGCAGACTTGGAGAGTTCCTCAATGAGCTAGACACCTTGGAGAGTTCCTCAATGAGCTAGACACCTTGGAGAGTTCCTCAATGAGCTAGACACCTTGGAGAGTTCCTCAATGAGCTAGACACCTTGGAGAGTTCCTCAATGAGCTAGACACCTTGGAGAGTTCCTCAATGAGCTAGACACCTTGGAGAGTTCCTCAATGAGCTAGACACCTCGGAGAGTTCCTCAATGAGCTAGACACCTGGAGAGTTCCTCAATGAGCTAGACACCTTGGAGAGTTCCTCAATGAGCTAGACACCTCGGAGAGTTCCTCAATGAGCTAGACACCTCGGAGAGTTCCTCAATGAGCTAGACACCTTGGAGAGTTCCTCAATGAGCTAGACACCTTGGAGAGTTCCTCAATGAGCTAGACACCTCGGAGAGTTCCTCAATGAGCTAGACACCTCGGAGAGTTCCTCAATGAGCTAGACACCTCGGAGAGTTCCTCAATGAGCTAGACACCTCGGAGAGTTCCTCAATGAGCTAGACACCTCGGAGAGTTCTCAATGAGCTAGACACCTCGGAGAGTTCCTCTGAGCTAGACACCTCGGAGAGTTCCTCAATGAGCTAGACAGTTCCTCAAGGAGCTAGGAGAGTTCCTCAATGAGCTAGACACCTCGGAGAGTTCCTCAATGAGCTAGACACCTCGGAGAGTTCCTCAATGAGCTAGACACCTCGGAGAGTTCCTCAATGAGCTAGACACCTTGGAGAGTTCCTCAATGAGCTAGACACCTTGGAGAGTTCCTCAATGAGCTAGACACCTTGGAGAGTTCCTCAATGAGCTTGACACCTTGGAGAGTTCCTCAATGAGCTAGACACCTTGGAGAGTTCCTCAATGAGCTTGACACCTTGGAGAGTTCCTCAATGAGACTCGGAGAGTTCCTCAATGAGCTTGGAGAGTTCCTCAATGAGCTAGACACCTTGGAGAGTTCCTCAATGAGCTAGACACCTTGGAGAGTTCCTCAATGAGCTAGACACCTCGGAGAGTTCCTCAATGAGCTAGACACCTTGGAGAGTTCCTCAATGAGCTAGACACCTTGATAAGTTCATTTCCTGCTGATGGCTCACCGCTCTTCGTACTTGGTGACTTCAACTTCCAGACATCTGCCTTTCATTGATTTATTTCCCCTCCTTACTTCTCTTGATTCACCCTTTCCCAGTCCCCTCCAACTCACAAGGGAGCAATACACTTGACCTCATCTTTACTAGAGGCTGTTCTCCTACTAATCTCACTGTAACCCCCTCCAGGTCTCTGTTCTCCTACTAATCTCACTGTAACCCCCTCCAGGTCTCTGTTCTCCTACTAATCTCACTGTAACCCCCTCCAGGTCTCTGTTCTCCTACTAATCTCACTGTAACCCCCCCCCCACCCCCCTCCAAGTCTCTGTACCCCTACTAATCTCACTGTAACCCCTCTCCAGGTCTCTGTACCCCTACTAATCTCACTGTAACCCCCTCCAGGTCTCTGTTCTCCTACTAATCTCACTGTAACCCCCCACCCCCCTCCAGGTCTCTGTACCCCTACTAATCTCACTGTAACCCCTCCAGGTCTCTGTTCTCCTACTAATCTCATTGTAACCCCCTCCCCCTCCAGGTCTCTGCTCTCCTACTAATCTCACTGCGACCCCCTCCAGGTCTCTGTTCTCCTACTAATCTCACTGTAACCCCCTCCAGGTCTCTGTACCCCTACTAATCTCACTGTAACACCCCCTCCAGGTCTCTGTACCCCTACTAATCTCACTGTGACCCCCTCCAGGTCTCTGTTCTCCTACTAATCTCACTGTAACCCCCCCCACCTCCAGGTCTCCAGGTGTCTGTTCTCCTACTAATCTCACTGTAACCCCTCCAGGTCTCTGCTCTCCTACTAATCTCACTGTAACACCCCCTCCAGGTCTCTGTTCTCCTACTAATCTCACTGTAACCCCCTCCAGGTCTCTGTTCTCCTACTAATCTCACTGTAACCCCTCCAGGTCTCTGTTCTCCTACTAATCTCACCCCCCACCTCCAGGTCTCCAGGTGTCTGTTCTCCTACTAATCTCACTGTAACCCCTCCAGGTCTCTGCTCTCCTACTAATCTCACTGTAACCCCTCCAGGTCTCTGTTCTCCTACTAATCTCACTGTAACCCCCTCCAGGTCTCTGTTCTCCTACTAATCTCACTGTAACCCCTCCAGGTCTCTGTTCTCCTACTAATCTCACTGTAACCCCCCCACCTCCAGGTCTCCAGGTGTCTGTTCTCCTACTAATCTCACTGTAACCCCTCCAGGTCTCTGCTCTCCTACTAATCTCACTGTAACCCCTCTCCAGGTCTCTGTACCCCTACTAATCTCACTGTAACCCCCTCCAGGTCTCTGTTCTCCTACTAATCTCACTGTAACCCCCCCACCCCCCTCCAGGTCTCTGTACCCCTACTAATCTCACTGTAACCCCTCCAGGTCTCTGTTCTCCTACTAATCTCATTGTAACCCCCTCCCCCTCCAGGTCTCTGCTCTCCTACTAATCTCACTGTAACCCCCTCCAGGTCTCTGCTCTCCTACTAATCTCACTGTAAACCCCCCCCCAGGTCTCTGCTCTCCTACTAATCTCACTGTAACCTCCTCCAGGTCTCTGTTCTCCTACTAATCTCACTGTGACCCCCTCCAGGTCTCTGTTCTCCTACTAATCTCACTGTAACCCCCTCCAGGTCTCTGTACCCCTACTAATCTCACTGTAACTCCCCCCCCCCCACCAGGTCTCTGTACCCCTACTAATCTCACTGTAACCCCCTCCAGGTCTCTGTACCCCTACTAATCTCACTGTAACCCCCCCCTCCAGGTATCTGTACCCCTACTAATCTCACTGTGACCCCCTCCAGGTCTCTGTTCTCCTACTAATCTCACTGTAACCCCCCCACCTCCAGGTCTCCAGGTGTCTGTTCTCCTACTAATCTCACTGTAACCCCTCCAGGTCTCTGCTCTCCTACTAATCTCACTGTAACCCCCTCCAGGTCTCTGCTCTCCTACTAATCTCACTGTAACCCCTCCAGGTCTCTGTTCTCCTACTAATCTCACTGTAACCCCCTCCAGGTCTCTGTTCTCCTACTAATCTCACTGTAACCCCCTCCAGGTCTCTGTTCTCCTACTAATCTCACTGTAACCCCTCCAGGTCTCTGTTCTCCTACTAATCTCACTATAACCCCTCCAGGTCTCTGTTCTCCTACTAATCTCACTGTAACCCCTCCAGGTCTCTGCTCTCGTACTAATCTCACTGTAACCCCCCCCCAGGTCTCTGCTCTCCTACTAATCTCACTGTAACCCCCCAGGTCTCTGTACCCCTACTAATCTCACTGTAACCCCCCTCCAGGTCTCTGTACCCCTACTAATCTCACTGTGACCCCCTCCAGGTCTCTGTTCTCCTACTAATCTCACTATAACCCCCTCCAGGTCTCTGTTCTCCTACTAATCTCACTGTAACCACCCCCAGGTCTCTGCTCTCCTACTAATCTCACTATAACCCTCCTCCAGGTCTCTGTTCTCCTACTAATCTCACTGTAACCCCCTCCAGGTCTCTGCTCTCGTACTAATCTCACTGTAACCCCCCCCCAGGTCTCTGCTCTCCTACTAATCTCACTGTAACCCCCCCCCAGGTCTCTGTACCCCTACTAATCTCACTGTAACCCCCCCCCCTCCAGGTCTCTGTACCCCTACTAATCTCACTGTGACCCCCTCCAGGTCTCTGTTCTCCTACTAATCTCACTGTAACCCCCCCACCTCCAGGTCTCCAGGTCTCCGTTCTCCTACTAATCTCACTGTAACCCCCTCCAGGTTTCTGTTCTCCTACTAATCTCACTGTAACCCCCCTCCAGGTCTCTGTTCTCCTACTAATCTCACTATAACCCCCTCCAGGTCTCTGTTCTGTTCTCCTACTAATCTCACTGTGACCCCCTCCAGGTCTCTGTTCTCCTACTAATCTCACTGTAACCCTCCTCCAGGTCTCTGTTCTCCTACTAATCTCACTGTAACCCCCCCCCCCCACCCCCTCCAGGTCTCTGTTCTCCTACTAATCTCACTGTAACCCCCCAGGTCTCTGTTCTCCTACTAATCTCACTATAACCCTCCTCCAGGTCTCTGTTCTCCTACTAATCTCACTGTAACCCCCCAGGTCTCTGTTCTCCTACTAATCTCACTGTAACCCCCCCACGTCTCTGTTCTCCTACTAATCTCACTATAACCCTCCTCCAGGTCTCTGTTCTCCTACTAATCTCACTGTGACCCCCAGGTCTCTGTTCTCCTACTAATCTCACTGTGACCCCCCTCCAGGTCTCTGTTCTCCTACTAATCTCACTGTAACCCCTCCAGGTCTCTGTTCTCCTACTAATCTCACTGTAACCCCCCCAGGTCTCTGTTCTCCTACTAATCTCACTGTAACCCCTCCAGGTCTCTCTTCTCCTACTAATCTCACTGTAACCCCTCCAGGTCTCTGCTCTCCTACTAATCTCACTGTAACCCCCTCCAGGTCTCTGTTCTCCTACTAATCTCACTGTAACCCCCTCCAGGTCTCTGTTCGCCTACTAATCTCACTGTAACCCCTCCAGGTCTCTGTTCTCCTACTAATCTCACTGTAACCCCTCCAGGTCTCTGTTCTCCTACTAATCTCACTGTGACCCCCCCAGGTCTCTGTTCTCCTACTAATCTCACTGTAACCCCCTCCAGGTCTCTGTTCTCCTACTAATCTCATTGTAACCCCCTCCCCTCCAGGTCTCTGCTCTCCTACTAATCTCACTATAACCCCCTCCAGGTCTCTGTTCTCCTACTAATCTCATTGTAACCCCCTCCCCTCCAGGTCTCTGCTCTCCTACTCATCTCACTGTAACCCCCTCCAGGTCTCTGTTCTCCTACTAATCTCACTTTAACCCCTCCAGGTCTCTGTTCTCCTACTAATCTCACTGTAACCACCTCCAGGTCTCTGTTCTCCTACTAATCTCACTGTAACCTCCTCCAGGTCTCTGTACCCCTACTAATCTCACTGTAACCCCCCACCCCCTCCAGGTCTCTGTACCCCTACTAATCTCACTGTAACCCCCTCCAGGTCTCTGTACCCCTACTAATCTCACTGTAACCCCCTCCAGGTCTCTGTTCTCCTACTAATCTCACTGTAACCCCTCCAGGTCTCTGTTCTCCTACTAATCTCACTGTAACCCCCTCCAGGTCTCTGTTCTCCTACTAATCTCACTATAACCCCTCCAGGTCTCTGTTCTCCTACTAATCTCACTATAACCCCTCCAGGTCTCTGCTCTCCTACTAATCTCACTATAACCCTCCTCCAGGTCTCTGTTCTCCTACTAATCTCACTATAACCCCCTCCAGGTCTCTGTTCTCCTACTAATCTCACTGTAACCCCCTCCAGGTCTCTGTTCTCCTACTAATCTCACTGTAACCCCCCAGGTCTCTGCTCTCCTACTAATCTCACTGTAACCCCCCCAGGTCTCTGTACCCCTACTAATCTCACTGTAACCCCCTTCCAGGTCTCTGTACCCCTACTAATCTCACTGTAACCCCCCCCTCCAGGTCTCTGTACCCCTACTAATCTCACTGTGACCCCCTCCAGGTCTCTGTTCTCCTACTAATCTCACTGTAACCCCCCCACCTCCAGGTCTCCAGGTCTCTGTTCTCCTACTAATCTCACTTTAACC
This sequence comes from Oncorhynchus gorbuscha, assembly GCF_021184085.1. Taxonomy (NCBI): domain Eukaryota; kingdom Metazoa; phylum Chordata; class Actinopteri; order Salmoniformes; family Salmonidae; genus Oncorhynchus; species Oncorhynchus gorbuscha. Next base: position 101,576,400 of record NC_060185.1, on the reverse strand, counting down.
CCCTCCAGGTCTCTGTTCTCCTACTAATCTCACTGTAACCCCCTTCAGGTCTCTGTTCTCCTACTAATCTCACTGTAACCCCCTTCAGGTCTCTGTTCTCCTACTAATCTCAGTGTCAGGTCTCTGTTCTCCTACTAATGTCACTTTAACCCCCTCCAGGTCTCTGTTCTCCTACTAATCTCACTGTGACCCCCCCAGGTCTCTGTTCTCCTACTAATCTCACTGTAACCCCCTCCAGGTCTCTGCTCTCCTACTAATCTCACAGTAATCCCCCTCCAGGTCTCTTTTCTCCTACTAATCTCACTATAACCCCCTCCAGGTCTCTGTTCTCCTACTAATCTCACTGTGACCCCCCAGGTCTCTGTTCTCCTACTAATCTCACTGTAACCCCCCCCCCCCCCCCTCCAGGTCTCTGTTCTCCTACTAATCTCACTGTAACCCCCCCCCAGGTCTCTGTTCCCCTACTAATCTCACTATAACCCTCCTCCAGGTCTCTGTTCTCCTACTAATCTCACTATAACCCTCCTCCAGGTCTCTGTTCTCCTACTAAATCTCACTGTAACCCCCCCCCCCCCTCCAGGTCTCTGTTCTCCTACTAATCTCACTGTAACCCCCCCCCAGGTCTCTGTTCTCCTACTAATCTCACTATAACCCTCCTCCAGGTCTCTGTTCTCCTACTAATCTCACTGTGACCCCCCAGGTCTCTGTTCTCCTACTAATCTCACTGTGACCCCCTCCAGGTCTCTGTTCTCCTACTAATCTCACTGTAACCCCTCCAGGTCTCTGTTCTCCTACTAATCTCACTGTAACCCCCCCCAGGTCTCTGCTCTCCTACTAATCTCACTATAACCCCTCCAGGTCTCTGTTCTCCTACTAATCTCATTGTAACCCCGTCCCCCTCCAGGTCTCTGCTCTCCTACTCATCTCACTGTAACCCCCTCCAGGTCTCTGTTCTCCTACTAATCTCACTTTAACCCCTCCAGGTCTCTGTTCTCCTACTAATCTACTGTAACCACCTCCAGGTCTCTGTTCTCCTACTAATCTCACTGTAACCTCCTCCAGGTCTCTGTACCCCTACTAATCTCACTGTAACCCCCCCCACCCCCCTCCAGGTCTCTGTACCCCTACTAATCTCACTGTAACCCCCCTCCAGGTCTCTGTACCCCTACTAATCTCACTGTAACCCCCTCCAGGTCTCTGTTCTCCTACTAATCTCACTGTAACCCCCCCCCCACCTCCAGGTCTCCAGGTCTCTGTTCTCCTACTAATCTCACTGTAACCCCCTCCAGGTTTCTGTTCTCCTACTAATCTCACTGTAACCCCCTCCAGGTCTCTGTTCTCCTACTAATCTCACTATAACCCCCCTCCAGGTCTCTGTTCTCCTACTAATCTCACTGTGACCCCCCTCCAGGTCTCTGTTCTCCTACTAATCTCACTGTAACCCTCCTCCAGGTCTCTGTTCTCCTACTAATCTCACTGTAACCCCCCCACCCCCTCCAGGTCTCTGTTCTCCTACTAATCTCACTGTAACCCCCCCAGGTCTCTGTTCTCCTACTAATCTCACTGTAACCCCCCCCACGTCTCTGTTCTCCTACTAATCTCACTATAACCCTCCTCCAGGTCTCTGTTCTCCTACTAATCTCACTGTGACCCCCCCAGGTCTCTGTTCTCCTACTAATCTCACTGTGACCCCCTCCAGGTCTCTGTTCTCCTACTAATCTCACTGTAACCCCCTCCAGGTCTCTGTTCTCCTACTAATCTCACTGTAACCCCCCCAGGTCTCTGTTCTCCTACTAATCTCACTGTAACCCCCTCCAGGTCTCTGTTCTCCTACTAATCTCATTATAACCCTCCTCCAGGTCTCTGCTCTCCTACTAATCTCACTATAACCCTCCTCCAGGTCTCTGCTCTCCTACTAATCTCACTGTAACCCCCTCCAGGTCTCTCTTCTCCTACTAATCTCACTGTAACCCCCTCCAGTTCTCTGCTCTCCTACTAATCTCACTGTAACCCCCTCCAGGTCTCTGTTCTCCTACTAATCTCACTGTAACCCCTCCAGGTCTCTGTTCGCCTACTAATCTCACTGTAACCCCCTCCAGGTCTCTGTTCTCCTACTAATCTCACTGTAACCCCCTCCAGGTCTCTGTTCTCCTACTAATCTCACTGTGACCCCCCCCCAGGTCTCTGTTCTCCTACTAATCTCACTGTAACCCCCTCCAGGTCTCTGCTCTCCTACTAATCTCACTATAACCCCCTCCAGGTCTCTGTTCTCCTACTAATCTCATTGTAACCCCCTCCCCCTCCAGGTCTCTGCTCTCCTACTCATCTCACTGTAACCCCCTCCAGGTCTCTGTTCTCCTACTAATCTCACTTTAACCCCCTCCAGGTCTCTGTTCTCCTACTAATCTCACTGTAACCACCTCCAGGTCTCTGTTCTCCTACTAATCTCACTGTAACCTCCTCCAGGTCTCTGTACCCCTACTAATCTCACTGTAACCCCCCCCCCCTCCAGGTCTCTGTACCCCTACTAATCTCACTGTAACCCCCTCCAGGTCTCTGTACCCCTACTAATCTCACTGTAACCCCCTCCAGGTCTCTGTTCTCCTACTAATCTCACTGTAACCCCCTCCAGGTCTCTGTTCTCCTACTAATCTCACTGTAACCCCCTCCAGGTCTCTGTTCTCCTACTAATCTCACTGTAACCCCTCCAGGTCTCTGTTCTCCTACTAATCTCACTATAACCCCCTCCAGGTCTCTGTTCTCCTACTAATCTCACTGTAACCCCCCCAGGTCTCTGCTCTCCTACTAATCTCACTATAACCCTCCTCCAGGTCTCTGTTCTCCTACTAATCTCACTGTAACCCCCTCCAGGTCTCTGTTCTCCTACTAATCTCACTGTAACCCCCTCCAGGTCTCTGCTCTCCTACTAATCTCACTGTAACCCCCTCCAGGTCTCTGTTCTCCTACTAATCTCACTGTAACCCCCTTCAGGTCTCTGTTCTCCTACTAATCTCACTGTGACCCCCACCAGTTCTCTGTTCTCCTACTAATCTCACTTTAACCCCCTCCAGGTCTCTGTTCTCCTACTAATCTCACTGTGACCCCCCCAGGTCTCTGTTCTCCTACTAATCTCACTGTAACCCCTCCAGGTCTCTGTTCTCCTACTAATCTCACTGTAACCCCCTCCAGGTCTCTGTTCTCCTACTAATCTCACTGTAACCCCCTCCAGGTCTCTGCTCTCCTACTAATCTCACAGTAACCCCCTCCAGGTCTCTTTTCTCCTACTAATCTCACTATAACCCCCTCCAGGTCTCTGTTCTCCTACTAATCTCACTGTAACCCCCCCCCAGGTCTCTGTACCCCTACTAATCTCACTGTAACCCCCTCCAGGTTTCTGTTCTCCTACTAATCTCACTGTAACCCCCTCCAGGTCTCTGTTCTCCTACTAATCTCACTATAACCCCCTCCAGGTCTCTGTTCTCCTACTAATCTCACTGTGACCCCCTCCAGGTCTCTGTTCTCCTACTAATCTCACTGTAACCCTCCTCCAGGTCTCTGTTCTCCTACTAATCTCACTGTAACCCCCCCCCACCCCTCCAGGTCTCTGTTCTCCTACTAATCTCACTGTAACCCCCCCAGGTCTCTGTTCTCCTACTAATCTCACTGTAACCCCCCCCCACGTCTCTGTTCTCCTACTAATCTCACTATAACCCTCCTCCAGGTCTCTGTTCTCCTACTAATCTCACTGTGACCCCCCAGGTCTCTGTTCTCCTACTAATCTCACTGTGACCCCCTCCAGGTCTCTGTTCTCCTACTAATCTCACTGTAACCCCCTCCAGGTCTCTGTTCTCCTACTAATCTCACTGTAACCCCCCCAGGTCTCTGTTCTCCTACTAATCTCACTGTAACCCCCTCCAGGTCTCTGTTCTCCTACTAATCTCATTATAACCCTCCTCCAGGTCTCTGCTCTCCTACTAATCTCACTATAACCCTCCTCCAGGTCTCTGCTCTCCTACTAATCTCACTGTAACCCCCTCCAGGTCTCTCTTCTCCTACTAATCTCACTGTAACCCCCTCCAGTTCTCTGCTCTCCTACTAATCTCACTGTAACCCCCTCCAGGTCTCTGTTCTCCTACTAATCTCACTGTAACCCCCTCCAGGTCTCTGTTCGCCTACTAATCTCACTGTAACCCCCTCCAGGTCTCTGTTCTCCTACTAATCTCACTGTAACCCCCTCCAGGTCTCTGTTCTCCTACTAATCTCACTGTGACCCCCCCCCAGGTCTCTGTTCTCCTACTAATCTCACTGTAACCCCCTCCAGGTCTCTGTTCTCCTACTAATCTCATTGTAACCCCCTCCCCCTCCAGGTCTCTGCTCTCCTACTAATCTCACTATAACCCCCTCCAGGTCTCTGTTCTCCTACTAATCTCATTGTAACCCCCTCCCCCTCCAGGTCTCTGCTCTCCTACTCATCTCACTGTAACCCCCTCCAGGTCTCTGTTCTCCTACTAATCTCACTTTAACCCCTCCAGGTCTCTGTTCTCCTACTAATCTCACTGTAACCCCCTCCAGGTCTCTGTTCTCCTACTAATCTCACTGTAACCCCCTCCAGGTCTCTGTTCTCCTACTAATCTCACTATAACCCCCTCCAGGTCTCTGTTCTCCTACTAATCTCACTGTAACCCCCCCAGGTCTCTGCTCTCCTACTAATCTCACTATAACCCTCCTCCAGGTCTCTGTTCTCCTACTAATCTCACTGTGACCCCCCCAGGTCTCTGTTCTCCTACTAATCTCACTGTGACCCCCCTCCAGGTCTCTGTTCTCCTACTAATCTCACTGTAACCCCCTCCAGGTCTCTGTTCTCCTACTAATCTCACTGTAACCCCCTCCAGGTCTCTGTTCTCCTACTAATCTCACTGTAACCCCTCCAGGTCTCTGTTCTCCTACTAATCTCATTATAACCCTCCTCCAGGTCTCTGCTCTCCTACTAATCTCACTATAACCCTCCTCCAGGTCTCTGCTCTCCTACTAATCTCACTGTAACCCCCTCCAGGTCTCTCTTCTCCTACTAATCTCACTGTAACCCCCTCCAGTTCTCTGCTCTCCTACTAATCTCACTGTAACCCCCTCCAGGTCTCTGTTCTCCTACTAATCTCACTGTAACCCCTCCAGGTCTCTGTTCTCCTACTAATCTCACTGTAACCCCCTCCAGGTCTCTGTTCTCCTACTAATCTCACTGTAACCCCTCCAGGTCTCTGTTCTCCTACTAATCTCACTGTGACCCCCCCAGGTCTCTGTTCTCCTACTAATCTCACTGTAACCCCCTCCAGGTCTCTGTTCTACTACTAATCTCATTGTAACCCCCCCCCCCTCCAGGTCTCTGCTCTCCTACTAATCTCACTATAACCCCCTCCAGGTCTCTGTTCTCCTACTAATCTCATTGTAACCCCCTCCCCCTCCAGGTCTCTGCTCTCCTACTCATCTCACTGTAACCCCCTCCAGGTCTCTGTTCTCCTACTAATCTCACTGTAACCCCCTCCAGGTCTCTGTTCTCCTACTAATCTCACTGTAACCCCCTCCAGGTCTCTGTTCTCCTACTAATCTCACTGTAACCCCCTCCAGGTCTCTGTTCTCCTACTAATCTCACTATAACCCCCTCCAGGTCTCTGTTCTCCTACTAATCTCACTGTAACCCCCCCCAGGTCTCTGCTCTCCTACTAATCTCACTATAACCCTCCTCCAGGTCTCTGTTCTCCTACTAATCTCACTGTAACCCCCTCCAGGTCTCTGTTCTCCTACTAATCTCACTGTAACCCCCTCCAGGTCTCTGCTCTCCTACTAATCTCACTGTAACCCCCTCCAGGTCTCTGTTCTCCTACTAATCTCACTGTAACCCCCTTCAGGTCTCTGTTCTCCTACTAATCTCACTGTGACCCCCACCAGGTCTCTGTTCTCCTACTAATCTCACTTTAACCCCCTCCAGGTCTCTGTTCTCCTACTAATCTCACTGTGACCCCCCCCAGGTCTCTGTTCTCCTACTAATCTCACTGTAACCCCCTCCAGGTCTCTGTTCTCCTACTAATCTCACTGTAACCCCCCTCCAGGTCTCTGTTCTCCTACTAATCTCACTGTAACCCCCTCCAGGTCTCTGCTCTCCTACTAATCTCACAGTAACCCCCTCCAGGTCTCTTTTCTCCTACTAATCTCACTATAACCCCCTCCAGGTCTCTGTTCTCCTACTAATCTCACTGTAACCCCCCCAGGTCTCTGTACCCCTACTAATCTCACTGTAACCCCCTTCCAGGTCTCTGTACCCCTACTAATCTCACTGTAACCCCCCTCCAGGTCTCTGTACCCCTACTAATCTCACTGTGACCCCCTCCAGGTCTCTGTTCTCCTACTAATCTCACTGTAACCCCCCCCCACCTCCAGGTCTCTGTTCTCCTACTAATCTCACTTTAACCCCCTCCAGGTCTCTGTTCTCCTACTAATCTCACTGTAACCCCCTCCAGGTCTCTGTTCTCCTACTAATCTCACTGTGACCCCCTCCAGGTCTCTGTTCTCCTACTAATCTCACTTTAACCCCCTCCAGGTCTCTGTTCTCCTACTAATCTCACTGTGACCCCCCCCCAGGTCTCTGTTCTCCTACTAATCTCACTGTAACCCCCTCCAGGTCTCTGTTCTCCTACTAATCTCACTTTAACCCCCTCCAGGTCTCTGTTCTCCTACTAATCTCACTGTAACCCCCTCCAGGTCTCTGTTCTCCTACTAATCTCACTATAACCCCCTCCAGGTCTCTGTTCTCCTACTAATCTCACTGTGACCCCCTCCAGGTCTCTGTTCTCCTACTAATCTCACTGTAACCCTCCTCCAGGTCTCTGTTCTCCTACTAATCTCACTGTAACCCCCCCACCCCCTCCAGGTCTCTGTTCTCCTACTAATCTCACTGTAACCCCCCCCCCCCCCCCAGGTCTCTGTTCTCCTACTAATCTCACTATAACCCTCCTCCAGGTCTCTGTTCTCCTACTAATCTCACTGTAACCCCCCCCCCCCAGGTCTCTGTTCTCCTACTAATCTCACTGTAACCCCCCCCACGTCTCTGTTCTCCTACTAATCTCACTGTAACCCCCTCCAGGTCTCTGTTCTCCTACTAATCTCATTATAACCCTCCTCCAGGTCTCTGCTCTCCTACTAATCTCACTGTAACCCCCTCCAGGTCTCTGTTCTCCTACTAATCTCATTGTAACCCCCTCCCCCCTCCAGGTCTCTGCTCTCCTACTAATCTCACTATAACCCCCTCCAGGTCTCTGTTCTCCTACTAATCTCATTGTAACCCCCTCCCCCTCCAGGTCTCTGCTCTCCTACTCATCTCACTGTAACCCCCCTCCAGGTCTCTGTTCTCCTACTAATCTCACTTTAACCCCCTCCAGGTCTCTGTTCTCCTACTAATCTCACTGTAACCACCTCCAGGTCTCTGTTCTCCTACTAATCTCACTGTAACCTCCTCCAGGTCTCTGTACCCCTACTAATCTCACTGTAACCCCCCCCCCCCCCTCCAGGTCTCTGTACCCCTACTAATCTCACTGTAACCCCCTCCAGGTCTCTGTACCCCTACTAATCTCACTGTAACCCCTCCAGGTCTCTGTTCTCCTACTAATCTCACTGTAACCCCCTCCAGGTCTCTGTTCTCCTACTAATCTCACTGTAACCCCTCCAGGTCTCTGTTCTCCTACTAATCTCACTATAACCCCCTCCAGGTCTCTGTTCTCCTACTAATCTCACTGTAACCCCCCCCCAGGTCTCTGCTCTCCTACTAATCTCACTATAACCCCCTCCAGGTCTCTGTTCTCCTACTAATCTCACTGTAACCCCCTCCAGGTCTCTGTTCTCCTACTAATCTCACTGTAACCCCCTCCAGGTCTCTGCTCTCCTACTAATCTCACTGTAACCCCCCCCCAGGTCTCTGCTCTCCTACTAATCTCACTGTAACCTCCCCAGGTCTCTGTACCCCTACTAATCTCACTGTAACCCCCTTCCAGGTCTCTGTACCCCTACTAATCTCACTGTAACCCCCTCCAGGTCTCTGTACCCCTACTAATCTCACTGTGAACCCCCCCCTCCAGGTCTCTGTTCTCCTACTAATCTCACTGTAACCCCCCCACCTCCAGGTCTCCAGGTCTCTGTTCTCCTACTAATCTCACTAACCCCCTCCAGGTCTCTGTTCTCCTACTAATCTCACTGTAACCCCCTCCAGGTCTCTGTTCTCCTACTAATCTCACTGTGACCCCTCCAGGTCTCTGTTCTCCTACTAATCTCACTTTAACCCCCTCCAGGTCTCTGTTCTCCTACTAATCTCACTGTGACCCCCTCCAGGTCTCTGTTCTCCTACTAATCTCACTATAACCCTCCTCCAGGTCTCTGTTCTCCTACTAATCTCACTGTAACCCCCTCCAGGTCTCTGTTCTCCTACTAATCTCACTGTAACCCCTCCAGGTCTCTGCTCTCCTACTAATCTCACTGTAACCCCCTCCAGGTCTCTGTTCTCCTACTAATCTCACTGTAACCCCCTCCAGGTCTCTGTTCTCCTACTAATCTCATTATAACCCTCCTCCAGGTCTCTGTTCTCCTACTAATCTCACTGTAACCCCCTCCAGGTCTCTGTTCTCCTACTAATCTCATTGTAACCCCCTCCCCCTCCAGGTCTCTGCTCTCCTACTAATCTCACTATAACCCCCTCCAGGTCTCTGTTCTCCTACTAATCTCATTGTAACCCCCTCCCCCTCCAGGTCTCTGCTCTCCTACTCATCTCACTGTAACCCCCCTCCAGGTCTCTGTTCTCCTACTAATCTCACTTTAACCCCCTCCAGGTCTCTGTTCTCCTACTAATCTCACTGTAACCACCTCCAGGTCTCTGTTCTCCTACTAATCTCACTGTAACCTCCTCCAGGTCTCTGTACCCCTACTAATCTCACTGTAACCCCCCCCCCCCTCCAGGTCTCTGTACCCCTACTAATCTCACTGTAACCCCCCTCCAGGTCTCTGTACCCCTACTAATCTCACTGTAACCCCCTCCAGGTCTCTGTTCTCCTACTAATCTCACTGTAACCCCCTCCAGGTCTCTGTTCTCCTACTAATCTCACTGTAACCCCCTCCAGGTCTCTGTTCTCCTACTAATCTCACTATAACCCCCTCCAGGTCTCTGTTCTCCTACTAATCTCACTGTAACCCCCCCCAGGTCTCTGCTCTCCTACTAATCTCACTATAACCCCCTCCAGGTCTCTGTTCTCCTACTAATCTCACTGTAACCCCCTCCAGGTCTCTGTTCTCCTACTAATCTCACTGTAACCCCCTCCAGGTCTCTGCTCTCCTACTAATCTCACTGTAACCCCCTCCAGGTCGCTGCTCTCCTACTAATCTCACTGTAACCTCCCCAGGTCTCTGTACCCCTACTAATCTCACTGTAACCCCCTTCCAGGTCTCTGTCCCCTACTAATCTCACTGTAACCCCCCTCCAGGTCTCTGTTCCCTACTAATCTCACTGTGACCCCCTCCAGGTCTCTGTTCTCCTACTAATCTCACTGTAACCCCCCCACCTCCAGGTCTCCAGGTCTCTGTTCTCCTACTAATCTCACTTTAACCCCCTCCAGGTCTCTGTTCTCCTACTAATCTCACTGTAACCCCCTCCAGGTCTCTGTTCTCCTACTAATCTCACTGTGACCCCCTCCAGGTCTCTGTTCTCCTACTAATCTCACTTTAACCCCCTCCAGGTCTCTGTTCTCCTACTAATCTCACTGTGACCCCCCCCAGGTCTCTGTTCTCCTACTAATCTCACTATAACCCTCCTCCAGGTCTCTGTTCTCCTACTAATCTCACTGTAACCCCCTCCAGGTCTCTGTTCTCCTACTAATCTCACTGTAACCCCCTCCAGGTCTCTGCTCTCCTACTAATCTCACTGTAACCCCCTCCAGGTCTCTGTTCTCCTACTAATCTCACTGTAACCCCCTCCAGGTCTCTGTTCTCCTACTAATCTCACTGTGACCCCCACCAGGTCTCTGTTCTCCTACTAATCTCACTTTAACCCCCTCCAGGTCTCTGTTCTCCTACTAATCTCACTGTAACCCCCCCCAGGTCTCTGTTCTCCTACTAATCTCACTGTAACCCCCTCCAGGTCTCTGTTCTCCTACTAATCTCACTGTAACCCCCTCCAGGTCTCTGTTCTCCTACTAATCTCACTGTAACCCCCTCCAGTCTCTGCTCTCCTACTAATCTCACAGTAACCCCCTCCAGGTCTCTTTTCTCCTACTAATCTCACTATAACCCCCCTCCAGGTCTCTGTTCTCCTACTAATCTCACTGTAACCCCCCCCCAGGTCTCTGTACCCCTACTAATCTCACTGTAACCCCCTTCCAGGTCTCTGTACCCCTACTAATCTCACTGTAACCCCCCTCCAGGTCTCTGTACCCCTACTAATCTCACTGTGACCCCCTCCAGGTCTCTGTTCTCCTACTAATCTCACTGTAACCCCCCCCCACCTCCAGGTCTCTGTTCTCCTACTAATCTCACTTTAACCCCCTCCAGGTCTCTGTTCTCCTACTAATCTCACTGTAACCCCCTCCAGGTCTCTGTTCTCCTACTAATCTCACTGTGACCCCCTCCAGGTCTCTGTTCTCCTACTAATCTCACTTTAACTCCCTCCAGGTCTCTGTTCTCCTACTAATCTCACTGTGACCCCCCCCCCTCCAGGTCTCTGTTCTCCTACTAATCTCACTGTAACCCCCTCCAGGTCTCTGTTCTCCTACTAATCTCACTTTAACCCCCTCCAGGTCTCTGTTCTCCTACTAATCTCACTGTAACCCCCTCCAGGTCTCTGTTCTCCTACTAATCTCACTATAACCCCCTCCAGGTCTCTGTTCTCCTACTAATCTCACTGTGACCCCCTCCAGGTCTCTGTTCTCCTACTAATCTCACTGTAACCCTCCTCCAGGTCTCTGTTCTCCTACTAATCTCACTGTAACCCCCCCACCCCCTCCAGGTCTCTGTTCTCCTACTAATCTCACTGTAACCCCCCCCAGGTCTCTGTTCTCCTACTAATCTCACTATAACCCTCCTCCAGGTCTCTGTTCTCCTACTAATCTCACTGTAACCCCCTCCAGGTCTCTGTTCTCCTACTAATCTCACTGTACCCCCCCCCAGGTCTCTGTTCTCCTACTAATCTCACTGTAACCCCCTCCAGGTCTCTGTTCTCCTACTAATCTCATTATAACCCTCCTCCAGGTCTCTGCTCTCCTACTAATCTCACTGTAACCCCCTCCAGGTCTCTGTTCTCCTACTAATCTCATTGTAACCCCCCCCCCCTCCAGGTCTCTGCTCTCCTACTAATCTCACTATAACCCCCTCCAGGTCTCTGTTCTCCTACTAATCTCATTGTAACCCCCTCCCCCTCCAGGTCTCTGCTCTCCTACTCATCTCACTGTAACCCCCTCCAGGTCTCTGTTCTCCTACTAATCTCACTTTAACCCCCTCCAGGTCTCTGTTCTCCTACTAATCTCACTGTAACCACCTCCAGGTCTCTGTTCTCCTACTAATCTCACTGTAACCTCCTCCAGGTCTCTGTACCCCTACTAATCTCACTGTAACCCCTCCCCCCCACCCCCTCCAGGTCTCTGTTCCCTACTAATCTCACTGTAACCCCCTCCAGGTCTCTGTACCCCTACTAATCTCACTGTAACCCCCTCCAGGTCTCTGTTCTCCTACTAATCTCACTGTAACCCCCTCCAGGTCTCTGTTCTCCTACTAATCTCACTGTAACCCCCTCCAGGTCTCTGTTCTCCTACTAATCTCACTGTAACCCCCTCCAGGTCTCTGTTCTCCTACTAATCTCACTATAACCCCCTCCAGGTCTCTGTTCTCCTACTAATCTCACTGTAACCCCCTCCAGGTCTCTGCTCTCCTACTAATCTCACTATAACCCCCTCCAGGTCTCTGTTCTCCTACTAATCTCACTGTAACCCCCTCCAGGTCTCTGTTCTCCTACTAATCTCACTGTAACCCCCTCCAGGTCTCTGCTCTCCTACTAATCTCACTGTAACCCCTCCAGGTCTCTGCTCTCCTACTAATCTCACTGTAACCTCTCCAGGTCTCTGTACCCCTACTAATCTCACTGTAACCCCCTCCAGGTCTCTGTACCCCTACTAATCTCACTGTAACCCCCCTCCAGGTCTCTGTACCCCTACTAATCTCACTGTGACCCCCTCCAGGTCTCTGTTCTCCTACTAATCTCACTGTAACCCCCCCCACCTCCAGGTCTCCAGGTCTCTGTTCTCCTACTAATCTCACTTTAACCCCCTCCAGGTCTCTGTTCTCCTACTAATCTCACTGTAACCCCCTCCAGGTCTCTGTTCTCCTACTAATCTCACTGTGACCCCCTCCAGGTCTCTGTTCTCCTACTAATCTCACTTAACCCCCTCCAGGTCTCTGTTCTCCTACTAATCTCACTGTGACCCCCTCCAGGTCTCTGTTCTCCTACTAATCTCACTGTAACCCCCTCCAGGTCTCTGTTCTCCTACTAATCTCACTGTAACCCCCCTCCAGGTCTCTGTTCTCCTACTAATCTCACTGTAACCCCCTCCAGGTCTCTGCTCTCCTACTAATCTCACAGTAACCCCCTCCAGGTCTCTTTTCTCCTACTAATCTCACTATAACCCCCCTCCAGGTCTCTGTTCTCCTACTAATCTCACTGTGACCCCCTCCAGGTCTCTGTTCTCCTACTAATCTCACTGTAACCCTCCTCCAGGTCTCTGTTCTCCTACTAATCTCACTGTAACCCTCCTCCAGGTCTCTGTTCTCCTACTAATCTCACTGTAACCCCCCTCCAGGTCTCTGTCCCCTACTAATCTCACTGTAACCCCCCCCCCCCCCTCCAGGTCTCTGTACCCCTACTAATCTCACTGTAACCCCCTCCAGGTCTCTGTACCCCTACTAATCTCACTGTAACCCCCCTCCAGGTCTCTGTACCCCTACTAATCTCACTGTGACCCCCTTCAGGTCTCTGTTCTCCTACTAATCTCACTGTGACCCCTCCAGGTCTCTGTTCTCCTACTAATCTCACTGTAACCCCCTCCAGGTCTCTGTTCTCCTACTAATCTCACTGTGACCCCCCCTCCAGGTCTCTGTTCTCCTACTAATCTCACTGTAACCCCCTCCAGGTCTCTGTTCTCCTACTAATCTCACTGTAACCCCCTCCAGGTCTCTGTTCTCCTACTAATCTCACTGTAACCCCCTCCAGGTCTCTGCTCTCCTACTAATCTCACAGTAACCCCCTCCAGGTCTCTTTCTCCTACTAATCTCACTGTAACCCCCTCCAGGTCTCTGTTCTCCTACTAATCTCACTGTAACCCCCCCCCCCAGGTCTCTGTACCCCTACTAATCTCACTGTGACCCCCTCCAGGTCTCTGTTCTCCTACTAATCTCACTGTAACCCCCTCCAGGTCTCTGTTCTCCTACTAATCTCACTGTAACCCCCCTCCAGGTCTCTGTTCTCCTACTAATCTCACTGTGACCCCCTCCAGGTCTCTGTTCTCCTACTAATCTCACTGTAACCCCCTCCAGGTCTCTGTTCTCCTACTAATCTCACTGTGACCCCCCCTCCAGGTCTCTGTTCTCCTACTAATCTCACTGTAACCCCCTCCAGGTCTCTGTTCTCCTACCAATCTCACTGTAACCCCCTCCAGGTCTCTGTTCGCCTACTAATCTCACTGTGACCCCCTCCAGGTCTCTGTTCTCCTACTAATCTCACTGTGACCCCCCCCCCAGGTCTCTGTTCTCCTTCTCCTTCTGGTCCTTCTAGCTCTAGAGCATCTAACGCCAGGGTAGTGGGTTCGATCCCGGGACCACCCATACCAGAATGTATGCACACTGACTGTAAGTCGCTTTGGATCTCCTAAACATATATATATATATATATATATATATATATATATAATCTCACTATAACCCCCCCCCAGGTCTCTGTTCTCCTACTAATCTCACTGTGACCCCCTCAGGTCTCTGTTCTCCTACTAATCTCACTGTAACCCTCCTCCAGGTCTCTGCTCTCCTACTAATCTCACTGTAACCCCTCCAGGTCTCTGTTCTCCTACTAATCTCACTATAACCCCCTCCAGGTCTCTGTTCTCCTACTAATCTCATTGTAACCCCCTCCCCCTCCAGGTCTCTGCTCTCCTACTAATCTCACTGTAACCCCCTCCAGGTCTCTGCTCTCCTACTAATCTCACTGTAACCCCTCGCCCCTCCAGGTCTCTGCTCTCCTACTAATCTCACTGTAACCCCCCCCACCTCCAGGTCTCCAGGTCTCTGTTCTCCTACTAATCTCACTTTAACCCCCTCCAGGTCTCTGTTCTCCTACTAATCTCACTGTAACCCCCTCCAGGTCTCTGTTCTCCTACCTTTCTCTCTGTCCTTGGTGATAGCTACTTGTTACCAGTCTCTCTGTCCTTGGTGATAGCTACTTGTTACCTTTCTCTCTGTCCTTGGTGATAGCTACTTGTTACCTTTTTCTCTGTCCTTGGTGATAGCTACTTGTTACCAGTCTCTCTGTCCTTGGTGATAGCTACTTGTTACCAGTCTCTCTGTCCTTGGTGATAGCTACTTGTTACCAGTCTCTCTGTCCTTGGTGATAGCTACTTGTTACCAGTCTCTCTGTCCTTGGTGATAGCTACTTGTTACCAGTCTCTCTGTCCTTGGTGATAGCTACTTGTTACCTTTCTCTCTGTCCTTGGTGATAGCTACTTGTTACCTTTCTCTCTGTCCTTGGTGATAGCTACTTGTTACCAGTCTCTCTGTCCTTGGTGATAGCTACTTGTTACCTTTTTCTCTGTCCTTGGTGATAGCTACTTGTTACCAGTCTCTCTGTCCTTGGTGATAGCTACTTGTTACCAGTCTCTCTGTCCTTGGTGATAGCTACTTGTTACCAGTCTCTCTGTCCTTGGTGATAGCTACTTGTTACCAGTCTCTCTGTCCTTGGTGATAGCTACTTGTTACCAGTCTCTCTGTCCTTGGTGATAGCTACTTGTTACCTTTCTCTCTGTCCTTGGTGATAGCTACTTGTTACCTTTCTCTCTGTCCTTGGTGATAGCTACTTGTTACCTTTCTCTCTGTCCTTGGTGATAGCTACTTGTTACCAGTCTCTCTGTCCTTGGTGATAGCTACTTGTTACCATTCTCTCTGTCCTTGGTGATAGCTACTTGTTACCAGTCTCTCTGTCCTTGGTGATAGGTAACAAGTAGCTTTCTCTCTGTCCTTGGTGATAGCTACTTGTTACCTTTCTCTCTGTCCTTGGTGATAGCTACTTGTTACCTTTCTCTCTGTCCTTGGTGATAGCTACTTGTTACCTTTCTCTCTGTCCTTGGTGATAGCTACTTGTTACCTTACTCTGTTGTGATAGCCTTTCTCTCTGTCCTTGGTGATAGCTACTTGTTACCTTTTTCTCTGTCCTTGGTGATAGCTACTTGTTACCAGTCTCTCTGTCCTTGGTGATAGCTACTTGTTACCAGTCTCTCTGTCCTTGGTGATAGCTACTTGTTACCAGTCTCTCTGTCCTTGGTGATAGCTACTTGTTACCTTTCTCTCTGTCCTTGGTGATAGCTACTTGTTACCAGTCTCTCTGTCCTTGGTGATAGCTACTTGTTACCTTTCTCTCTGTCCTTGGTGATAGCTACTTGTTACCAGTCTCTCTGTCCTTGGTGATAGCTACTTGTTACCTTTCTCTCTGTCCTTGGTGATAGCTACTTGTTACCAGTCTCTCTGTCCTTGGTGATAGCTACTTGTTACCTTTCTCTCTGTCCTTGGTGATAGCTACTTGTTACCAGTCTCTCTGTCCTTGGTGATAGCTACTTGTTACCAGTCTCTCTGTCCTTGGTGATAGCTACTTGTTACCTTTCTCTCTGTCCTTGGTGATAGCTACTTGTTACCTTTCTCTCTGTCCTTGGTGATAGCTACTTGTTACCTTTCTCTCTGTCCTTGGTGATAGCTACTTGTTACCAGTCTCTCTGTCCTTGGTGATAGCTACTTGTTACCTTTCTCTCTGTCCTTGGTGATAGCTACTTGTTACCAGTCTCTCTGTCCTACTTGTTACCTTTCTCTCTGTCCTTGGTGATAGCTACTTGTTACCTTTCTCTCTGTCCTTGGTGATAGCTACTTGTTACCTTTCCTCTGTCCTTGGTGATAGCCTTTCTCTCTGTCCTTGGTGATAGCTACTTGTTACCTTTCTCTCTGTCCTTGGTGATAGCTACTTGTTACCAGTCTCTCTGTCCTTGGTGATAGCTACTTGTTACCTTTCTCTCTGTCCTTGGTGATAGCTACTTGTTACCAGTCTCTCTGTCCTTGGTGATAGCTACTTGTTCTCTCTGTCCTTGGTGATAGCTACTTGTTACCATTCTCTCTGTCCTTGGTGATAGCTACTTGTTACCAGTCTCTCTGTCCTTGGTGATAGCTACTTGTTACCTTTCTCTCTGTCCTTGGTGATAGCTACTTGTTACCTTTTCTCTGTCCTTGGTGATAGCCTTGTTACCTTTCTCTCTGTCCTTGGTGATAGCTACTTGTTACCTTTCTCTCTGTCCTTGGTGATAGCTACTTGTTACCTTTCTCTCTGTCCTTGGTGATAGCTACTTGTTACCAGTCTCTCTGTCCTTGGTGATAGCTACTTGTTACCTTTCTCTCTGTCCTTGGTGATAGCTACTTGTTACCAGTCTCTCTGTCCTTGGTGATAGCTACTTGTTACCTTTCTCTCTGTCCTTGGTGATAGCTACTTGTTACCTTTCTCTCTGTCCTTGGTGATAGCTACTTGTTACCTTTCTCTCTGTCCTTGGTGATAGCTACTTGTTACCTTTCTCTCTGTCCTTGGTGATAGCTACTTGTTACCAGTCTCTCTGTCCTTGGTGATAGCTACTTGTTACCATTCTCTCTGTCCTTGGTGATAGCTACTTGTTACCAGTCTCTCTGTCCTTGGTGATAGCTACTTGTTACCTTTCTCTCTGTCCTTGGTGATAGCTACTTGTTACCTTTCTCTCTGTCCTTGGTGATAGCTACTTGTTACCTTTCTCTCTGTCCTTGGTGATAGCTACTTGTTACCTTGTTCTCTCTGTCCTTGGTGATAGCTACTTGTTACCAGTCTCTCTGTCCTTGGTGATAGCTACTTGTTACCTTTCTCTCTGTCCTTGGTGATAGCTACTTGTTACCAGTCTCTCTGTCCTTGGTGATAGCTACTTGTTACCTTTCTCTCTGTCCTTGGTGATAGCTACTTGTTACCAGTCTCTCTGTCCTTGGTGATAGCTACTTGTTACCTTTCTCTCTGTCCTTGGTGATAGCTACTTGTTACCAGTCTCTCTGTCCTTGGTGATAGCTACTTGTTACCTTTTCTCTCTGTCCTTGGTGATAGCTACTTGTTACCAGTCTCTCTGTCCTTGGTGATAGCTACTTGTTACCAGTCTCTCTGTCCTTGGTGATAGCTACTTGTTACCAGTCTCTCTGTCCTTGGTGATAGCTACTTGTTACCAGTCTCTCTGTCCTTGGTGATAGCTACTTGTTACCAGTCTCTCTGTCCTTGGTGATAGCTACTTGTTACCTTGTTACCAGTCTCTCTGTCCTTGGTGATAGCTACTTGTTACCAGTCTCTCTGTCCTTGGTGATAGCTACTTGTTACCTTTCTCTCTGTCCTTGGTGATAGCTACTTGTTACCAGTCTCTCTGTCCTTGGTGATAGCTACTTGTTACCTTTTTCTCTGTCCTTGGTGATAGCTACTTGTTACCAGTCTCTCTGTCCTTGGTGATAGCTACTTGTTACCAGTCTCTCTGTCCTTGGTGATAGCTACTTGTTACCAGTCTCTCTGTCCTTGGTGATAGCTACTTGTTACCAGTCTCTCTGTCCTTGGTGATAGCTACTTGTTACCAGTGTCTCTGTCCTTGGTGATAGCTACTTGTTACCTTTTTCTCTGTCCTTGGTGATAGCTACTTGTTACCAGTCTCTCTGTCCTTGGTGATAGCTACTTGTTACCAGTCTCTCTGTCCTTGGTGATAGCTACTTGTTACCTTTCTCTCTGTCCTTGGTGATAGCTACTTGTTACCAGTCTCTCTGTCCTTGGTGATAGCTACTTGTTACCAGTCTCTCTGTCCTTGGTGATAGCTACTTGTTACCATTCTCTCTGTCCTTGGTGATAGCTACTTGTTACCAGTCTCTCTGTCCTTGGTGATAGCTACTTGTTACCTTTCTCTCTGTCCTTGGTGATAGCTACTTGTTACCAGTCTCTCTGTCCTTGGTGATAGCTACTTGTTACCTTTCTCTCTGTCCTTGGTGATAGCTACTTGTTACCTTTCTACCAGTCTCTCTGTCCTTGGTGATAGCTACTTGTTACCTTTCTCTCTGTCCTTGGTGATAGCTACTTGTTACCTTTCTCTCTGTCCTTGGTGATAGCTACTTGTTACCAGTCTCTCTGTCCTTGGTGATAGCTACTTGTTACCTTTCTCTCTGTCCTTGGTGATAGCTACTTGTTACCAGTCTCTCTGTCCTTGGTGATAGCTACTTGTTACCAGTCTCTCTGTCCTTGGTGATAGCTACTTGTTACCTTTCTCTCTGTCCTTGGTGATAGCTACTTGTTACCAGTCTCTCTGTCCTTGGTGATAGCTACTTGTTACCTTTCTCTCTGTCCTTGGTGATAGCTACTTGTTACCAGTCTCTCTGTCCTTGGTGATAGCTACTTGTTACCAGTCTCTCTGTCCTTGGTGATAGCTACTTGTTACCAGTCTCTCTGTCCTTGGTGATAGCTACTTGTTACCAGTCTCTCTGTCCTTGGTGATAGCTACTTGTTACCAGTCTCTCTGTCCTTGGTGATAGCTACTTGTTACCAGTCTCTCTGTCCTTGGTGATGTCCTTGGTGATAGCTACTTGTTACCAGTCTCTCTGTCCTTGGTGATAGCTACTTGTTACCAGTCTCTCTGTCCTTGGTGATAGCTACTTGTTACCAGTCTCTCTGTCCTTGGTGATAGCTACTTGTTACCTTTCTCTCTGTCCTTGGTGATAGCTACTTGTTACCAGTCTCTCTGTCCTTGGTGATAGCTACTTGTTACCTTTCTCTCTGTCCTTGGTGATAGCTACTTGTTACCAGTCTCTCTGTCCTTGGTGATAGCTACTTGTTACCAGTCTCTCTGTCCTTGGTGATAGCTACTTGTTACCTTTCTCTCTGTCCTTGGTGATAGCTACTTGTTACCAGTCTCTCTGTCCTTGGTGATAGCTACTTGTTACCAGTCTCTCTGTCCTTGGTGATAGCTACTTGTTACCAGTCTCTCTGTCCTTGGTGACTGTGATATGTGGTTGTCCCACCTACACTTACATTTGTCCTTTAGAGACACTCTAAACCAGAGCAACTTACAGTAGTGAGGGGATACATTTCCACACGGGACCTAGCCATTTTAAGATGAATGCACTAACTAGAAGTCACTCTAAACCAGAGCAACTTACAGTAGTGAGGGGATACATTTCCACACGGGACCTAGCCATTTTAAGATGAATGCACTAACTAGAAGTCACTCTAAATAAGAGCATCTGCTAAATTACTCAAATGTAAATGTAACAGTTTGGGAAACAGTACTTACATCTTTGAGTGTGATGATGTTGGGATGTTGTGCGTATCTCATCAGAATCTCAATCTCCTCCGATGGATCCCTCTTACCCTTATCTATTATCTAGAAAGACAGACATTCAGGTGAGTATCTAGTTAGAACAGGTTTAGTTGGATACTTTGACTTGAATTTGCTCATATAATTTTTTACACCCTTTTTCTCCCTCATCACTGCAACTCCCTGGAGGGCTCAGGAGAGGTGAAGGTCGAGTCATGCATCCTCCGAAACATTACCCGCCAAACCACGTTCCTTAACATCCACCCGCTTAACCCCGAAACCACCTGCACCAATGTGTTGGAGGAAACCCTGTTAAACTGACAACCGAAGTCAGCCTGCAGGCGCCCGGCATGCCACAAGGTGGCGCTAGAGCGCCGCGAGACATGTAAAGCCCCCCCGACCGAACCCTCCCATAACCCAGACAACGATGGGCCAATTGTTCTCCACCATATGTTGACCGCCGGTTGTGACAGCCTGGGATCAAACCAGGGTCTGTGGTGACACCTTAAGCACTGCGGTGCAGTGCAGTGCCTTAGACTGCTGCACCACTCGGGGGGCCCTTAAGTTAATCTTTCTATAGGAACTGTGTAGAGTTACTAAATCTTCCCGGAAACTGATCGGCATTTTGAACTATGGTGCAGCATCACAGTAGAGCTACAAGCCAGAATCCGACTGTGATGCCATGAGTTGTTCTCCTGCCCTCTGCTGGTAGATATGAGAACTGCTCCATAGACTCAGTGTAGTAATCACAGATATTCAATTAATTTCAAATCAAACTTTGTCACATGCTCCGAATACAACATGTGCAGACCTTACCGTGAAATGCTTACCTACACGCCCTTAACCAACAGTGCAGTTCAAGAAGAGTTAAGAAAATATTTACCAAATAAACTAAAGTAAAAAATAATAAAAAGTAACACAATAAAATAACAATAAGAGGCTAAATACAGGGAGTACAGAGTCAATGTGGAGGCTATATACAGGGGGTACAGAGTCAATGTGGAGGCTATATACAGGGGGTACCAGAGTCAATGTGGAGGCTATATACAGGGTGTACCAGTACAGAGTCAATGTGGAGGCTATATACAGGGGGTACAGAGTCAATGTGGAGGCTATATACAGGGGGTACCAGAGTCAATGTGGAGGCTATATACAGGGGGTACCAGTACAGAGTCAATGTGGAGGCTATATACAGGGGGTACAGAGTCAATGTGGAGGCTATATACAGGGGGTACCAGAGTCAATGTGGAGACTATATACAGGGGGTACAGAGTCAATGTGGAGGCTATATACAGGGGGTACCAGAGTCAATGTGGAGGCTATATACAGGGAGTACCAGAGTCAATGTGGAGGCTATATACAGGGGGTACCAGTACAGAGTCAATGTGGAGGCTATATACAGGGGGTACCAGAGTCAATGTGGAGGCTATATACAGGGGGTACCGGTACAGAGTCAATGTGGAGGCTATATACAGGGGGTACCAGAGTCAATGTGGAGGCTATATACAGGGGGTACCAGAGTCAATGTGGAGGCTATATACAGGGAGTACCAGAGTCAATGTGGAGGCTATATACAGGGGGTACCAGTACAGAGTCAATGTGGAGGCTATATACAGGGGGTACCAGAGTCAATGTGGAGGCTATATACAGGGGGTACCAGTACAGAGTCAATGTGGAGGCTATATACAGGGGGTACCAGAGTCAATGTGGAGGCTATATACAGGGAGTACCAGAGTCAATGTGGAGGCTATATACAGGGGGTACCAGTACAGAGTCAATGTGGAGGCTATATACAGGGGGTACCAGAGTCAATGTGGAGGCTATATACAGGGGGTACCAGTACAGAGTCAATGTGGAGGCTATATACAGGGGGTACCGGTACAGAGTCAATGTGGAGGCTATATACAGGGGTACCAGTACAGAGTCAATGTGGAGGCTATATACAGGGGGTACCAGTACAGAGTCAATGTGGAGGCTATATACAGGGGGTACTGAGTCAATGTGGAGGCTATATACAGGGGGTACCAGAGTCAATGTGGAGGCTATATACAGGGGGTACCAGAGTCAATGTGGAGGCTATATACAGGGAGTACCAGAGTCAATGTGGAGGCTATATACAGGGGGTACCAGTACAGAGTCAATGTGGAGGCTATATACAGGGGGTACCAGAGTCAATGTGGAGGCTATATACAGGGGGTACCAGTACAGAGTCAATGTGGAGGCTATATACAGGGGGTACCAGAGTCAATGTGGAGGCTATATACAGGGAGTACCAGAGTCAATGTGGAGGCTATATACAGGGGGTACCAGTACAGAGTCAATGTGGAGGCTATATACAGGGGGTACCAGAGTCAATGTGGAGGCTATATACAGGGGGTACCAGTACAGAGTCAATGTGGAGGCTATATACAGGGGGTACCGGTACAGAGTCAATGTGGAGGCTATATACAGGGGGTACCAGTACAGAGTCAATGTGGAGGCTATATACAGGGGGTACCAGTACAGAGTCAATGTGGAGGCTATATACAGGGGGTACCAGTACAGAGTCAATGTGGAGGCTATATACAGGGGGTACCGGTACAGAATCAATGTGGAGGCTATATACAGGGTGTTACGGTACAGAGTCAATGTGGAGGCTATATACAGGGTGTTACAGTACAGAGTCAATGTGGAGGCTATATACAGGGGGTACCGGTACAGAGTCAATGTGGAGGCTATATACAGGGGGTACTGGTACAGAGTCAATGTGGAGGCTATATACAGGGGGTACTGGTACAGAGTCAATGTGGAGGCTATATACAGGGGGAACTGGTACAGAGTCAATATGGAGGCTATATACAGGGGGTACCAGTACAGTGTCAATGTGGAGGATATATACAGGGGGTACTGGTACAGAGTCAATGTGGAGGCTATATACAGGGGGTACCGGAGTCAATGTGGAGGCTATATACAGGGTATTATGGTACAGAGTCAATGTGGAGGCTATATACAGGGGGTACCAGAGTCAATGTGGAGGCTAAATACAGGGGGTACTGGTACAGATTCAATGTGGAGGCTATATACAGGGGGTACAGAGTCAATGTGGAGGCTAAATACAGGGGGTACCAGAGTCAATGTGGAGGCTATATACAGGGGGTACAGAGTCAATGTGGAGGCTATATACAGGGGGTACAGAGTCAATGTGGAGGCTATATACAGGGGGTACTGGTACAGAGTCAATGTGGAGGCTATATACAGGGGGTACTGGTACAGATTCAATGTGGAGGCTATATACAGGGGGTACAGAGTCAATGTGGAGGCTAAATACAGGGGGTACCAGAGTCAATGTGGAGGCTATATACAGGGGGTACAGAGTCAATGTGGAGGCTATATACAGGGGGTACAGAGTCAATGTGGAGGCTATATACAGGGGGTACTGGTACAGAGTCAATGTGGAGGCTATATACAGGGGGTACTGGTACAGAGTCAATGTGGAGGATATATACAGGGGGTACAGAGTCAATGTGGAGGCTATATACAGGGGTACTGAGTCAATGTGGAGGCTATATACAGGGAGTACCAGAGTCAATGTGGAGGCTATATACAGGGGTACTGAGTCAATGGGGAGGCTATATACAGGGGGTACAGAGTCAATGTGGAGGCTATATACAGGGGGTACAGAGTCAATGTGGAGGCTATATACAGGGGGTACCAGAGTCAATGTGGAGGCTATATACAGGGGGTACAGAGTCAATGTGGAGGCTATATACAGGGGGTACAGAGTCAATGTGGAGGCTATATACAGGGGGTACTGGTAAAGAGTCAATGTGAAGGTTATATACAGGGGGTGCAGAGTCAATGTGGAGGATATATACAGGGGGTACAGAGTCAATGTGGAGGCTATATACAGGGGGTACAGAGTCAATGTGGAGGCTATATACAGGGGGTACCAGAGTCAATGTGGAGGCTATATAAAGGGGGTACAGAGTCAATGTGGAGGCTATATACAGGGGGTACAGAGTCAATGTGGAGGCTATATACAGGGGGTACTGGTACAGAGTCAATGTGGAGGTTATATACAGGGGGTACAGAGTCAATGTGGAGGATATATACAGGGGGTAAAGAGTCAATGTGGAGGCTATATACAGGGGGTACAGAGTCAATGTGGAGGCTATATACAGGGTATTACGGTACAGAGTCAATGTGGAGGCTATATACAGGGGGTACTGGTACAGAGTCAATGTGGAGGCTATATACAGGGTATTACGGTACAGAGTCAATGTGGAGGCTATGTACAGGGGGTACTGGTACAGAGTCAATGTGGAGGCTAAATACAGGGGTACTGAGTCAATGTGGAGGCTATATACAGGGGGTACTGAGTCAATGTGGAGGCTATATACAGGGGGTACTGAGTCAATGTGGAGGCTATATACAGGGGTACTGAGTAAATGTGGAGGCTATATACAGGGGGTACCAGAGTCAATGTGGAGGCTATATAAAGGGGGTACAGAGTCAATGTGGAGGCTATATACAGGGGGTACAGAGTCAATGTGGAGGCTATATACAGGGGGTACTGGTACAGAGTCAATGTGGAGGATATATACAGGGGGTACAGAGTCAATGTGGAGGATATATACAGGGGGTACAGAGTCAATGTGGAGGCTATATACAGGGGGTACAGAGTCAATGTGGAGGCTATATACAGGGGGTACTGGTACAGAGTCAATGTGGAGGCTATATACAGGGGGTACCGGAGTCAATGTGGAGGCTATATACAGGGTATTACGGTACAGAGTCAATGTGGAGGCTATATACAGGGGGTACTGGTACAGAGTCAATGTGGAGGCTATATACAGGGTATTACGGTACAGAGTCAATGTGGAGGCTATATACAGGGGGTACTGGTACAGAGTCAATGTGGAGGCTATATACAGGGTGTTACGGTACAGAGTCAATGTGGAGGCTATATACAGGGTGTTACGGTACAGAGTCAATGTGGAGGCTATATACAGGGGGTACCGGTACAGAGTCAATGTGGAGGCTATATACAGGGGGTACTGGTACAGAGTCAATGTGGAGGCTATATACAGGGGTACTGAGTCAATGGGGAGGCTATATACAGGGGTACTGAGTCAATGTGGAGGCTATATACAGGGAGTACAGAGTCAATGTGGAGGCTATATACAGGGGGTACAGAGTCAATGTGGAGGCTATATACAGGGGTACTGAGTCAATGTGGAGGCTATATACAGGGGGTACTGAGTCAATGTGGAGGCTATATACAGGGGGTACTGAGTCAATGTGGAGGCTATATACAGGGGTACTTAGTCAATGTGGAGGCTATATACAGGGGGTACAGAGTCAATGTGGAGGCTATATACAGGGGGTGCAGAGTCAATGTGGAGGCTATATACAGGGGGTACAGAGTCAATGTGGAGGCTATATACAGGGGGTACAGAGTCAATGTGGAGGCTATATACAGGGGTACCAGAGTCAATGTGGAGGCTATATAAAGGGGGTACAGAGTCAATGTGGAGGCTATATACAGGGGGTACAGAGTCAATGTGGAGGCTATATACAGGGGTACTGGTACAGAGTCAATGTGGAGGTTATATACAGGGGGTACAGAGTCAATGTGGAGGATATATACAGGGGGTACAGAGTCAATGTGGAGGCTATATACAGGGGGTACAGAGTCAATGTGGAGGCTATATACAGGGGGTACCAGAGTCAATGTGGAGGCTATATAAGGGGGTACAGAGTCAATGTGGAGGCTATATACAGGGGGTACAGAGTCAATGTGGAGGCTATATACAGGGGGTACTGGTACAGAGTCAATGTGGAGGTTATATACAGGGGTACAGAGTCAATGTGGAGGATATATACAGGGGGTACAGAGTCAATGTGGAGGCTATATACAGGGGTACAGAGTCAATGTGGAGGCTATATACAGTCAATGGGGTACTGGTACAGAGTCAATGTGGAGGCTATATACAGGGGGTACCAGAGTCAATGTGGAGGCTATATACAGGGTATTACGGTACAGAGTCAATGTGGAGGCTATATACAGGGGGTACTGGTACAGAGTCAATGTGGAGGCTATATACAGGGTATTACGGTACAGAGTCAATGTGGAGGCTATATACAGGGGTACTGATACAGAGTCAATGTGGAGGCTATATACAGGGTGTTAGGGGGTACAGAGTCAATGTGGAGGCTATATACAGGGTGTTACGGTACAGAGTCAATGTGGAGGCTATATACAGGGGTACTGGTACAGAGTCAATGTGGAGGCTATATACAGGGGTACTGGTACAGAGTCAATGTGGAGGCTATATACAGGGGTACAGAGTCAATGTGGAGGCTATATACAGGGGTACAGAGTCAATGTGGAGGCTATATACAGGGGAGTACAGAGTCAATGTGGAGGCTATATACAGGGGGTACAGAGTCAATGTGGAGGCTATATACAGGGGTACTGAGTCAATGTGGAGGCTATATACAGGGGTACTACCAGTACAGAGTCAATGTGGAGGCTATATACAGGGGGTACTGAGTCAATGTGGAGGCTATATACAGGGGTACTGAGTCAATGTGGAGGCTATATACAGGGGGTACAGAGTCAATGTGGAGGCTATATACAGGGGTGCAGAGTCAATGTGGAGGCTATATACAGGGGGTACAGAGTCAATGTGGAGGCTATATACAGGGGGTACAGAGTCAATGTGGAGGCTATATACAGGGGGTACCAGAGTCAATGTGGAGGCTATATAAAGGGGGTACAGAGTCAATGTGGAGGCTATATACAGGGGGTACAGAGTCAATGTGGAGGCTATATACAGGGGTACTGGTACAGAGTCAATGTGGAGGTTATATACAGGGGGTACAGAGTCAATGTGGAGGATATATACAGGGGGTACAGAGTCAATGTGGAGGCTATATACAGGGGGTACAGAGTCAATGTGGAGGCTATATACAGGGGTTCTGGTACAGAGTCAATGTGGAGGCTATATACAGGGGGTACAGAGTCAATGTGGAGGCTATATACAGGGTATTACGGTACAGAGTCAATGTGGAGGCTATATACAGGGGTACTGGTACAGAGTCAATGTGGAGGCTATATACAGGGTGTTACGGTACAGAGTCAATGTGGAGGCTATATACAGGGGTACTGGTACAGAGTCAATGTGGAGGCTATATACAGGGGGGGTACTGGTACAGAGTCAATGTGGAGGCTATATACAGGGGGTACTGGTACAGAGTCAATGTGGAGGCTATATACAGGGGGAACTGGTACAGAGTCAATATGGAGGCTATATACAGGGGGTACCAGTACAGAGTCAATGTGGAGGATATATACAGGGGGTACTGGTACAGAGTCAATGTGGAGGCTATACAGGGGGTACAGAGTCAGGGGGTATGGTACAGAGTCAATGTGGAGGCTATATACAGGGTATTACGGTACAGAGTCAATATGGAGGCTATATACAGGGGTACCAGTACAGAGTCAATGTGGAGGATATATACAGGGGTACTGGTAGTCAGAGTCAATGTGGAGGCTATATACAGGGGGAACTGGTACAGAGTCAATATGGAGGCTATATACAGGGGTACCAGTACAGAGTCAATGTGGAGGATATATACAGGGGGTACTGGTACAGAGTCAATGTGGAGGCTATATACAGGGGTACTGAGTCAATGTGGAGGCTATATACAGGGGGTACTGAGTCAATGTGGAGGCTATATACAGGGGGTACTGAGTCAATGTGGAGGCTATATACAGGGGTACTGAGTAAATGTGGAGGCTATATACAGGGGGTACAGAGTCAATGTGGAGGCTATATACAGGGGGTGCAGAGTCAATGTGGAGGCTATATACAGGGGGTACAGAGTCAATGTGGAGGCTATATACAGGGGGTACAGAGTCAATGTGGAGGCTATATACAGGGGGTACCAGAGTCAATGTGGAGGCTATATAAAGGGGGTACAGAGTCAATGTGGAGGCTATATACAGGGGGTACAGAGTCAATGTGGAGGCTATATACAGGGGGTACTGGTACAGAGTCAATGTGGAGGTTATATACAGGGGGTACAGAGTCAATGTGGAGGATATATACAGGGGGTACAGAGTCAATGTGGAGGCTATATACAGGGGGTACAGAGTCAATGTGGAGGCTATATACAGGGGGTTCTGGTACAGAGTCAATGTGGAGGCTATATACAGGGGGTACCGGAGTCAATGTGGAGGCTATATACAGGGTATTACGGTACAGAGTCAATGTGGAGGCTATATACAGGGGGTACTGGTACAGAGTCAATGTGGAGGCTATATACAGGGTATTACGGTACAGAGTCAATGTGGAGGCTATATACAGGGGGGTACTGGTACAGAGTCAATGTGGAGGCTATATACAGGGGGGTACTGGTACAGAGTCAATGTGGAGGCTATATACAGGGGGAACTGGTACAGAGTCAATGTGGAGGCTATATACAGGGGGGGTGGAGGCCAGTACAGAGTCAATGTGGAGGATATATACAGGGGTACTGGTACAGAGTCAATGTGGAGGCTATATACAGGGGGTACCAGAGTCAATGTGGAGGCTATATACAGGGTATTACGGTACAGAGTCAATATGGAGGCTATATACAGGGGGTACCAGTACAGAGTCAATGTGGAGGCTATATACAGGGGGTACTGGTACAGAGTCAATGTGGAGGCTATATACAGGGGGAACTGGTACAGAGTCAATATGGAGGCTATATACAGGGGGTACCAGTACAGAGTCAATGTGGAGGATATATACAGGGGGTACTGGTACAGAGTCAATGTGGAGGCTATATACAGGGGGGGGTACAGAGTCAATGTGGAGGCTATATACAGGGTATTACGGTACAGAGTCAATGTGGAGGCTATATACAGGGGGGTACAGAGTCAATGTGGAGGCTATATACAGGGGGTACCGGTACAGAGTCAATGTGGAGGCTATATACAGGGGGTACTGGTACAGAGTCAATGTGGAGGCTATATACAGGGGTACTGAGTCAATGGGGAGGCTATATACAGGGGTACTGAGTCAATGTGGAGGCTATATACAGGGAGTACAGAGTCAATGTGGAGGCTATATACAGGGGGTACAGAGTCAATGTGGAGGCTATATACAGGGGTACAGAGTCAATGTGGAGGCTATATACATGTGGGGGTACTGTACAGAGTCAATGTGGAGGCTATATACAGGGGGTACTGAGTCAATGTGGAGGCTATATACAGGGGTACTGAGTAAATGTGGAGGCTATATACAGGGGGTACAGAGTCAATGTGGAGGCTATATACAGGGGGTGCAGAGTCAATGTGGAGGCTATATACAGGGGGTACAGAGTCAATGTGGAGGCTATATACAGGGGGTACAGAGTCAATGTGGAGGCTATATACAGGGGGTACCAGAGTCAATGTGGAGGCTATATAAAGGGGGTACAGAGTCAATGTGGAGGCTATATACAGGGGGTACAGAGTCAATGTGGAGGCTATATACAGGGGGTACTGGTACAGAGTCAATGTGGAGGTTATATACAGGGGGTACAGAGTCAATGTGGAGGATATATACAGGGGGTACAGAGTCAATGTGGAGGCTATATACAGGGGGTACAGAGTCAATGTGGAGGCTATATACAGGGGGTTCTGGTACAGAGTCAATGTGGAGGCTATATACAGGGGGTACCGGAGTCAATGTGGAGGCTATATACAGGGTATTACGGTACAGAGTCAATGTGGAGGCTATATACAGGGGGTACTGGTACAGAGTCATTGTGGAGGCTATATACAGGGTATTACGGTACAGAGTCAATGTGGAGGCTATATACAGGGGGTACTGGTACAGAGTCAATGTGGAGGCTATATACAGGGGGTACTGGTACAGAGTCAATGTGGAGGCTATATACAGGGGGTACTGGTACAGAGTCAATGTGGAGGCTATATACAGGGGGAACTGGTACAGAGTCAATATGGAGGCTATATACAGGGGTACGGTACAGAGTCAATGTGGAGGTACAGAGTCAATGTGGAGGCTATATACAGGGGGTACTGGTACAGAGTCAATGTGGAGGCTATATACAGGGGGTACAGGGGTACTGAGTCAATGTGGAGGCTATATACTGAGTCAAGGGCTATTACGGTACAGAGTCAATGTGGAGGCTATATACAGGGGGGGGTAGGCCAGTACAGAGTCAATGTGGAGGATATATACAGGGGGGGTACTGGTACAGAGTCAATGTGGAGGCTATATAGTCAGGGGAACTGGTACAGAGTCAATATGGAGGCTATATACAGGGGGTACCAGTACAGAGTCAATGTGGAGGATATATACAGGGGGTACTGGTACAGAGTCAATGTGGAGGCTATATACAGGGGTACTGAGTCAATGTGGAGGCTATATACAGGGGGTACTGAGTCAATGTGGAGGCTATATACAGGGGGTACTGAGTCAATGTGGAGGCTATATACAGGGGTACTACAGAGTCAATGTGGAGGCTATATACATGTGGAGGGGTACAGAGTCAATGTGGAGGCTATATACAGGGGGTACAGAGTCAATGTGGAGGCTATATACAGGGGGTACAGAGTCAATGTGGAGGCTATATACAGGGGGGTACAGAGTCAATGTGGAGGCTATATACAGGGGGTACAGAGTCAATGTGGAGGCTATATACAGGGGGTACAGAGTCAATGTGGAGGCTATATACAGGGGGTACAGAGTCAATGTGGAGGCTATATACAGGGGGTACTGGTACAGAGTCAATGTGGAGGATATATACAGGGGGTACAGAGTCAATGTGGAGGATATATACAGGGGGTACAGAGTCAATGTGGAGGCTATATACAGGGGGTACAGAGTCAATGTGGAGGCTATATACAGGGGGTTCTGGTACAGAGTCAATGTGGAGGCTATATACAGGGGGTACCGGAGTCAATGTGGAGGCTATATACAGGGTATTACGGTACAGAGTCAATGTGGAGGCTATATACAGGGGTACTGGTACAGAGTCATTGTGGAGGCTATAGAGTCAATGTGGAGGTATTACAGGGGGTACAGAGTCAATGTGGAGGCTATATACAGGGGTACTGGTACAGAGTCAATGTGGAGGCTATATACAGGGGTACTGGTACAGAGTCAATGTGGAGGCTATATACAGGGGGGGAACTGGTACAGAGTCAATGTGGAGGTTATATAGGGGGTACAGAGTCAATGTGGGGCTATATACAGGGGTACAGAGTCAATGTGGAGGCTATATATATACATGTGGGGTACTGGTACAGAGTCAATGTGGAGGCTATATACAGGGGGTACCGGAGTCAATGTGGAGGCTATATACAGGGTATTACGGTACAGAGTCAATGTGGAGGCTATATACAGGGGGTACTGGTACAGAGTCAATGTGGAGGCTATATACAGGGTATTACGGTACAGAGTCAATGTGGAGGCTATATACAGGGGGGTACTGGTACAGAGTCAATGTGGAGGCTATATACAGGGGGTACTGGTACAGAGTCAATGTGGAGGCTATATACAGGGGGTACTGGTACAGAGTCAATGTGGAGGCTATATACAGGGGGAACTGGTACAGAGTCAATATGGAGGCTATATACAGGGGGTACCAGTACAGAGTCAATGTGGAGGATATATACAGGGGGTACTGGTACAGAGTCAATGTGGAGGCTATATACAGGGGGTACCGGAGTCAATGTGGAGGCTATATACAGGGTATTACGGTACAGAGTCAATATGGAGGCTATATACAGGGGGTACCAGTACAGAGTCAATGTGGAGGATATATACAGGGGGTACTGGTACAGAGTCAATGTGGAGGCTATATACAGGGGGAACTGGTACAGAGTCAATATGGAGGCTATATACAGGGGGTACCAGTACAGAGTCAATGTGGAGGATATATACAGGGGGTACTGGTACAGAGTCAATGTGGAGGCTATATACAGGGGGTACCGGAGTCAATGTGGAGGCTATATACAGGGTATTATGGTACAGAGTCAATATGGAGGCTATATACAGGGGGTACCAGTACAGAGTCAATGTGGAGGATATATACAGGGGGTACTGGTACAGAGTCAATGTGGAGGCTATATACAGGGGGTACCAGAGTCAATGTGGAGGCTAAATACAGGGGGTACTGGTACAGATTCAATGTTGAGGCTATATACAGGGGGTACAGAGTCAATGTGGAGGCTAAATACAGGGGGTACCAGAGTCAATGTGGAGGCTATATACAGGGGTACAGAGTCAATGTGGAGGCTATATACAGGGGGTACAGAGTCAATGTGGAGGCTATATACAGGGGGTACTGGTACAGAGTCAATGTGGAGGCTATATACAGGGGGTACTGGTACAGAGTCAATGTGGAGGATATATACAGGGGGTACAGAGTCAATGTGGAGGCTATATACAGGGGTACTGAGTCAATGTGGAGGCTATATACAGGGAGTACCAGAGTCAATGTGGAGGCTATATACAGGGGTACTGAGTCAATGGGGAGGCTATATACAGGGGGTACAGAGTCAATGTGGAGGCTATATACAGGGGTACAGAGTCAATGTGGAGGCTATATACAGGGGTACAGAGTCAATGTGGAGGCTATATACAGGGGGTACAGAGTCAATGTGGAGGCTATATACAGGGGGTACAGAGTCAATGTGGAGGCTATA
Organism: Oncorhynchus gorbuscha; assembly: GCF_021184085.1. NCBI lineage: Eukaryota > Metazoa > Chordata > Actinopteri > Salmoniformes > Salmonidae > Oncorhynchus > Oncorhynchus gorbuscha. The sequence goes on along the minus strand of NC_060185.1, from coordinate 101,544,042 downwards.
TACAGGGGGTACAGAGTCAATGTCGAGGATATATACAGGGGGTACTGGTACAGAGTCAATGTGGAGGCTATATACAGGGGGTACTGGTACAGAGTCAATGTGGAGGCTATATACAGGGGGTACTGGTACAGATTCAATGTGGAGGCTATATACAGGGGGTACAGAGCCAATGTGGAGGCTATATACAGGGGGTACCAGAGTCAATGTGGAGGCTATATACAGGGGGTACTGGTAAAGAGTCAATGTGAAGGTTATATACAGGGGGTGCAGAGTCAATGTGGAGGATATATACAGGGGGTACAGAGTCAATGTGGAGGCTATATACAGGGGGTACAGAGTCAATGTCGAGGATATATACAGGGGGTACTGGTACAGAGTCAATGTGGAGGCTATATACAGGGGGTACAGAGCCAATGTGGAGGCTATATACAGGGGGTACAGAGTCAATGTGGAGGCTATATACAGGGGGTACAGAGTCAATGTGGAGGCTATATACAGGGTATTACAGTACAGAGTCAATGTGGAGGCTATATACAGGGTATTACGGTACAGAGTCAATGTGGAGGCTATATACAGGGGGTACTGGTACAGAGTCAATGTGGAGGCTATATACAGGGTATTACGGTACAGAGTCAATGTGGAGGCTATGTACAGGGGGTACTGGTACAGAGTCAATGTGGAGGCTAAATACAGGGGGTACTGGTACAGAGTCAATGTGGAGGCTATATACAGGGGGTACCAGAGTCAATGTGGAGGCTATATACAGGGGGTACCAGAGTCAATGTGGAGGCTATGTACAGGGGGTACCAGAGTCAATGTGGAGGCTATATACAGGGGGTACCAGAGTCAATGTGGAGGCTATATACAGGGGGTACCGGTACAGAGTCAATGTGGAGGCTATATACAGGGGGTACCAGTACAGAGTCAATGTGGAGGCTATATACAGGTGGTACTGGTACAGAGTCAATGTGGAGGCTATATACAGGTGGTACTGGTACAGAGTCAATGTGGAGGCTATATACAGGGGGTACAGAGTCAATGTGGAGGCTATATACAGGGGGTACCAGTACAGAGTCAATGTGGAGGCTATATACAGGGGGTACCAGTACAGAGTCAATGTGGAGGCTATATACAGGGGGTACCGGTACAGAGTCAATGTGGAGGCTATATACAGGGGGTACCAGTACAGAGTCAATGTGGAGGCTATATACAGGGGGTACCGGTACAGAGTCAATGTGGAGGCTATATACAGGGGGTACCAGTACAGAGTCAATGTGGAGGCTATATACAGGGGGTACCAGTACAGAGTCAATGTGGAGGCTATATACAGGGGTACCAGTACAGAGTCAATGTGGAGGCTATATACAGGGGGTACCAGTACAGAGTCAATGTGGAGGCTATATACAGGGGGTACCAGTACAGAGTCAATGTGGAGGCTATATACAGGGGGTACCAGTACAGAGTCAATGTGGAGGCTATATACAGGGTGTAGCAGAGTCAATGTGGAGGCTATATACAGGGGGTACCAGTACAGAGTCAATGTGGAGGCTATATACAGGGGGTACCAGTACAGAGTCAATGTGGAGGCTATATACAGGGGGTACCAGTACAGAGTCAATGTGGAGGCTATATACAGGGTGTAGCAGAGTCAATGTGGAGGCTATATACAGGTGGTACTGGTACAGAGTCAATGTGGAGGCTATATACAGGGGGTACTGGTACAGAGTCAATGTGGAGGCTATATGCAGGGGGTACCGGTACAGAGTCAATGTGGAGGCTATATACAGGGTGTAGC